>NC_142472.1:34228605-34536313 GCF_049115385.1 Moschus berezovskii
TGGATATAGTAGATCAGATTTATTCATGTTAACCACATGGGATTGAAAAATAAACAGGTTGCACAAATATCATTTTAGCTTTAAATAAACCAAGAAAAAGGATTTTTAAATAAGCTAGCAGAAAAAAACACAGAAGAGACTGGATTTTGAAGAATCTCCAGTGGAACTCAATTAATTAGATAGGAGGAGTTCTAACAGTGGGGTGCTAGAGCTGGTTAAGGCTGGCTTGCAACAGCCAAATGTTCAATTTTCAGAAATTTTGCAAGCCAGTTGTTAAAGATAGTTCGTATTAAAAATGATTAAAAATTACATAAACATAATTAAATATATTAAACTGAAAGGTAGTAAATATTCAAAACTCATCACTTCCTAATTATTTTACTAAATTTTAGTGTTATCCAGGCTCTGGAGATTATTTTTGCCTATTATATGTGTGTGGTAGAAGTACTATACAAGTGTGAGCTACTGTACATCGCTTCCTAACTCCATGTTCAGTGATTATTTTGGTAGTTTAAAATGTCATGACAGGAATTTCTGCACTGTGAAAAATCAGCAAGTGGTACAAGTTAGGGCTTTTTTTACTTTGAATACAATGAGTTGTTAGACATTTGTCAGCACCCTAGTGAGTACTGGTCTCAGTTTTGCTTTCAGAAAGACAAATTCTGACCAGTTTATGGCTTTGCAAAAGAGCGAGGTCCTTTATAACCTTGTTGGAAGACAATTTTCCATGAGTTTCTCATGATTCTACACCTCTTGTGAAGCAAGTCATTCATTTATTCTGAACTATCTTTTCAAGGATTTTGGCATGGCAAACAGCCTTGAAGGTTATAGGGATGCTTGTTGCTCATTATAAAAAAAAAGAAAGAAAGAAATTCAGGTTCCCTAAGCTTAGGGGTCCACTCCTATAACTCAAGCCACTTCCATGAAGGCATGCTGTGCCACCTCTGTAGAGTTTGGAGGCAAAAGGAACCAAGACAAGTATTTGTGCCCATATATTTTTGTTACTCTCAGGCCCAGGAGTGTCATGTCTTTCACCAGCCTTCATCAAACCATGGCCAGCTTATCTGTGAAAGGGTGAAACCTTGAGCCCTTTGTAGTCCTTGACAATTCTTTCTGAAAGAGCAATTTAATAATTTAGGATAGCGTATGATTAGGCTACAAAGGTCCAGAAAGGTTTTTTTTTTTTTTTTTTTTTTAGTGTTTCAACACATTACTTTTCTTAGATGCAGTTCAAAGGATTTTAGTTACTAAATATTTTTCTAGACCCTCATGTGCTTGCCAGAATCTTCATATTGTCTCAATTCCAGACTAGGTCCCTTCCATTTCTCTTCCATGACACAGCCAAAAAAAAGTTTATGTTCCAGAGAATGCCAGAAAAAATAAGAGAAAAAATATCATTTAAAGACCTGAGAGAGTTTTAGAATTAATTAGCACTTAGAAATCACAGCAAAGTTTTTATCATTTAAAAATAGTCAAAAATAGCAGAAAATAATTATTGTGCCAAATCAGAGGGCTTTTTAATAAAGATATGTTGATTAGTAGTTGATTTTATCATCTTTTTTCTTTCACCTCATTAAACTGGACTGAAAATTAAAATAAAAGTATTTTAAATTAACTTAATCAAAATATGTTGCCCATATTTTACCACAGAACACCTACCTAGAGAACAGAATTAAGGTATAGTAGAGGTGGAGAAGGGCACGGCAACCCACTCCAGTATTCTTGCCTAGAAAATCCTATGGACAGAGAAGTCTGGAGGGCTATAGTCCATAGGGTCACAAAGAGTTGGACATGACTGAAGCAACTTAGCATACACACACATTACTAGAACAACCCATAGTTCTTCTGATTCTGTCCCCCAACCACAATTTTTGGACCTCCAAACTCACTGAAAATCCCTCTGGTTTTACCTGGTAATCCCTAGGAGCAGATCCATTCTGCCTCCACTAGCACGGAGACTTGGCATCTGCCAGACGAAGCAATCATGATGCTAAATTCTCATGTCACTAAATGTGGCAAGCTCTCTGGAAACTTACATGTGCCAAAGCCATGCTGTATTCCCTTCAGAAAAAGAAGAGTGAATCTCTCACTTTCTGACTTTGTGCCTAGAGACCAAAGTAGAATGGTTAGTGTCTTCATGTCTTAGAGAGAGGTGGTGGACACTTGTATCCTTAATTCCTAGTTTTGTAAGAGCTGTGTAGTGCTGGATCAGGGACATTGGCTGAGAGTCTGACAGGGTGTTATATGTAAAAGCAAGGCTCCCTTGAATGCCTGGGGCATCTATTAAGCCAAGCCTTCTCAGCCTGACTTTTCCTTCTTCAGCTTGAGTTCTTTCCCAGGAAACTTCATTTATTCATGCAAATAGATCTCTTGCAGGCTCACTCACCCAGCCAGCCAGATATGCTTGACTCCTAGCAGGAAATACAGCTTACACCCCAGTGTTGCCCCCTAGTATGTTCAAAAACAACTGTAAAAGCTGGCAGCCATCCTTAATATATCCAGTGTGAGATAAAAGGCTAACAATGGTCAGGTGTATCAAGAATGTAGAAGGTAAAACCAGTTATTCACAACCATTTAGGAAAATCTCTTTGTTTCTATTATTTAGAACATAAGAACAAGGAATATTTATCTATTTATAGACATGCTCTTAAAAGATAGACTCACAAGATGATTTTTATATAAAATGAAAAAACAAACAAAAAAACCCTATAGCTAATATAATACTTAGTGATGAAAGACGGAATACCTTTTCCCAAAGATCATGATCAAGTCAAGGATGTCCATTCTTCAGACTTCTATTCAACATTAAATAGGGGATTTTAGCCTGTGAAAAAGGGCAAGAAAAAGAAATGAACTCCTTTTTACTAGAAAAGAAAATCTGTCTTCATTCAGAGAAGACATACTTAATTATTTATGTAGAAAATCCTATGGAATCTACAGAAAAATGCTACTAAAACAAATAGGCAAGTTTGGCAAAGTTGTAAGATAGCTTAACACAGGAATATCAATTTTATTTCTGTATACCAGCAATAATCAGAAATTAAAATTGGAAAGAGAATACCATTCACAAGAACATAAAATATGAAAATACTTAGGGATAATTCTGACAAAAGATAGGCATGACATGTTGAAAACTACTAAATGTAACTCAGAGAATTAAGGAAGATCTTTAGTCCTGGGTGTTTATTGGAAGGACTGATGCTGAAGCTGAAACTCCAATACTTTGGCCACCTCATGCGATGAGTTGACTCACTGGAAAAGATTCTGATGCTGGGAGGGATTGGGGGAAGGAGGAGAAGGGGACGGCAGAGAATGAGATGGCTGGATGGCATCACCGACTCGATGGACATGAGTTTGAGTGAACTCTGGGAGTTGGTGATGGACATGGGGGCCTGGCGTGCTGTGATTCATGGGGTCACAAAGAGTCGGACACGACTGAGCAACTGAACTGAACTGAACTGAAATAAATTGAGAGATACACCAAGTTCATAGGTTGAAAACTTATGTTGTTAACATGTCTGTTTTCACAGAAGAGTAAGAATACTGGAGCCTGAGAGAACAAGATGGCAGAGGAGTAGGTCGGCTTGGAGTACATCTTTCTCCACGGATACATCAGGAATACACCTTCAGACACAGAAGTGCATGCAGAACACCAGCTGAGAGTGGAGGAAGTACCTGACCAGTGGGAAAGAATATATCAGTTCAGTTCAGTTCAGTTCAGTTCAGTCACTCAGTCATGTCTGACTCTCCGGGACCCCATGAATCACAGCACGCCAGGCCTCCCTGTCCATCACCAACTCCCGGAGTTCACTCAAACTCATGTCCACAGAGTCGGTGATGCCATCCAGCCATCTCATTCTCGGTCGTCCCCTTCTCCTCCCGCCCCCAACCTTTCCTAGCATCAGAGTCTTTTCCAGTGAGTCAACTCATCGCATGAGGTGGCCAAAGTATTGCAGTTTCAGTTTTAGCATCAGTCCTTCCAATGAACACCCAGGATTGATCTCCTTGAGAATGGACTGGTTGGATCTCCTTGCAGTACAAGGGACTCTCAAGAGTCTTCTCCAACACCACAGTTCAAAAGCATCAATTCTTCGGTGATCAGCTTTTTTCACAGTCCAACTCTCACATCCATACATGACCACGGGAAAAATAGAACCACGTAAAACTTGGCAGGACGAAGGAACTAGGGGGGAAAACAGTGTGTTAATAGGACTGGACCTGCCCTCAGTGGACGGGGGAACTGAAGCAGGGGTCCGATCTCCACATCGGGGCAACTGTCTGAGTCAGAAGAGAAACATTTAAGGTGGAGAGTGAAACAGCTGATTTGTGGCAGCCTAAATGGAATGAGAATCAGACAGCCCTTGCCGCAGCCATGCACACACCAGACAGGAGCACTGGTCCACTGGAAGGCACAGTGGATGGGAGCTGGAGTTTAGGGATTATGGAGCAATTGCAGGGCGAAGGCTGATGTTGAGTGCACAGAGATGGATTGAGAGGATATGAGGGAGGAGATCGTGGTGGGAAATGCAGGTGGAGGAAAGGCAGGCAGTCATGCAAGCAAGGCAATACTGCTGAGTCACATGTATGGGGTGGAGCCCTCACTATAGCCCTTTTCTCCCCACGTGCCAGCATCGGCAGTTGAACAACAGAGAAGCTGGTCCATCAAATGCCTGATGCACTGAACTACAGAGTAGGACCCCACCCAGAATGCTCCTTTAATGCGCAGATCTACAGAGCTGGACCCCAGCCAGGGGGCCCCTCTATATGCCTGACTCCCAGAACAACAGAGAAGGACCCCAGCAAGGGAGCCCTCTAAGTGCCTGAACAGGCAGAGCTACAGAGAAAGACTGGCCAAAGAGGCCTTCTGATTCCTAGCTACAAGAGGCTTGAAAAAGGACTCTGATAGGGCTATAACTCCTGTGGCAGAGGCAGTCTGTGTCCCTGAACACTTGGCTCTGCCAGGGTCCCTGCAAGCCAAGCAGCTGAGCCACCTTCACACTCAACTCTCACTGAGGCAGAGCTGCCACACGCAAAAAAATCTTATGCCTATGCGCGCAGGGTCGCTTCAGTCGTGTCTGACTCTTAGCGACCCTGTAGACTGTGGCCTCCCAGGCTTCTCTGTCAGGGAGGGGGGTTCTCTGGGCAAGAATACTGGAGTGTATTGTCCAATAACCTTCTAGAACACTATATTTCCCACTGCCCTAGCCGCCAACCCCCCTGAGTACCTGGTACTGCCAGAACCCCTGCGACCCAAGCAGCTGCACCACCTCCACACCTGGCCCCAACAGGGGCAAACCCAAGTCCTCCAGGGCAACCTGAGGAGCTAAATCCCAGTGGACAACCCACATGCAGAGGTGGAAATAAAACCACAATTGAAACACAGGAGCAGTGTGGCTAAGGAATAAGACCCAAAACCTTCCCACCAGCTTTACAAGCTGCGGATTAAATCCACATGATCAACTAGGTAGACTCTGTCTATGGAATATATAAAAGGCCACTGAGAGCTCCCACAAAAGAAAATGCACTAGTTCTGATAGCTGTGGACATTGGAGGCAAGAACACACAGGAGTAAGACCAGATTAGAATATGAGCTGCCCTCACAGCAGGTACAGATATGAGCACAGTGTTGGAGGGCATCCTAGGGAGGTGAGGTGGACTGTGACTCCCAGAGAGAGAAAGGACTCTGAGAGCAGTGACTCAAGAAAAACATTTATTATTCTTATGATTTGACTTCTCCTATAGATTCCTTTGGATTTCTTTTTCTTTTTCTCTTATTTCCCCTTCTATTGTAGCTGTTGATTTTACTGGCACTAAGAAATCCAATTCAGTTTTTGAGCATTTTTTTTTCCTTCTCAGTCACATTTTTTATTGTTGCTATAAACCTCTGCCTCTATGCTGGGCTTTTGCAGTTCTGTGGAGTTTTCTTTTTTTTTCCCCCTTTTTTAAATTTTATTTTTTATTTTTTGAAACCTGTTATTATATTTCTACATTTATTCCTTTGTTTGCTTTTCCAGCTGTTCTTTCCCCCTTGCAGTTAATCTTTAACATATATAAATTTGATTTATCTACCTCTATTTAACTTTGCAAATCTATTCTTTCTTTTCTTTCTCTCCTTTCCTCTACATATTTGTTAGTTTTACTTTCATTGCTTTATTCCCCAGTTGGCACCTTGCTTTTGTTTTGTTTCCCAGTTTGTGCTTTAGTTAGTTCTGTTCTGGTAGATATAATTTTTGGTTCCCTTTGTTTGCCAGGTCAGTCTATTGTACTTTATATTTGTTGGACTGTTTTGATTTTGCTTATGGATGTATATTGTATATGTGTATATTCAACCACACTTTTTATTGTTGTTACAAACCTCTACGTCGGACTTTTGTAGTTCTGTGGAGTTTTCCTTTTTTTTCTTTCTTCTTCCATTTTTTTTCTTTTCTTTTTTATAATTTTAATTTTTAAACCTATTATATTTTTTCTACATTTCTTCCTTTGTTTGCCTTTCCTACTGTTTTTTCCCCTTGCAGTTAATTTTTAATGTATATAAATCTTCTTCATCTACCTCTGTTTAACTTTGCATATCTATTTTTTCCTTCTTTTCTTTCCTTCCTTTCCTCTCAACATATTTGTTAGTTTTGTTTTCACTGCTTTATTCCCCACTTGGAACCTTGATTTAGTTTTGTTTTCCAATTTGTGCTCTAGTTAGTTTTATTCCTAACTGGTAAATATAATTTTTTATTTCCTTTGTTCACTGGGTTAATCTACTGTAGTTTATTTTTGTTGGACTATTTTGACTTTGTTCATGGGTGTATATGTACATGTGTATATTCCATTATTTTAATTATTATTTGCTTGATTTTGTAACTGCCATTTGTCTGGGGTTCATCTTTGGTTACTCGTTTTTGGATATTTGTTTTAATCTCACTTAATGCCATAATAAGCCATTTGTGGAATCTTTGTTCCTGACAAGAGATCAAAGCCCTGAGCTTTTGGGGTGGGAGCACTGACTTCAAGACCCTAGACTACCAGAGAACTAACCCTGTTGCTGCTGCTGCTGCTGCTGCTGCTAAGTCACTTCAGTCGTGTCCGACTCTGTGTGACCCCATAGACGGCAGCCCACCAGGCTCCCCCGTCCCTGATTCTCCAGGCAAGAACACTGGAGTGGGTTGCCATTTCCTTCTTCCTAGAGAGTATCAAATAGTGAGAACTCACACAAAGGAAACCACTTGAATACAAGACCCAGCATCACCCAACAACCAGTAGCACCCTGTGAGGATGCCTCATCTAAACAACAAACAAAGCAAAAATATAAACCCAATCATCAGCAGACAGGATTACCACTTCACTCAGCCTTGCCCATCAGAGGACAAACAAACAAACACTCAGCACATCAGCACAAACCTCACTCTATATGAAGCTTACACAAACCACTGGACCAACATTAGGAGGGCAGAAACTGAAAGGAAGAAAGACTTCAACCTTCATCATGGAAAGAATTCAACTTTCCTTGAAGCCTAGGAAAAAGAGACCTCAAACACAGTAAGTAAAAAAAAAAAAAAAAATGATGAAAAGCCAGGGAAATACTACACAAATGAAGGAACAAACTAGAAACACAGAAGTCCAAATAAATGAAGAGGAAATAGGCGAACTACATGAAAAAAAAATCAGAATAATGATAGTAAAAATGATCAAAAACCTTGAAAACAAAATGGAGAAAATGCAAGAATCAATGAACAAAGACCTAGAAGAATTAAAGAATAAACATACAGAGACAAACAACACAATTACTGAAACTAAAAATACTCTAGAAGGAATCGGTAGCAGAATATCTGAAGCAGAAGGGTGAATCAGTGATCTGGGAGATAAAATGGTGGAAATAACTTCTGAAGAGCAGAATAAAGTAAAAAGAATGAAAATAACTGAGGACAGTCTCAGAGACCTCTGGGACAGTATCAAACACACCAACATTCAAATGATAGGAGTCCCAGAAGAAGAAGAAAAAAAGAAAGGAAATGAGAAAATTTTTGAAGAGATTATAGTTGAAAATTTCCCCAACATGGAAAAGGAAATAGTCAACCAAGTCCAAGAGGCATAAAGAGTCCCATACAGGATAAACCCAAGGAGAAACACGCCAAGACACATACTAATCAAACTGACAAAGACTAAACACAAATAAAGAATATTAAAAGCAGCAAGGGAGAAGCAACAAGTAACATACAAGGGAAACCCCATATGCTTAACAGCTGATCTTTCAGCAGAAACTCTGCAAGCCAGAAGGGAATGGCAGGATATATTTAAAGTACTGAAAGGGAAAAAAATCTACAACCACCATTACTGTACCTGGCAAGGATTTTATTCAAAATTGATGGAGAAATTAAAAGCTTTTCAGACAAGCAAAAGTTAAGAGAACTCAGTACCACCAAACCAGCTTTACAACAAATGCTAAAGGAAAATATATAGTCAAGGAATACAAGAGAACTAAAAAGATCTACAAAATCAACCCCAAACAATTAAGAAAATGGCAATAGGAACATATGTATCAATAATCACTTTAAATGTAAATGGATTAAATGCTCCAATCAAAAGACACAGACTGGCCGAATGGATACAAAAACAAGACCTATATATATGCTGTCTACAAGAAACCCACTTCAGACCTAAAAACACATATAGACTGAAAGTGAGAAGATGGAAAAATATATTCCATGCTAATGGGAAGCAAAAGAAAGTTGGAGTAGCAACCCTTATATAACACAAAAGACCTTAAAATAAAGATTACAAGAGATAAGGAAGGATACTACACAATGGTCAAGGATCAATGATCATTTATTGGAAGGATCAATGGTCATTGATATGAAGAGGAAGACACAACAATTGTAAATATCTATTCACCCAGCATAGGAGCACCTCAATACATAAAAAAAACACTAACAGACATAAAAGGAGAAACTGACAGTAACACAATAATGAGACTTTAACATCCCACTCACACCAATAGACAGATCATCAAAACAGAAAATTAATAAGGAAACACAAGTCATAAATCATACATTAGATGAGATGGATCTCATTGATATCTTCTGGACATTCCATCCAAAAGCAGAAGAATACACCATCTTCTCAAGTGCACATGGAGCATTCTCCAGGATAGACCACATCTTGGGCCACAGATCAAACCTCATAAATTTAAGAAAATTGAAATTGCATCAAGCATCTCCTCTGACCACAATGCTATGAGACTAGATATCAATTACAAGAAAAAAAACTGTAAGAAACACAAACACATGGAGACTAAACAACACATTTCTAAATAACCAATATATTACTGAAGAAGTCAAAAGGGAAATAAAAAAATTTCTAGAAACAAATGACAATGAAAACACAACAACTCAAAACCTATTGGATGCAGCAAAAGCAGTCTTAAGAGGGAAGTTTATAGCAATACAATCGTACCTCAAGAAACAAGAAAAAACATCGAATAGAAAACCTAACTTTGAGAGACGCCCGGCTCCGGCGGCGCAGACGCGAGAGACGCCCGGCTCTGGCGCAACCGACCACGTGCAGAATCGTGGCTGAGAGGAGCTGCCCCGCGCCCAGGGTTAGGGCGGTGGCCGAGAGGAGCTGTACCACGTCCAGGAGGCGGTGGCTGCTTGGGCACCGGAGGGCCGAGAGGAGCTGATCCACATTCAAAGCAGGAGGGGCGACCTTGAGGAGATACCCCTCGTCCAAGGTAAGGTACAGTGGCTGCACCTTGCTGGAACAGCTGGGAAGAGATACTCCACAACCAAGTGGAATATAAGAATCCAGTGTTCTGGGGAGGAAGGAACAAGATGGCGGAGGGATAAGACAGCGAGACCACTCTCTCCCCCACAAATTCATCAAAAGAACATTTGAACACGGAGTAAAGTCCACAAAACAACTTCTGAATACTGGCAGAGGACATCAGGCTCCCAGAAAAGCAGCCCATTGTCTTCTAAAGGAGAGAGAAGAAATCCAGCTCCACCCACCAGAACACCGACACATGCTTCCCTAACCAGGGAACCCGGACAAGTCACCCGTCCAACCCCACACACAGCGAAGAAACTACATAATAAAGAGAACTCCACCAACTGCAAGAAGAGGGAAAGGCCACCCCAAGCAAAGCAATATAAGCAAGATGAAGAGGCAGAGAAATACCCAGCAAGTAAAGGAACAAGATAATTGCCCACCAACACAAACAAAAGAAGAAGATATAGGGAATTTACCTGATAAAGAATTTCGAATTTTGATGGTGAAAATGATTCAAAATCTTGAAAGCAAAATGAAGTTACAGATAAATAACCTGGAGAAAAGGATTGAGAAGATGGAAGAAAGATTTAATAAGGACTTGCTGCTGCTAAGTCGCTTCAGTCGTGTCTGACTCTGTGCGACCCCATAGATGGCAGCCGACCAGGCTCCGCCGTCCCTGGGATTCTCCAGGCAAGAAGACTGGAGTGGGTTGCCATTTCCTTCTCCAATGTGTGAAAGTGAAAAGTGAAAGTGAAGTCGCTCAGTCGTGTCCGACTAGTAGCGACCCCATGGACGGCAGCCCACCAGGCTCCTCTCTCCATGCGATTTTCTAGGCAAGAATACTGGAGTGGCTCGCCAATAAGGACTTAGAAGAAATAAAAAAGAGTCAATATACAATGAATAATGCAATAGATGAGATCAGAAACACTCTGGAGGCAACAAACAGTAGAATAACAGAGGCAGAAGACAGGATAAGCGAACTAGAAGATAGAATTGTAGAAATAAATGAAACAGAGAGGAAAAAAGAAAAACGAATTAAAAGAAATGAGGACAATATTAGAGACCTCTGGGACAATGTTAAACGCTCCAACATTCGAATCATAGGAGTCCCAGAAGAAGAAGACAAAAAGAAAGACCATGAGAGAATACTTGAGGAGATAATAGTTGAAAACTTCCCTAAAATAGGGAAAGAAATAATCACCCAAGTCCAAGAAACCCAGAGAGTCCCCAACAGGATAAACCCAAGGCGAAATACTCCAAGACACATATTAATCAAATTAACAAAGATCAAACACAAAGAACAAATATTAAAAGCAGCAAGGGAAAAGCAGCAAATAACACATAAGGGGATTCCCATAAGGATAACAGCTGATCTTTCAACAGAAACTCTTCAGGCCAGAAGGGAGTGGCAAGACATACTTAAAGTGATGAAAGAAAATACCCTACAGCCCAGATTACTATACCCAGCAAGGATCTCATTCAAATATGAAGGAGAAATCAAAAGCTTTACAGATAAGCAAAAGCTGAGGGAATTCAGCATCACCAAACCAGCTCTCCAACAAATGCTAAAGGATCTTCTATAGACAGGATACACAGAAAGAGTGTATAAACTTGAACCCAAAGCAATAAAGAAAATGGCTACGGGATCGTACTTATCAATAATTACCTTAAACGTAAATGGGTTGAAATTTTCAAAAAGGCTAGGAAACAATTCTCATAGCCATCAATAGTTCAGTGTTGAGTTCATGAATAGTTTTTAAAGTTTGGGACAAACTGTAGTATTTGCTATTTGAAGTACTATTTGTAATTGGCATATTACGATGTAACAATGGCCTTCATTTCCAACTTAAAACGCCTAAAAATGCCTAACAGGTTTTTAGATTTGTGAATTTTAGTTGAAATGTATTTTACGATGTTACTAAACCTGCAGAAATATTGAAATATTTCAGAGAACTTATTCACTGTACATTTAATGCATTTTATTTATAAAAGTTATGAACTGTAGAAAGTTTTACTTGTTGGGTCAAATGCTTGTTGCATTTGAAGTGCTAGTTACAAGAAAATCAAATACCTTCAATGTATAAATGCTATTAAGTTTTTAAAGGACTCTGGAGTATAAGTAAGTTTGTTTAAAGAAATTTAGTCTGTTCAACTTGAATCAGCTCTGTCAAACATTAATTAAAAGCCTCATTTAAAAAAAATAAATAAAGATTCAAAAAAAATAGAGCACTGAGATGAAAATAAAGTATATAAAAGAGAGAATAAAAAAAAAAAGGACTGAGTAAAAGAAACCATAAACAATATCTCTTCAAAAGTCTCTGTATCTATCAAACTACTTCAAGTTAATGATTCCTATGACAAATTTATGTGAAATTATTTTTTAAATAAAACACTGATGACCTTGTCATAGTGACAAAAAAAAGATTTTAAAATCTTTATTTTATTCTAGTTAATAAATTTGTTTCTTACACAGAAATTTGTTATTCTGAAACACCTTTATTTCTAAGTATGTGTATTACTGTAGTTAATAAATATATTGTACATGACAGAAAGATTTCACATCATTAGTGAAAACAATTATAAATAAGGAGAGGAGGAAGGTTAGAATGATCTCTGTGGTGATAGATTGGAATGAAAGTTATCTCTGTGATTATACACACACACACACACTTAAATGGGTAGATATAGAAATATATAGATGTACATTTTTTCATATATAGGAACAGCATCTGGTGTTAGTATCTAATGGCAGTGGTCATACCTACTGTCCAAATCTTGATTTCCAATTACTATTTTCCAGTTAAAACAAACAGAAAAAAATAAACAAATGGAGCTCCTTGGAAAAATCTTGTGAGATTAGGGAAATTATAGAGTAAGCCTAGAACATTAGGATGCTAATTAAAGAAGTACTAAAAAATGTATAGTCATTAAAAAAGGACAGTAGCACCAACATGGAGATCTCACTGGCCAAAACTGAGACAATTTGAACATCAAAATAAATAACATAGTAAAATAAATATTTATTTAGGAAAATACCAAAGAAAGAAATAGTGTATATAAGATCCATTGACAATGCTAAAATTAGTGGGTGAAAATATCATGTGAATCAGATTATTTGCATATTATTGTATTCAAGGACACTGAAAATAATATTGAAGAAAGAATGAATAAGGCTTAAATTTAAGTAGATAATATTGTTAAAGTGATGATGGGGAAAATAGTTGACCAATGATGTACTAGTATAATTAGGCATGACTATTTGGAAATCGTTAAATAGAAAAATGGAAACTCTCTGCTATGGAAATACTGTGGACAAAGCTGCAATCTGTTAAACGTCTGTAACTGGGTGGTTTTTTTTTTTTTTTTTTTTTAGATCGACAACTTTGTTATGGGTTGTGAAGTGAGAAATACTAGAAAATAGTGAAATCAAACTTTCAACCTCTGATTTACAGTTTATGTTTGACAGTCTTTGGGTGTTTGAATCTAGTTTTCACTACAATGAATTTTGGTAAGACAACATCGTTGTATAACCTCAGTTTTTTAAGCATTGCAAATAAAAAAAAATCATGTTAAAAAAAAAAAAAGAAAACCTAACTTTACACCTAAAACAACTGGAAAAAGGGCAAAAAAAATTAGTAGAAGGAAAGAAATCATAAAGATCTGAGCAGATAAATGAAAAAGAAATGAAAGAAACAATAGTAAAGGTTAATAAAACTAAAAGCTGATTCTTTGAGAAGATAAACAAAATTGACAAACCTTTAGCCAGACTCACCAAGAAAAAAGAGAGAAAAATCAAATCAACAAAATTAGAAATGAAAAAGGTTACAACAGACAATGCAGAAATACAAAGGATTATGAGACTATTATGAATAACTATATGGCAATAAAACAGATAACCTGGAAGAAATGGACAGATTCTTAGAAAAGTTCAATCTTCCAAGACTGAACCAGGAAGAAATAGAAATTATGAACAATCCAATTACAAGCCCTAAAACTAAACCTGTGATCAAAAATCTCCCAAAAAACAAAAGCCGAGGTTCAGATGGCTTCATGGGAGAATTCCATCAAATATTTAGAGAAGAGCTAATGCCTATCCTTCTAAAGCTCTTTCAAAAAATTTCAGAGGAAGGAACACTTCCAACCTCATTCTATGATGCCACCATCACCCTGATACCAAAATCAGACAAAGACAACACACAAAAAAAGAAAACTACAGGCCAATATCACTGACGAACATAGATGCAAAAATCCTCAACAAAATTTCAGCAAACAGAATTCAACAACACATCAAAAACTCGTACACCATGATCAAGCTGGATTTATTCCAGGGATGCATGGATTCTTTGATAGACACAAATCAATGTGATACACCAAATTAACAAATTGAAAGATAAAAATCATATGATAATCTCAATAGATGCAGAAAAAGCCTTTTACAAAATTCAGCCCCCGTTTATGATTAAAACACTTCAAAAAATGGGCATAGAAGGAACCTACCTCAACATAGTAAAGGCCATATATGATAAGCCTACAGCAAATGTTATTCTCAATGGTGAAAAATTGAAAGCATATCCCCTAAGATCAGGAACAAGACAAGGGTGTGCACTTTCACCACTATTATACAACATAGTTCTGGAAGTCCTAGCTACAGCAATAAGAGAAGAAAAATAAATAAAAGAAATTCAGATCGGAAAAGAAGAAGTAAAGCTCTCACTGTTTGCAGATGACATGATACTGTACATAGAAAACCCTAAAGACAGTATCAGAAAATTACTAGAGCTAATCAGTGAATTTAGCTAAGTTGCAGGATACAAAATCAATACACAGAAATCACTAGCATTTCTATATACTAACAATGAAAAATCAGAAAGAGAAATTAAGGAATCAATCCCATTCACCATTACAACAAAAAGAATTAAATATCTAGGAATAAACTTACCTAAGGAGACAAAGAACTGTACACAGAAAATTATAAGACACTAATGAAAGAAATCAAAGCTGACATAAACAGATGGAGAGATATTCCATGTTCCTGGGTAGGAAAAATCAATATTGTGAAAAAGACTGTATTACCAAATGCAATCTACAGATTCAATGAGATCCCTATCAAATTACCAATGGCATTTTTCACAGAACTAGAACAAAAAATTTCAGAATTCCTATGGAAATACAAAAGACCCCAAATAGTCAAAGCAGTCTTGAGAAAGAAGAATGGAGTTAGAGGAATCAATATTCCTGACTTCAGATCATACTACAAAGCTACAGTCATCAAGGCAGTATGGTACTGGCACAAAAACAGAAATATAGACCACTGGAACAAGATAAAAAGCCCAGAAATAAATGCATGCACCGATAGGTACCTAGTTTTTGACAAAGGAGGCAGGAATATACAGTGGAGCAAAGATAGCCTTTTCAATAAATGGTGCTGGGAAAACTGGACAGTTACATTAGAGCACTCCTTAATACCATATACAAAGATAAACTCAAGATGAATTAAAGACCTAAATGTAAGACCAGAAACTGTAAAACTCTTAGAGGAAACATAGATAGAACACTCAATGACATAAATCAAAACAAGATCCTCTATGATCTACCTCCTAGAGTAATAGAAATAAAAACAAAAGTAAATAAGCAGGACCTGATTAAACTTAAAAGTTTTTGTACAACAATGGAAAATATAAGCAAGGTGAAAAGACAGCTCTAAGAATAGGAGAAAGTAATAGCAAATGAAACAATTGATAAAGGATTAATTTCTAAAATATACAAGCAGCTCATACAACTCAATACCAGACAAACAACCCAATCAAAAAGTGGGAAAAAGACCTAAAAAGACATTTCTCCGAAGAAGACATACAGATGGCTAACAAACACATGGAAAGATGCTCAACATCGCTCATTATTAGAGAAATGCAAATCAAAACTACAATGAGATATCACCTCACACCAGTCAGAATGGCCATCAACAAAAAGTCTGCAAATAATAAATGCTGGAGAGGGTGAGGAGAAAAGGTAACGCTCTTGCTCTGTTGGTGGGAATGCAAATTGATACAGCCACTATGGAAGATGGTATGAAGATTCCTTAAAAAACTAGGAATAAAACCACCATATGATCCAGCAATCCCACTCCTAGGCATATACCCTGAGGAAACCAAAATTGAAAGAGACATATGTATCCCATTGTTCACTGAAGCACTATTTACAATAGCTAGGACATGGAAGCAACCTAGAAGTCCATCGACAGATGAATGGATAAAGAAGTTGTGGTACCTATACACAGTGGAATATTATTCAGCCGTAAAAAGGTATGCCTTTGAGTCAGTTCTAATGAGGTGGATGAACCTAGAGCCTATTATACAGAGTGAAGTAAGTCAGAAAGAGAAAGATAAATATCGTATTCTAATGCATATATATGGAATCTAGAAAAATGGTACTGAAGAATTTATTTACAGGGCAGCATTGGAGAAACATATATAGAGAATAGAGTTATGGACATGGGGAGAGGGGAGGTGACGGTGAGATGTATGGAAAGAGTAACACGGAAACTTACATTACCATATGTGAAATAGATAGCCAATGGGAAATTGCTGTATGGCTCAGGAAACTCAAACAGGGGCTCTGTGTCAACCTAGAGGGGTGGGATGGGGAGGGAGATGGGAGGGAGGTTCAAAAGGGAGGGGATATATGTATACCTATGGTTGATTCATGTTCAGGTTTGACAGAAAACAGCAAAATTCTGTAAAGCAATTATCCTTCAAAAAAAATTATTTTTTAAAAAATATGTCTGTTTTCCCAATGGATCTATAGATGCACTACAGTTCTAACCAAAAAAAAAAGGAGTTTTGTATAGAAGTTGACAAACTTCTAAAATTTATATGAACACAAAAGACTTAGAATGGTCAAAACAACTTTGAAAAAGAAAAGCAAGTTTGGAGGACTAATGCTGCCTGATTTTTATAAATATAGCTACAATTCTTAAGACAGTGATATTGACATGAGATAGATAGATTAACAGGGTAAAATAGAGATTCTAAAAGTCCATGCTTAGATGCAGTCATGTCTCAGTGACTGACTGTAGCCCACCAAGCACCTTTCCCTGAGATTTTCCAGGCAACAGTACTGGCGCGGGTTGCCATTTCCTTCTCCAGGAGATCTTTCTGACCCAAAGACAGAAACTGCAACTCCTGCATTAGCTGGTAGGTTTTTGTTTTTGTTTTTTACCACTACACCACCTGGGAAGCCCTAACCGTTAGAACAGCTAACACTGAAAAGACTGATCCCACCAAATGTTGACAGGACACCTATGAGTCATTCACCTACTCATTCAACTGTGAGTAGGAATGTATAATGGATTGGAAAACAGCTTGGCAGTTTTTAAAAAGTGAAACAAGGACCTATCATTCCACTCCATATATTTACCTGGAGAAATGAAAGTATATGTCCATGCAAAGATTTATATAAAAATGTTCATGGTGGCTTTATTGTAACAGCCCAAAATAGAAATAACCCAAATATCTATCAACAAGTTAATGGATAATGCAACTGTAGTGAATCAACATAATGGAATATTACTCAGTATAAAAAATGAATGAACTGTTGGTACACACAATATAGATGAGTCCAAAATAATTATGCTGATTGAAAGAAGACAGACAAAGGAGTACATACTACACAATTTCTTTTGTATTAAATTCTAAAACATCCAAGCTTATCTAGAGTGAGAGAAAACAGATCAGTGCTTTCTTGAGGAAAAAGGAGAGAGAGGATGGGGATTATGAAGCAACATAAGGAAGCTTCTGGGTGTGACACACGTGTTAACTATCAAGATTGTGGTGACATTTTCTGAGAAGAATAAATGAGTTGAAACATCACATTTTATTCTTTAAATATATGTAATTTATCAGTGACAATTATATCTCAATAATGCTCATAAAAAAACACATGAAAAATACTTTCCCCACATTACCCAGTGGGAACTATCACTTGAAGCTTCAAACTTGGCACCAACATTAAAAATAATTAACATTCATGTCAACTTGCTGTTCAGTTGTTAAGTCATGTCCAACTCTTTGTGTCTTCATGGCCTGTAGCCTGCCAAACTCCTCTGTCCACAGGATTTCCCTGGCAAGAATACTGGAATGGATTGCCGCATCCTTCGGCTGGGGATCTTCCTGACCCAGGTATCAAACTCACGTCCCCTGCTTGGCAGGCAGATTCTTTACCACCAAGCCACGTGGGAAGCTCCTCATATCAATTTCCTACCTTCTAAACAGTCTACAAATAAATGGATATTTGAAATTACAATACTTTGTCACTAATAGTCTTATTTTACACCACAGTGAAACAGTAAAAAGTTAAAATGCTACTTTTTTGAAGCAGTGAAATTTTAAATTAATATCCTTTAAGGGGAAAGCATTGAACTGATTTGAGAAGGATTATATGTAGGGATACTGGAGTAGGGGTCCATTCTCCCCAAAATTTTAACCTAAACACATAGAACACAGTGCATTTCAGTGGGCTGTGCTAGTAACTTTAACCTCTGGAGGCATTAACTGGCATTAGGTACATAGCATTTTAGCCATTCAGTGGGTAAAGACATCCATTGACTTAGTAAGATAATAATCAGTTCAGTTCAGTTCAGTCGCTCAGTCGTGTCCGACTCTCCGCGACCCCATGAATCACAGCACGCCAGGCCTCCCTGTCCATCACCAACTCCCGGAGTTCACTCAAACTCATGTCCACAGAGTCGGTGATGCCATCCAGCCATCTCATTCTCGGTCGTCCCCTTCTCCTCCCGCCCCCAACCTTTCCTAGCATCAGAATCTTTTCCAGTGAGTCAACTCATCGCATGAGGTGGCCAAAGTATTGCAGTTTCAGCTTTAGCATCAGTCCTTCCAATGAACATCCAGGACTGATCTCCTTTAGAATGGACTGGTTGGATCTCCTTGCAGTACAAGGGACTCTCAAGAGTCTTCTCCAACACCACAGTTCAAAAGCATCAATTCTTCGGTGATCAGCTTTTTTCACAGTCCAACTCTCACATCCATACATGACCACGGAAGATAATAATACTTTTATCAAATCTATTTTACATGTTGTTCACTGTATTATGTGCCAGGCCTGCAATGCATGCCGGGCATACATGAGCAATTAAGGTCTTAAGGGACTCAGAGTTTAGTATTATCTTAGTATTGACAAGCATTATTACTGTGTCATGAATGTGACTTAGCAGACATAGTATTGCTAAAGAATAAAATGTAACTCTATAATTGCAAAAACAATTGCACTCAATTTATAGGGAATATGGCTTTATGCCCATGGAAGAATAAAGAGTACTGCATTATGGTTTTGATTTGTGAACACCCTGTGAATCAGACACTGACACAAAAGGGATCAAACACAGTGCATGTCTGGGTACAAAGAAAGAAGGAAAATATAACACTGTGCAGCAAATTATCTGTTCACAAAGCCTAAATTATCTTTAGTTTGATTTTATCCTTGTCAAATATGAAGACTGCTGTTTCCTTATAGACTTTCTTTTGACATCCTTAGGATGTTTCCAGGTTGATTCATTACCTTGGTGATAGACTTCAAATTCTATTTTCAGACTTTTCTTTTGGCAAATTCTAGAACCAAGATTAACTGCTTGTGTGATCATTTCTCAAATAAGAAAGCGTTTTGCATCATTCACATAAATGTGTCCTAGATTGTGGTCAGCAAGTTTAAAACAACAAAAGCAGCTAGTGGGTGTAGTAGAAGCATAATGACTATAATTAGGTAGGCACTTCCTTATCATTAGTTTGTAACCTTTCACAATAACCCTCTCTCTTATTAATAAGTCATTATTTTGTAAGCACTTAACCCTGATTCTGAAAGTTGATTTAAATTCTAAATGCTCTGCCCTTATCTACACAACACAGAGCAAAATGAAGATCTCAGGAAATGAAGCTGGATACAGTAGGTCTGAATAACTCACATCTATATTGATAGCCTATGAAAGCAAAATCACTACTTTTTAAATGTATTTTATTTATTTATATTTTTTGTTTTGGTTGTGCTGGATCTTCGTTGCTGCATGTTGGTTTTCTCTAGTTGCGGCAAGCAGGGGCTATTCTTCATCGCGCTTGGGCTTCTCACCGCAGTGGCTTCTCCTGTTGCAGAGTGCAGGCTCTAGGGCACGTGGGCTTCAGTAGTTGCAGCATGTGGCTCTCGAGTGCAGGCTCAGCTATTGGGACCCATGGGCTTAGTAGCTCCACAGCATGTGGAATCTTCCCAGACCAGGGATCGAACCCATGTTTCCTGCATTGGCAGGCAGATTCTTAGCCACTGTACCACCAGGGAAGTCCCCAAATCACTATTTAGTTATAAAGTTGTCCCTTTCTAAAAGTAAAATATTTGATTCCGCTAATACAAACTGGAAAAAATTATGTTATTATATGCTGTAGCTCTGGTTAACACGCCTAAGCTTAATTAAAAGGGCTTTGGTAAAGTTCTTGAGGACTCTCAGTTCATTCTATAATTTTAAAATTTTCACAAAATAATATTAAAAGCAATTACAATAGTAAAATCACATTCTGAGCTTAGTAATACAAAATAACCCATTATTTTGAGACTAAGGTTAGTTGGGCTAGCCTCAGTTCAGTTTAGTCACTCAGACATGTCCAACTATTTGTGACCCCCAAGGACTGCAGCACACCAGGGTTCCCTATCCATCACCAACTCCCAGAGGTTGCCCAAATTCATGTCTATCGAGTCAGTGATGCCATCCAACCATCTCATCCTCTGTCGTCCCCTTCTCTTCCTGCCTTCAATGTTTCCGAGCATCAGGGTCTTTTCTAATGAATCAATTCTTTGCATCAGGTGGCCAAAGTATTGGAGATTCAGTTTCAGCATCAGTCCTTCCGAAGAATATTCAGGACTAATTTCATTTAGGATTGACTGATCTCCTTGCAGTCCAAGGGACTCTCCTAGGCTAGGAAAATCCTAGTCTGGGTTAGCCTAGATGATCATACTCTTAAAAAGGTCTTCAAGAATTTGTTTCACTTCTCTCATCATCTGGAAACAAAGCTAATACAGGCTGATTTAATTTTCTGGAGTATATTCTTAGTATAAACAGACATCAAATTAACTTTAGTTTTCCAACTGTTTTTAACTTGATAATGCATTGAATACATGGTATACTATTTTCAACTGGCTTATAAATGGAATGCATGGTGTTGTTCTATGAATTTTTATAATATCATGGTTATATTGTAATTAAACCAATTTTATGATATTGAAGTAAGGGAATAACAGAGCATGAGCCTCCTCTGAGAATTTCCAGAAGGCATACTCTAACATCAACAAGAGACATGAAAAGAGTTTTCACAATTCTGTTCTCTTTGTAGATATTCCTGGCTTCCCACGTGGCGCTAGTGATATAAAACCTGCCTGCAATGCAGGAGATATAAGAGATGCAGATTCCATCCTTGGGTGGGGAAGATCCCCTGGAGGAGGGCATGGCAACCCACTCCAGTGTTCTTGCCTGGAGAATCCCACAGAGGAGCTTGGTGGGCTACAGTTCACAGATTCACAAAGAATCAGACACAACTGAAGCAACTTAGCATGGAAAGATATAGCTATACTAGTTTTCCTATTTCCAAAATGAAGACTGAAATGTTCTAAACAGTAACTGATCTGTAAAGGATTGTATAGAGGGAACTACAAACAGCACATTTATGCCTCCTCCAGTGTTCTGCCCTCTTAATTACATATTTCAATTGCATTAAGATTACTTCTCTTGGGAATTTTCCATTAAGTGATCAATCTGTCCATTAGGTTATTTTCCCTGATATAATATTGAGCTTCTGCTCTCATTTGCTATTTTCCCCCCATTAGTGCTAATTAGGTCCCCTTGGATCAGGGAGAATACAGTTCCATCTCAGCACACTCTCTCAAATGCTATAGACAATGATACACAGCTTTATTTATTATGCACCAAATACTTGTAAATTGGCCTGAATAATTCTGCCTGAGACTGTAATTATGTTGATTTGCCTTCTTTGGAAGTTCTTAAATTTTCTGGTCTTTTCCAAGGTAAATAAGTATTTAAAACTCACTAGAATATATTAAGGAAAATGTCAGCACCTGTACCAATGATTTCTGACTATCTCCAGAGAAGAAAGAGACAAAGATGGGGGCAGGGTGGAGGAGAGACAGAAGAGAGGGAAGGAAAAGGTGAGACTTACCAAATAACATTTCACTGTGTCGATCACAATAAACTGTGGAACATTCTGAAAGAGATTGGAATCCCAGACCACCTGACCTGCCTCTTGAGAAACCTGTATGCAGGTCAGGAAGCAACTGTTAGAACTGGACATGGAACAACAGACTGGTTCCAAATAGGAAAAGAGTACGTCAAGGTTGTATATTGTCACCTTGCTTATTTAACTTATATGCAGAGTACATCATGAAGAACGCTGGGCTGGAAGAAGCACAAGCTGGAATCAAGATTGCTGGGAGAAATATTAATAACCTCAGATATGCAGATGACACTACCCTTATGGCAGAAAGTGAAGAGGAACTCAAAAGCCTCTTGATGAAAGTGAAAGAGGAGAGTGAAAAGGTTGGCTTGAAGCTCAACATTCAGAAAACAAAGATCATGGCATCTGGTTCCATCACTTCATGGGAAATAGATGGAAAAACAGTGGAAACAGTGTCAGACTTTGTTTTTTTGGGCTCCAAAATCACTGCAGATGCTGATTGCAGCCATGAAATTAAAAGACGCTTGCTCCTTGGAAGGAAAGTTATGACCAACCTTGATAGTATATTAAAAGGCAGAGACATTACTTTGCCAACCAAGGTCCCTCTAGTCAAGGCAATGGTTTTTCCCGTGGTCATGTATGGATGTGAGAGTTGGACTGTGAAGAAAGCTGATCGCCGAAGAATCGATGCTTTTGAACTGTGGTGTTGGAGAAGACTCTTGAGAGTCCCTTATACTGCAAGGAGATCCAACCAGTCCATTCTAAAGGAGATCAATCCTGGATGTTCATTGGAGGAACTGATGCTAAAGCTGAAACTGCAATACTTTGGCCACCTCATGCGACGAGTTGACTCACTGGAAAAGACTCTGATGCTGGGAAAGGTTGCGGGCGGGAGAAGGGGACGACAGAGAATGAGATGGCTGGATGGCATCGCCGACTCTGTGGACATGAGTTTGAGTGTACTCCGGGAGGTGGTGATGGACAGGGAGGCCTGGCGGGCTGTGATTCATGGGGTCGCGGAGAGTCGGACACGACTGAGTGACTGAACTGAACTGAACTGAACCAAATAACATCAAAATGGAATTTAACACAAAATACATTTATGACCATTGTAACTATGAGATTGATTAACCCAATTTGTAATTTCAAACAAAACTGTCAGAACTTTAAAATTAGTCCAGTTCTTATGCTTAATGAACTTAAACACTTGATGACTTTGTCTTTTTCTTCCTTTTGTATTTCTCCTCTCCTCTGCTGTTATTGTCTCAGAATGTCTTTTGCTTGGACCATCTTAGACAGTCAATAAATACTGTGCAGTACAGTTATTGATGGATGATGGGAGAAAGAAATACACACAGGATTAAATGTCTTAGTTCCATAGGATTTACTGTGTGACATGAACTACCACCTAATTTAAGCAGCTGTAGGAATTACTGTTTGAATTCTTTGAAAAATACTGTTAATAAATTACAAGTCAATGGTGTGAAAAAAACTGAGGGGCAACGTTCCAAGTTAAAAAAAAAGTCAAAACAATGTAATAACTACATACAATGTGAGAACTTAATTTGGATCCTGTTGGAAACAAACCAACTGTAACAAGATATTTTTGAGACGACTGGAACAAATTGAGTATGGCCTGAGTGTTACATGATACCAAGGAATTATTGTCCATTTATGAGGTATGATCATGGTACTGTGGTTGTGTAATAAAATTGCTATAATTCTTGTTGACACATACTGAGTTAGTCAGGAATGACATACTGAGGTGTCAGGGATTTGCTATAAGGCACTTTAGCAAAGAAAAAAGAGGCGGGGCATGTATACCGTAAATAAAGTAAAACCCTGATAATTGTTGACTGTACTAAATGACACATTCATGAAGATTCATTGTTTTGTCTTCCACTTTATGTGTGTTTAAATCTTTTAAAATAAAAATATTTTAAATAATACAAAAGTCCAATACAAAAGTAACACATATTTAATATGTAAAAGTATGAACTTTAAAATATAAGACACGCATACGTTAATGTCTTCCCTCACCACCACCTATAAATCCTACTTACAAAGGAAATCACTATGAACAATTTGGTCTATATACCAATATGGACATTTCTATCTATGTATACACCTATAGGTACATATTTAATTTTTTTTTACCAAAGTGCTTTTCAACCTTTTCTGGGGGGCTTCCGTGGTGGCGCAATGGTAAAGAATCCACCTGCCAATACAGAAGCCCCGGGTTTGATTCCTGATCCAGGAGGACGCCACATGTTACAGAGCAACTAAGCCAGTGCACCACAGCTATTGAGACTGCGCTCTAGAGCCCGGGAACCGCAACTACAGAGCCCACGTGCAGCAAGCACTGAAGCCTGTGCTCCTAGAGCGCATGCTCCACAGCAAGAGCAGCCACTGCAATGAGAAGCCCGCACACAGCAACTAGAGAACAGCCCCAGCCCCCGCTTGCAACAGCTAGAGAAAAGCCCATGCAGCAATGAAGACCCAGCACAGCCATAAATAAATAAATAAAACTGCTTTAAAAAAAAACAAAACTGTATCTTGGACACTTTTCCATGTTAGTAACTTTAGGTCTACCTTATTCTTACTGATGCAGAGAATTCCATTGCTTGTATAGTTTGCACGGATGATTTCATTTTTATAATCCCATATGGTTTTGCATTTGTTCCCAGTTTTTAACTATTACAAGCAAAATTAGAAGGAACCTTTTGTACATGTCTCTTTGTACATTAGTGTGACCATGTGGTGTAGAATAAGGTTTTAGAAATAGGATTGAGAGGCAGTCTAAACTAGTGGGCAAGAGTGTGCACACTGCAGTCACACTCCTTGGGAACTAATGTCAGTGCTGTTCTCTGAGAATCTGAATGACCTTGGACTCTCAGAATATAAGTTTTTCTTCTGAAAATAGGATTACTAATAACCATACTCACATGATAACATTATTGTGAGAATAAACAATACATATAAAGTGTTTAGAAGAGCTGTGAAATAACAAGAAATATACATATTGGAGAAGGCAATGGCACCCTACTCCAGTACTCTTGCCTGGAAAATCCCATTGATGGAGGAGCCTGGTGGGCTGCAATCCATGGGGTTGCGAAGAGTCAGACACGACTGAGAGACTTCACTTTCACTTTTCATTTTCATGCATTGGAGAAGGAAATGGCAACCCACTCCAGTGTTCTTGCCTGGAGAATCCCAGGGATGGGGGAGCCTGGTAGGCTGCCGTCTATGGGGTCGCACAGAGTCGGATATGACTGAAGTGACTTAGCAGCAGCAGCAGCACCAGCAGCAGCAGGGTATATATACATAAATATATATAAAATATAAAATATATATATAAATATATATAAAATATATATATATAACTCTGTCCCTAGTTCCTGCCATTCATATACTTATATTTGGTGTTTGATCCCATTTCCTGACACAGAGCTCCTACAATCCTTGTAATTTCCTGAGCAACAGGAGTGTCTGACACAGAGCTCCTAAACCCTCTAGAATTTCCTGGGTAATAGAAGCATCTTTCATTCTCATGATTCTTGGTGGGCTCTTGGATGGGACCACGCACAACATGGATTTGAAGCTTGGAAGTTTCAGTCCTACTCTCTGTTCCCTAGAGAGGGGAGAGAAGCTGAAAACTGAGTTTATTATCCACTGCGCCAATATAATGTTGCTGTTGTTCAGTGGTTCAGTCCTGTCTGACTCTTTTCGACACCACGGACTGCAGCACGCCAGGCTTCCCTGTCCTTTACCATCTCCCAGAGCTTGCTCAAATTCATCGTCATTGAATCGGTGATGCCATCCAAACATCTAATCCTCTGTCATCCCCTTCTCCTCCCGCTGTCAATCTTTCCCAGCATCAGGGGCTTTTCTAATGAGTCAGCCCTTCGCATCAGGTGGCCAAAGTATTGGAGCTTCAACTTTAGCATCAGTCCTGCCGAAGAACATACATGGAGGCCCAGCTGTATCAGTCCTTCTAATGAACTGAACTGTAGGGCACTGAGTTTGTATCAGAGAATTGGTTGGTGTAGGAAAAACACACAGCTGGTCACAGAAGTGTTCTGTGTGAATGTAATGAATAGGAAAAATATCTTTCCTTTAGTTCGTATAGAGTTTTTTCCTTCCTACAAAATAGCACATGACACACATAGGAAGTTCTTAATAAATGTCAGTTTTCATTATTGTTAATGTAGATAGGGTTGATCTACACTCCCACCAATAGCAAGAAAATTATTTTTAATTTGATAAAGCAAAGTCATCTCCTTATTTCAGTTTCCATTTTCTAAATATTTATTGAGATCAAACATTTGTTTATAGGATTCCTGCCCACTCTTATATTATTCCTAATATTAACCAGTGTCCATTACCTATTTCCCCATTGAGATAAAACTACCGATGGCACATTCCAGAGAGATGACAACCACCTACAAATTCTGATCAGACCTGAATTTCCAACTGAGAGAATCTGCACACTCGAGCTTCAATCTGACTTAAAGGAAATCCACTCCTAACTATGTATCAGACCAACACTCTCAACAAGGATCAAATCCTGTAGAAGAAATCAGCTATTTGAAGGCACTCAAGAGCAACAGTTAAAAGGGCAAGATCACAGGGAGAAGCACACAAATGTACACTTAATATTCTCCTCCACTTTGCCTCTAGAGAAATTTGGCAAAACTTAAGCGTGACTGGGCTTAATGGCCAAGCAGAGCATTCAGCTTTCAAGCTCAGAGCTTTCAGCATGCTCACAAACATGAAAATAAAAATCGACGCTTAATAGAACAGTCTTTGGGACTCTGGGGGAGAGGGTGAGGGTGGGATGATTTGGGAGAATGGCATTGAAGCATGTATATTATCATATGTGAAACGAATCACCAGTCCAGTTTCGACGCATGATACAGGATGCTTGGGGCTGGTGCATGGGGATGACCCGGAGGGAGGATAAGGGGAAGAGGGAGGTGGGAGGGGGATTCAAGAAGGGGAACACATGTACACACAGGGCGGATTCATGTCAATGTATGGCAAAACCAACCAATATAATATTGTAAAGTAATTCAGTTCAGTTCAGTTAAGTCGCTCAGTCGTGTCCGACTCTCCGCGACCCCATGAATCACAGCACGCCAGGCCTCCCTGTCCATCACCAACTCCCGGAGTTCACTCAAACTCATATCCACAGAGTCGGTGATGCCATCCAGCCATCTCATTCTCTGTCGTCCCCTTCTCCTCCCGCCCCCAACCTTTCCCAGCATCAGAGTCTTTTCCAGTGAGTCAACTCGTCGCATGAGGTGGCCAAAGTATTGCAGTTTCAGCTTTAGCATCAGTCCTTCCAATGAACACCCAGGACTGATCTCCCTTAGAATGGACTGGTTGGATCTCCTTGTAGTCCAAGGGACTCTCAAGAGTCTTCTCCAACACCACAGTTCAAAAGCATCAATTCTTCGGCGATCAGCTTTCTTCACAGTCCAATTCTCACATCCATACATGATCACGGGAAAAACCATAGCCTTGACTAGACGGACCTTGGTTGGCAAAGTAATGTCTCTGCTTTTTAATGTACTATCTAGGTTGGTCATAACTTTCCTTCCAAGGAGTAAGCGTCTTTTAATTTCATGGCTGCAATCAGCATCTGCAGTGATTTTGGAGCCCCCCAAAATAAAATCTGACACTGTTTCCACTGTTTTTCCATCTATTTCCCATGAAGTGATGGGACCAGATGCCATGATCTTTGTTTTCTGAATGTTGAGCTTCAAGCCAACCTTTTCACTCTCCTCTTTCACTTTCATCAAGAGGCTTTTGAGTTCTTCATTTTCTGCCATAAGGGTAGTGTCATCTGCATATCTGAGGTTATTGATATTTCTCCCAGCAATCTTGATTCCAGCTTGTGCTTCTTCCAGCCCAACGTTCCTCATGATGTACTCTGCATATAAGTTAAATAAGCAAGGTGACAATATACAACCTTGACGTACTCCTTTTCCTATTTGGAACCAGTCTGTTTTAGCCTCCAATACAAAAATAAAAATAAAATAAAATAATAAAAAATAAAGATTCATCTTAAGTGTGTCTGAAAAAAAAAATCGATGCTTAAGAACCATCAAGGTAAACACTTTTGCTTTGCATTAGACCCCACAAATAGACCCCACAGAGGCTATGTCTCAGGACTAAGGACAAATCAAAATATATCAGACTTTCAGTTCAGTTCTTCTCCGAAAGGAATATAAGATCATCTGAATGTCTATAATATTTATGCTTAATATCCATCATTCAGTCAAAAATTAATGCACATGTCAGGAGACAAGCCCAAGTTATCAAAAACCAGAAGCCTAAACAACCACAAGAAAGTGGACAACAGGAATGAATCTACAAATAATCAAATAATATAATTATCATTTATGGCAAAGAAAACAAAAAATATTTCCTTCAAATAACCAACAATAATACTAACAGCTGTCTTACCATAAATGTTGAAAGAAAGTAACTGTCAAGCTATATTTCCATAGCCCCCAAAACCAACCATCAAAAGTGAAGGTTCAGTTTTACAAGATGAAAATTTCTAGAGATTCACTGCATGACACTATGAATGTATGTAACATTATTGAACTTATTCTTAAAATGGTTAACTATACACTTAATGGTTAATTTAATGATAAATTTTATGTTGCAATTTTACCACATTTTTTTTAAAAGTAAAGGAAAAGGGAAAAAATAAAGTGAAGAAGAAGGTGAATTTTGTGGTATGTAAAAAGCACATACCACCAAAATAAAGCTATTTCTAATTAAAAAATAGCTATTTTTAAAATGCGAAGAAATAAAAACATTTAAAAACAAAAACAGAGAATTCATCCTTAGCAGATCAGTAATAAAAAGAAAACTAAAACTCGTTCTTCAGTCAGAAGAAAAATAACCGCAAGTAGAAACACTTAAATGTAAGATAGAATGAAAAGCAATAGAAAGAAGCTCTAAATAATTGACACAGTAGAAAACAATAATACGTCTCCTGGAAGGGGCTCACTACACTTAAACATGAAAATATAAGAAAAAAGGCAAGAATGTAGCATACAGAGTCAGTGTTTGAATATCTTGACATTTTTAGGAAGTGATAAAAGTACTAACCTGTGTAGATTCTATTAAGTCACAAATGCATGTTGTAATGTCTATGGTAACCACTAGAAAATATTATTGAAATAACATATAATCAACAGTTCATGGAGGACAAAATAAATTTATAAAAATATTTTATCAATTGAGAGGAGGCAAGAAAGAAAGAAACAGTAACAAGTAGGAAACAGCAAAAGGACAGATTTGAAAATAAAAATATCAGCAATTTGAATGAAATCAGACTGGATTTAAAAATAAAACTCAATTACACATTCTTTAAAAGAGACACATCTTGAAAACATAAGAACATGGAGGGGTTGAAAACAAAATACTGGAGAAATCTATACTATGCAATAACAAAAACTTGTTAGAGCTGTACTAATATTAGGGGGAAAAGGCTTTACTAGAGGTAGTAAATATATGATCAACATAAAAGGGTCAATCCACTAAGTTAACTTAATGATAATAAAAGTGTGTACTTTTAATAACATAGCTTCAAAAGAAGCAAAATTTGACAGAACCAAAGGAAAAATGGATGATCAGGACTTGATTTAAAGATCTCAATGCATCACTCTCAGTAAAGAACAAGCAAAAAAGAAAATCTTAGGATTTAGAAGATTTTTACAAACATGATTAATGAGCCTCATTTAACTGGTATGTGTAACATATGCATTTTTTTTCAAGTATACATAAACCATTTACCAAAATTAGCCAAGTGTTGGACCATAAATCAAGTCTCAACAAACTTCAAAGAATTTAAATCATTAATCTTATGAAATGAGGCTGGAAATAAATTATTAATAGAAGAGGCCCAAATGTTTGGGGAGAAAAGCTGTATATTTCTTTATGAAAAAAACCCACTGGTCAAAGAATCGCTCACAATAAAACTAAACCAAATTATTAATAAAACAGAAAATTTGAAATATCAAATGTGAAAGATGCAATTAAAACTATGCTTAGGATGAAATTTAGAGCTTTAAATGCCTACATTAAGGAAACAGAGGGCTACAGTTCAATGATCTAAATATCCATCTCAAAAAATAAGCATATACTTTTACAAAAATTATTTATTTGGCTATGCTGGGCCTTCATACAGGAATGCAGAATCTTTAGTCGAGCATGTGAACTCTTAGCTGTGGCATGAGGTTCCCTGACCAGGGATGGAACCCTGGCCCCCTGCACTGGGACCACAGAGTTTTATCCACTAAACCACCAGGGATGGCCCTAAACAAATAGAGACTTGATTTGAACAGTTTTCAAATGTTCTATGAATGTTCTACTTCAGTTTCTAAAAGTTTAAAATTTTTTAAGAAAAAAAAACTTTGTGCAAGCTCAGTCACTCAGTATTGTCCGACTCTTGCGACCCCATGGACCATAGCTTCCCAGGCTCCTCTGTCCATGGGATTTCTGAGGCAAGAATACTGGATTGGGTTGCCATTTCCTGCTCCAGGGGATCTTCTTGATCGAGGGATCGAAACTACGTTTCCTGCACTGGCAGGCAGTCCATTTTCTGATTCTTGCTGTTCAGTCACTCAGTCATGTCCCACTCTTTGCAACCTCGTGGACTGCAGCATGCCAAGCTTCCCTATCCTTCACTATCTCCTGAAGCCTGCCCAAACTCATGTTCATTGAGTCGGTGATGCCATTCAACCACCTCATCCTTTGTCGTCATCTTCTCCTCCTGCCCTCAATCTTTCCCAGCATCAGGGTCTTTTCTAATGAGTTAGCTCTTCGCATCAGGTGGCCAAAGTATTGGAGTTTCAGCTTCAGCATCAGTCCTTCCAATGAATATTCAAAGTTGATTTCCTCTAGGATTGGCAAGTTTGATCTCCCTGCAGTCCAAGGGACCTGCAAGAGTCTTCTCCAGCACCATAGTTCGAAAACATCAATTCTTCAGCACTTAGACTTCTTTATAGTCCAACTCTCACATCCATACATGACTACTGGAAAAACCATAGCTTTGACTATATATATGGACCTTTGTCCGCAAAGTGATGTCTCTGCTTTTTAATACAGTGTCTAGTTTTTCTTCCAAGAATCAAGAGTCTTTTAATTTTGGGGCTGCAGGCACTGTCTGCATTGATTTTAGAGCCCGAGGAAACGAAATCTGACACTGTTTCCACTATTTGTCATGAAGTAATAGGACCGTATGCTATCTTTGTTTTTTGAATGCTGAGTTTTAAGCTAGCTTTTTCACTCTCTTCTTTCACCTTAATCAAGAGGCTCTTTAGTTCCTTTTCACTTTCTGCCATTAAAGTGGTATCATCTGCATATCAGAGGTTGTTGATATTTCTCCCAGAAATCTAGATTCCAGCTTGTGAGTCATCCAGTCCAGCATTTCATATGATGTGCTTCCCTGGTGGCTCAGACGGTAAAGCGTCTGCCTGCAATGCGGATGACCCGGGTTTGATCCTTGGCTTGGGAAGATCCCCTGGAGAAGGAAATGAAGACCCATTCCAGTACTCTTGCCTGGAAAATTCCATGGACAGAGGAGCCTTGTAGGCTATAGTCCATGGGGTCGCAAAGAGTCGGACACAACTGAGCGACTTCACTTCACTTCACTCTGTATATAAGTTAAATTAGCAAGGTGACAATATACAGCCTTGATGTACTCTTTTCCCAATTTGGAACAAGTGTGTTGTTTCATGTCCAGTTCCAACTGTTGCTTCTTGTCCTGCATACAGGTTTTTCAGGAGGCAGGTAACATGGTCTGGTATTTCCATCTCTATAAGAATATTCCACAGTTCATTGTGATCCACATAGTCAAAGGCTTTAGCACAGTCAATGAAGCAGAAGTAAATATTTCTTTTGAATTCCCTTGATTTTTCTATGATCCAGTTATGTTGGCAATTTGATCTCTGGTTCCTCTGCCTTTTCTAAATCCAGCTGGTACATCTGGAAGTTCTCAGTTCACATAATGTTGAAGCACAGCTTGAAGGATTTTGAGCACAATCTTGCTAGAATGTGAAATGAGTGCTGCTGCTGCTGCTGCTAACTCGTTTCAGTCATGTCTGACTCTGTGCAACCCTATTAACACCAGCCCACCAGGCTCCCCCATCCCTGGGATTCTCCAGGCAAGAACACTGGAGTGGATTGCCATTTCCTTCTCCAACGCACGAAAGTGAAAAGTGAAAGTGAAGTTGCTCAGTCATGTCCGACTCTTAAAGACTCCATGGACTGAAGCCTACCAGGCTCCTCCGTCCATGGGATTTTCCAGGCAAAAGAATACTGGAGTGGGGTGCCATTGCCTTTTATACAGTTACCTGAACATTCTTTGGCATTGCCATTCTTTGGGATTGGAATGAAAACTGACCTTTTCCAGTCCTGAGGCCACTGCTGAGTTTTCCAAATTTGTTGGCACGATGAGTGCAACACTTAGGATTTGAAATAGCTCAACTGGAATTCCATCACCTTCACTAGCTTTGCTTGTAGTAATACTTCCTAAGGTCCACGTTACTTCACACTCCAGGATGTCTGACTCTAGGTGAGTGACACCACCATCGTGGTTATCTGGGTCATTAAAAGCTTTTTTGTACTGATTCTATGATTACTCAAATGATCTCAAAGTCTGTGAACGTGCTTCATAAACCAGTCAGCTCTAGCTCTTCCATACTTGGCATGTATTTAAAATCTTATGCATACTCTAATCTCTTGGCAGGTTTTTTTGGTGAGGTTTTTTTTTTATTACTATTATTTGCATATACCCTTAAGGTCAGATTAGCCTCTTTAAAACCACTCTCCAGCAGAAAAGAATACCCAAACACTCTGTGGTTCAGACTCACCCTTCCAGAAACAGGCAGACACAAGCCTCTGGGTGGACAGAAAAAGCCAGTCACTCTGCAAGATTTACCACACCCATTCAACAAGAAATATCTGTCCTGCATCTGCGTTATCGCCCTAACCTCAAAACAGGATTTGCTAAGTACAAAATTACACAGGCAGCACTTTCAAAAAGTTTCTGACCTCTTTTCATAACATCAAAAAATCCAAAGTTAAAAACTCATTCATTGTGCTTTCTGTATGATTAAGCAGCAGATGTTTCGTTACTACTGCTATTGATTTGGTTCCTGTCCCTTATTCAAGAAAATCCTGTTTTGAGAAAACAATGAATTTAGTATTTTAGCTCTAGAACTTAATAACCAATGTACTGAAAGAGAATTTTCTTAACCTAATTATGAATTTTCATTTGAAAGAGTATTTTGGGTGTGGATGTGTATTGTAAAGGGCTTCCCAGGTGGCACTAGTGGTAAAGAACTCGCCCACCAATGCAGGATACAGAGACACAGGTTCCATCCCTGGGTTGAGAAGATCCCCTGGAGAAGGGCATCGGAACCCACTCCAGTATGCTTGCCTGGAGAATCCCACAGACAGAGAAGCCTGGTGGGCTACAGTCCATAGGGTCAAAAGAGACATGACTGAAGTGACTTAGCACACAGTACCTGTTTTGTAAAGGTATTTAGATTTATTCCTCCCATAAATAGAATTAGATGACTTGTGAGCGCTAATTAGAAAGACTTCACTGAAAACGTCAGATGAACATATCATCAAATGACATAATTCCCAGCCACACTAAATATTCAAGGGCTTTAGAATTTCCTTGATTCCTTCTCAAACACAAGTGTGACACAGGTCCAATTATATAGTTTTGGTAAATAAAATAATTCATTTCATTTTGAGGTCTCCTACTGCATTATAAGAAATGATACTCGATAAATCTGAGGTCAGTCTTCTTCATTGTGTGTAAGTAATGCATTTCCTTGAGCACAGAAGGAACCTCACCCAGCCCTGCACCTAGTTCCTGTGGGAGCAGGTTGCCTCTGCAGCCACTAAAAGGATTCCTTCTCTGATCAGGACAGGTAAATCAGAAAGAAAAAAAAAGAATGAGTCTCTGCCACTTCTTCCTGGGAGGTTTCCAAGCCCCAGGTCAATGTCCACAGGCTTGCTAGTGGACTGTGAGAGGATACTCTTGCCCACAAAAACACCCAGAGGATTTCCTCTGGAAGTTCTGACAGAGGGGTATACCTCCTGGCAAGCAGGGAGAGTGACTGGATAGGAGGATCTTAGGATGGATATTTCATCCTAGACACTGAGGGCTACAAAAGGGAAGATCTGGACCCTTTTAGCAATACTTAGGTATTGAGTACCACCCTTTTTGGAAGGACAATGAGCCTCTTGCAAATCTTTCTCCAACTCCCTGCATTTCCTCATGTCTCATTTCCCTGTGCACATTTAAACTATTAGAACACCCATTCTGCTCACTCCTACTGATCTGGACTGCTTCCTCTCTGAACACACCCATTTTATGCACCCTTGGAAACTGCCAATACTTTTCTTTCAGTCAAAGCTAAATCTCTCTTTTAAAGCAATTATCTTTCAAAAAACTGCCACGTATTTCATTGTTCCTACAGCAAAATGTGTTGAATTATGGGATCAAATATCTGCCAGTTTGCAAGTAGAGCCCTAAATAAAGAATTAGAATAGAGAAAAGAACCCTAAATGTTATCCGATGCTTTGAGATGCTGTTAAAAAACAGCTGTGTATAACCGGTTCACTTTGCTGAATGGAAGTGAAATAGCTCAATCGTGTCTGACTTTTTGCTACCCGGTGGACTGTAGCCTACCAGGCTCCTTGCTCCATGGGATTCTCCAGGCAAGAATACTGGAGTAGTTTGCCATTGCCTTCCCCAGGGGATCTTCCCAACTCAGGGATTGAACCTGGGTCTCCCGCATTGCAGGCTGACACTTTAACCTCTGAGCCACCAGGGAAGAGCAAAAACTAACACAACACTGTAAACCAACTACACTCCAATAAAAATTAATTTTTAAAAAGTCCTAAATGACAACATTTTATCAGTTTTTAAAAATGTATTTGTCTATATATCATTAAAGTGTCTTTAATAATACCATGGTCATACATTTCTGGTTAAAAGATATTTCAGAAGAAAAAGAAATAACCTTTTTTTAGAAAGCTAGACAAGGAACAGTTCGATTAATAACATCTTATGCTTGTATAGTATCCTAGTGATACTTTATTTTCACACACCTTCCATAACTTAATCTTTCAAACAACCACATGAGGTGGGCAAGGCAAGACTTATTACTTGCATTCTAGCATCGGAACCATCAGAATCTTGCAGCTCATACAGCACCCTCATATTTTTCACTTTAACACACACATTCTGCCTCTTCAAGCATTCATAGCAACTCAAATATTCATAGCAACAATCTGTCACCTTAGATAATATCTAAACAAACATGACATTTTCATTTTCTGTCACATCTTTAAACCAGAAAGGAAGATGTTAAATATGAATTCATCCCAAGGACTGCAGGACCTAAGGGATAGGACATGTCCTCCCAGGAAAAAAAGGCCCAAAGATTGTCATAAGCACATACCTCAGAGTCTGCTATTTGTTTGGAATGGTGGGTAAAAGTCCACACCCTTCTGCAAAAGGGAAGGCTTATGGGAAGCCCCAGTGGCATAGCAGTAAAGAATCTGCCTTCAGTGCAGGAGACCCAAGAGACATAATGTGATCCCTGGGTCTGGAAGATCCCTTGGTGAAGAAAATGGCAACCCACGGAGCCTGGTGGGCTCTAGTCCATGGGGTCACAAAAGTCAGACACGACTTGCCATTGTTGCTGAACAACAGCAGTGGATAAAAGCACTGTGGGTTGGCCTGGATATGCTAGTTAATGACTCTGTTCCAAAGACTTGAGGGTGAAGATTGCTAGAATCTCCTATGAGCAATAAAGAGGTTATTTCTTCTCTCCCTCTCTACCCCATCCCCAGCCTTTGAAGAAACAGTTTAAACTATTCTGTGAAGAGGGGGATCCCAGCAAGGTTACATCTGCCTAGAGAAGGATCCAGAGATAATTAAGAGGACACTGTCACCCAAGATTGGAGTTGGTCTGAGAAATCTAAAACTGAGTGTTAGAGTTCCTCCACTTCTGTAGAGAAATCATGACATTCAAGGTGGTGTTCATGCCTCTCCAGCCTTAGCTATCCTGAAACCATGAAGGTTCCTAAAGGCATTTTGTTCTCTCTCAATTTACAAGATTTGCACAAACCTCAATTGAGAGCAGTCCTCACCTTTACCTGCCTATAGTCTACTGACTCACCCTTCTTTGGCACAGACCACTCATCGCCTCCTCCTGAAAGCCATCTTTCACAACCTGTACTCCTCACCAGAAGGGTATGGCCACCCACCCCAGAATTCTTGCCTGGAGAGTCCCATGAATAGAGGATCCTGGCGGGCTACAGTCCATGGGCTTGCAAAGAGTCAGACACAACTGAAGTGACTTAGCATGCACTCCTCACCACTGCCTTGTAAGTTCCTGCAGGGTCTTGTGCTTATCTTTATTTATGGTTCTGACCACACTTGATTGTAATCAGTTTGTCTAGCTGACCTTTAAGACTCTAAATTATGTCTTATCATCTTTGTATTCCCCAAACCTAGCATGGCACCTGGCACATAATGTACACAAAATGAATGAAGGAAAGGAGGGCTGCTTATCCCTGACCCCATCCCAGAACTTCTGATACCTTCTGACCCATCTGACTAGTAATGTGGGCACATCTCCGCTCTGAGTGACTTTATTGACCTTTAGTTCTTCTCCTGCTCTTACCTGCTGCTGCTGCTGCTAAGTCGCTTCAGTCGTGTGTGACTCTGTGAGACCCCATAGATGGCAGCCCACCAGGCTCCCTCATCCCTGGGATTCTCCAGGCAAGACCACTGGAGTGGGTTGCCATTTCCTTCTCCAATGCATCAAAGTGAAGTCGCTCAGTTATGTCCAACTCTTCGTGACCCCGTGGACTGCAGCCTACCAGGCTGCTTCACTCATGGGATTTTCCAGGCAAGAGTACTGGAGTGGGTTGCCATTGCCTTCTCCACCTGCTCCTACCTACCCTGGATTTAATTGAGAGGCTCTTGACCTAAACAAGCCTGGTAGGATTCTCCCAGTCACAGAAACTCTGTTCTCCAGTCTAAGGAGGAAGATACCAACAGATCCATTGCTATTCCAGTTGCTCCTAACCATTATCAGGTTAATAATGCTCCTAAGCCATTATCTTGGGTTTCTCTTACCTTGGACATGGGGTATCTCTTCACAGCTGCCACAGAAGATATTAAGAAGAGGTAGCAAAAATACACAGAAGAACTGTCCAAAACAATCTTCATGACCAAGATAATCATGATGGTGTGATCATTCACCTAGAGCCAGACATCCTGGAATGTGAAATCAAGTGGGCCTTAGAAAGCATCACTATGAACAAAGCTAGTGGTGCTGATGGAATTCCAGTGGAGTTATTTCAAATCCTAAAAGATGATGCTGTGAAAGTGCTCCACTCAATATGCCAGCAAATTTGGAAAACTCAGCAGTGGCCAGAGAACTGGAAAAGGTCAGCTTTCATTCCAATCCCAAAGAAAGGCAATGCCAAAGAATGCTCAAACTACCACACAATTGCACTCATCTCACACACTAGTAAAGTAATTCTCAAAATTCTCCAAGTCAGATTTCAGCTATACGTGAACCCTGAACTTCCAGATGTTCATGCTCGCTGGTTTTAGAAAAGACAGAGGAACCAGAGATCAAATTGCCAACATCCATTGGATCATTGAAAAAGCAAGAGAGTTCCAGAAAAACATCTATTTCTGCTTCATTGACTATGCCAAAACCTTTGACTGTGTGGGTCACTATAAACTGTGGAAAATTTTGAAAGAGATGGGAATACCAGACCACCTGACCTGTCTCTTGAGAAACCTATATGCAGATGAGGATGCAACAGTTAGAACTGGACATGGAACAACAGACTGTTTTCAAATAGGAAAAGGAGTATGTTAAGGCTGTATATTGTCATCCTGCTTATTTAACTTCTATGCAGAGTACATCATGAGGAAGGCTGGGCTGGAAGAAGCACAAGCTGGAATCAAGATTGCCGGGAGAAATGTCAATAACCTCAGATATGCAGATGACACCACCCTTATGGCAGAAAGTGAAGAGGAACTCAAAAGCCTCTTGATGAAAGTGAAAGAGGAGAGTGAAAAGGTTGGCTTGAAGCTCAACATTCAGAAAACAAAGATCATGGCATCTGGTCCCATCACTTCATGGGAAATAGATGGGGAAACAGTGGAAACAGTGTCAGACTTTTTTGGGGGGTGCTCCAAAATCACTGCAGATGGTGACTGCAGCCATGAAATTAAAAGACTCTTACTCCTTGGAAGGAAAGTTATGACCAACCTAGACAGCATATTAAAAAGCAGAGACATTACTTTGCCAACAAATGTCTGTCTAGTCAAGGTTATTGTTTTCCAGTGGTCATGTATGGATGTGAGAGTTGGACTGTGAAGAAAGCAGAGCACCAAAGAATTGATGCTTTTGAACTGTGGTGTTGGAAAAGACTCTTGAGAATCCCTTGGACTGCAAGGAGATCCAACCGGTCCATCCTAAAGGAGATCTGTCCTGGGTGTTCACTGGAAGGACTGATGTTGAGGCTGAAACTCCAATACTTTGCCCACCTCATGTGAAGAGTTGACTTATTGGAAAAGACCCTGATGCTGGGAAGGATTGGCAGCAGGAGAAAAAGGGGACGACAGAGGATAAGATGGTTGGATGGCATCACCAACTGAATGGACATGGGTTGTGGTGGACTCCGGGAGCTGGTGATGGACAGGGAGGCCTGGCGTGCTGCGGTTCATGGGATCGCAAAGAGTCGGACACAACTGAGCAACTGAACTGAACTGAAGCCATTATCAGGCACAGTCCCACCTGAGCCCAGAACAGCTGCTTGATAGCTGTAGCAGGTTATTAGTAGCTCCCTTTCCACCTAGTTTGCTTGTTAAAATAATCTAGTCAGACATTCATTCTTTGGTGCTTTGTTTTGCTGCAGTTATGACCTACCCTGAGACGCTAATATGCTTGAGTAATCTTTCTGCCCATAATCATTTTTCCCAGTTTGTCATCAAGCTTCTTTTTTGCTTTCCTGCACTACCAGTCGAGGTGTCTTCCCTCTTAAAAAGCTGTTCCTGAAATCCAGTGTGATCACCCAGATTTCCGGATACCATCGATTTCTACTAGCTTCTCTGGGATTGTCCTCCAACTCTGCCCTTCAATTTCCACACCTCCTTTGGAAACTGGTTCTGCTCTGGGACCTATGTTTTGCTTGAGACTTTTTTCCACTTGTGTTTGCCTTTTTTTATTCCAAATTCAACATCCAGACACATGTTCCCCACTGAAGATAAAAATAATCAAACCAAAGGACAACATAAGACATTATGTTGTTTTTGTTCAGTCATTTAGTCATGTCGGACTCTTTGTAACCGCATGGACTGCAGCATGCCAGGCTTCCCTGTGCTTCACTATCTCCCAGAGTTTGCTCAAATTCATGTCCTCTGGGTCAGTGATAGACTTTGAAAATACTTAAATTGCTCCTGAATGTTTCCCTTAAAAATATTAAAAAAAATTTTTTTAGATCCTGCCAACATTGATAAAATAGCTGATCAACCATTAGAAGAACACTGTACATTGGGGCAAAACTAATAAGTGTTAAACTTTCATGTGATCATACCATGTCCTTTGCATTTCATGGCATAATCTATTTCTGAGTACAAAGAGGCTTAGCCACCACTGCTCTGGCTTGCCAGCTTGGACTCACTGTTGCTATTTTAACCACATTCCCCTTTAGAAAGAATACGGCCAACAGTTCCAAATTCCTGAGGGAACCATAACTGTTTATACTGAAAAAACAGAATGACACATCACTTGGAAATTTGTTACTATTTAAGCCACTATCAGCTTGGCTTTTGTTTGTTTTTGTTTGCCACAGTGATCTCTTATGGCCCCAAGATGCCACATTTCTAACCAGCAGACTGGTCCCAGGAGCGGAAGACCATCCTGGAGAAGAGCCTGGACAATGGACACCAGAAACCAACACATCCTAAAGAAAGCAAAGTCTCAGGGTTCGGCCAATATCCTCCATCAAGCAAAGAGCATGGCTTTCTCTTAAACATGGACAGTGAAAATGACCGGGGCCTGCTCTGTCTGGGTCTAGAACAGTCCAGGGATTCAGCAACTTTAAGAAAACAAAGTCTGACTGAAGGGCCCCTTTTGGAGGAGGGAAAGCAACCCAATCTGGATGAAAGGCATGCTCTAGAATGGAAAGCAATCAAAGGGGTACTTTTTGCCAACCTGTTTCTGACTACCTTTGTCTGGGATATGTGCCTCCCTGAGTCACCCTGACCTCAGAGAGCTCCCTGTTTCCTAGTCTGTCCATTCATTCAGGTGAACTCTGAACTCAGCCTACGTTGCATTTCATAAATAATTCCAGATCACCCCTGTTCATGTGATGTTTGCCTCATCTTCATAAAGCTTTTCCCTCCCAATTCACTCTGCCCCACCCTGATCATTCAGCAATGATCCACACTGGTGGTCCTGATTTAGGGCAAGCCTTGATAACACCCAGGGAGAAAACCTTCCAAACCCATGACCTGAAAAAGACACTTCTTTGCCAGTGTCAAGCACTGTTACAGCTCTGAGATTTTACCAAGCTCTGCATCGGACACGACTGAAGCGACTTAGCAGTAGCAGCAGCAGCAGGCTGACAAGCTAGTCTGCCACAGTTCCTCAGATACTGGCTGAAGACGCAAGCCTTCAAGGTCAGAGACAAAGGATTTTATCACTCATGGCACAGGCAGCACCTTGAGCTTCTTGTTCACGTTGCTTCCCCTCATCCCTCAAGCCCCACAGGAGTTTCATGGAGCAACCTGGGCAGATGCTGTTCACGCAGTATGTTTCTAGTACAACTGAAAAACTGTGAGCTTAGGAAACTCCAATCTTTTATTATAAAAAAATGGACAAGAAAACCTGTCTAGAGGTGCTTCAGAGGGAGATATTATAGTTATTACACTGGACAGTAAAAGAACTAGCCCTCTGCTCCAGTGGGAGATATCGTTTCTTTTTTTTTTTAATATTTATTTGCAGCCAGTGGGAGATATCGTTTCTTTTTTTTTAATATTTATTTATTTATTTATGTTTATTTACTGGCTGCAAATAAATAATATTTATTTATTTATTTATATTTATTTACCCGCTTTTAGTTGCTGCACCCTGGATCTTTTAGCTGTGGCATACGGGATCTAGTTCCCTAACCAGGGATCAAACCTAGGCCCCCTGCATTAGGAACATGGAGTCGTAGCCTCTGGACCACCAGGGAAGTCCTGGGAAGTATCATTTCTATCTTCTATTCTTCTTTGAAAAGAGAATCCAGAACAAAAGACTGTCTCAGTACCTTTGCTCACAAGATGTACAGGAACATGAGAAACACATGAAAAATCGTCTCTTAACAGTAAATTGTAAAAGTCAGTGAATAAATGAATAAATTTATGGACATTTTAGAGAAAGAGACAAGGTAATGAATACTCAGTACAAATAATTAAGCACACAAGCATATGTCAGCCAAGGTCATTTCTGCTCACCAAGGAAGTGAAAGTGAAAGTGAAGTCACTCAGTCGTGTCTGACTCTTGGTGACCACATGGACTGTCGCCTACCAGGCTCCTCTGTCCATGGGATTTTCAGGAGAGAATACTGGAGTGGATTGCCATTCCCTTCTCCAGGAGATCTTCCCAACCCAGGGATTGAACCCAGGTCTCCCGCATTGTAGGCAGATGCTTTATACCATCTGAGCCACCAGGGAAGTCCACGTGACTCTCATTTTACTAATTTAAATGTATGTCACTCTTTCAAATAATTGGCACTCTTTTGAATAAATCCTTCAAAACTTAATGGGTGATTCTTTTTAACTTACCAGATTCTATCATCTACTTCACAAAAAACAGCTTAAATTTCACTCCATCACTTCACATTTAAGTTATTGTACATATCTCTTGATTCCAAAGAATCTTTATCCCAAAGACAAAAGTGCAAATGACTAAATTTTGAGACTGAAATTAGTCAACATAAAGAAATAAACAAAATTATATTTAAAGGCTGGCTTCTAACTTCATTACAGAGTTGATCAAAGGCCTTGAAGGGCAGATCGACAAAGGTTTAAGTCACAGAAATAGTTCACCAGTCACCTCTATCTTCTGTGGCTTCCTTCTTATAAGTGCTTTGGTATATCTTTTTGAGGATGGGGCTTTTTCTAAACAAACTGTTATTCCAGTCAGAAATGGCATGAGCAACATTCAAGGAATTCCAAGCAGTATGATGATTAAGCAGCATTTTGCAAACTGTATTCTGGGGAACACAAGTGTCTTTTATGATGTTAATAATATTTTGCCACCAAAAAAATTACTTGATCAAGTAAGTTTGGTAAGCTATATACTGTAAAATTTTTCAGAGCCTCTAATTGAGCTAGTGTAGATCTACTTGGACTAATGAGATTCATTTATCATTGAATCAATCTCCAATACGTGGATGAGGAATGTAGTAGAAAACATTTCCCACACTTTGTTCACCGTGCAAAATATTTAACATCAGATGTTTTGTATTAGAGATATTGGATGCTTAGAGAAAGTAGACTTTCATAGAATACAGTTAGAAAAACTCTGGGCCACAACCCAGGCTGGATGTGGGACAAGAACAATGAAGGTATTGAGATAGTTGGGAGCTAGTTTTGCAGAGGACCTTGAATTGTATGCTGTTATGTGGACTTTATTATGTAAGCAGTGGAGAAATATCCTGTTGGCATTCTTTTTTATCTATTTGATATGCTTAGATGTGGTCTTTTTAGTCAGAAACATATTAAAAAGAGCCCAGGGACTTTCCACTTTGTAATAAATTCCTCCAGAGAAGAAGAAAGCTACAGAAGCGAATGACCTCTGTAGATATCCAAGTTCAAAATTTAACAGCATTCACTCTTAAGAAATTCTTTTGTGTGTCTTAGAATCCTATGTAGTACTTTAAGTTATTTTACTTTTTCCTCCATTTTTAAAGCCTTTATTAAATTTATTACAATATTGCTTCTGTTGTGCATGTTCTGGTTTGAGGGCCATGAGGCATAGGGGATTGACCAAGGATAGAACCCACACCCCCTGCACTGGAAGGAAAAGTCTTAACCGCTGGACTGCCAGGGGACTCCCAGTTAATTTACTTATTTTCTGTCTATGTTCATTGCACTTCCTCTTCTCTTAAATTCTGGCAAGAACTCAGCCTTGCAACAGAAACTGACACATTCATTTACGGCGTGTCCCAATCTGAATACAATCATCCCTTAAGTTTCTATCATTGTGGCTTATTTTCCAACATTTCCATCATAGTCAGGACTATCTTGGATACTCTAACCAAGTTTTCTTTGTTCTGTCATTCAAGGACTATTTAATGAGCCCTATCTGATGCAAGGCATTATAATAAGTTCTGAGAGATATAAAAGTAAGACGTAGATATATTTCCCTTCAGACTTGTGTACGCTTTTGAATATTTTGCTTTAAGATAAAATCAATTTTGCTTTCTTTCAAGCTTTGATTGATTTGTGCTGCTTGTAAAGGTCAAGTATATAAGGAACAACTCCGTCCATGAGTCAGTGAATATTTACTGAGCTTTTGTGTGCATGAATAGTTGCTCAATAGTGTCCAACTCTTTGCAACCCCATGGACTGTAGCCCACCAGGCTCCTCTGTCCATGGGATTCTCCAGGCAAGAATACTGGAAGGGGTTGCCATTCCCTTCTCCAGGGCATCTTCCTGACCCAGGGATAGAACCCATGTCTCCTGTGCCTCCTGCATTAGAGACACGGCAAGTGCATTCTTTACCCACTGAGCCATCAGGGAAGCCCTTATTGAGCTTTTACTATATGCCAAGCATCACTTTAGGTGCTGGGGATGCAGCATTGAGCAAGATAGGCCTAGTTCCTGCCCTCATAGAGCTTTTTTATATATTTAGTTGTAGCTAAAGACAATAGTGTGGGGTCACACAGAGTCGGACACGACTGAAGTGACTTAGCAGCAACAGCAGCAGCAAAGACAATAGAATGAATGACTGTGAAATTTCTCATTACTTATCAAAACTCTTTTCAAAATGTTATTAGTTACAAAGGTGGGGGATAAAACAGACATGGCAAAATGTTAACTGGTTAATCTAGGAGAAGAGTATATGTATACTCATTTAATTATTCTTTTGATATTTCTGTCAAGTTGAAATTTTTCGAAAGAAGGTCGAGGAAAGTTTAATAAGAACAAATCAGTAAAAATTTAAACACTTGAAATTATATTTGTTTCTTAATCTAATACTTTCTTTGCTCACTTGTATAATTTCAGTGCTCTATGACTTTTGATTCGCTTATTTCCATATTTGAACTCCCAAGGCAGAAGCCAAAACATTACCTTAGGAATAAAAGCAAGACTTGGTTTGCATTTTCCCTACCACAGAATGTCCTGCCCACAGGGAATACTGTGGCTCTTGAATGTGGCAAGCATTTCTGTTAAACCCTCTATAAAATATGTCAGCATGCTTAGTTTTTGGCTAAGCAAATAAAAATTACAATGTCTAGACTTGCTATTTGTATCTTTCATTTGGAATTTCTTAAGCAAAGCAGGAGACATGGGACATGTAAGTTTGATACCTGGGTAGGGAAGATTCCCTGGAGAAGAAAATGGCAATCCACTTCAATATTCTTGCCTGGAAAATCCCATGGGCAGAGGAGCCTGGCAGGCTACAGTCCATGGGTTCGCAAAGAGTCGGACATGACTGAGCACACGGAACACATAAGCCATTTTCTAAGGCACGTATATATGTTTTAATGATTATAATATTCTATGACAATCAATAAACTCTATGTATTTGCTATATATATGCTAGGATACTCAAGACAGAACCTCTTCATTCTAGTAACAGTGGAACAGAACTGACCTCGCCAAAAGTGTATCCAAGTAAACAACTGGTATTAAGAGAAAGTAAGGCTGGACTTAAAGTGGCTTTTAACAATGTCTCCCCGAATGGATAAGAAAGCTTTGGTACATATACACAATGGAGTATTACTCAGCCATTAAAAAGAATGCATTTGAATCAGTTCTAATGAGGTGGATGAAACTAGAGCCTATTATACAGAGTGAAGTAAGCCAGAAAGAAAAACACCAATACAATATACTAATGCATATATATGGAATTTAGAAAGATGCAAATGATAACGCTGTATATGAGACAGCAACAGAGACACAGATGTATAGAACAGTCTTTGGGACTCTGTGGGAGAGGGTGAGGATGAGATGGTTTGGGAGAATGGCATTGAAACATGTATATTATCATATGTGAAACGAATCGCCAGTTCAGGGTCGATGCATGTTACAGGATGCTCGGGGCTAGTATGCGGGGATGATCCAGAGGGAGGATAAGGGGAGGAGGGAGGTGGGAGGGGGGTTCAGGAAGTGGAACTCATGTACACCCGGGGCGGATTCATGTCAATGTATGGCAAAACCAACCAATATAATATTGTAAAATAATTAGTCTCCAATAAAAATAAAAAACAAAACAATGTCTCCCTATGACTTTTCACCCCAGACTCACCAAATATTATCACTGTCTGCATTTTTATTTTCTAACCATTTCAAGTTGCCAGATACATCTTTGTCTCTGAGGCATGATGTATCTGTATTTTCAGCAAGGAATGCATATAGGAGCAAATCAAATGTATAAAAGGTACAGCCTGTGATTAAAAGTGAAAAAGAGCATAAAAAATATTTATTTGGGAAATAATATGATATCCAAGACCCGCTACAGGTATTCCCAAAGAAAAGAAATATAGGTATCTCCCACTTTTCAGAAGTTCCCTTTATGTGTATTCAGTTTTTATGAAAGATTTAATGTTGTAGCTGTTTTTTGATAACCAAAAGAGACCTGAAGAATATTTTTACGTTTATGGAAAAAAGCCAAAAGCAAAAATAACATTCGGTGTTGGTTTTGCAGTGACCCAGCTATAGAGGCAGTGCCCAAGGCAAGCAGGGAGCATGGCCAACCTCCTTTCCCGGGAACTCCACACAGCATCTCAACATCAAGCCACCAGAGCTTTGAACTGTGTCTGTGAGCGTCTGCTGTGTTATCTGGATTAACTTTGTGTATTCATTAGCAAAATGTGTCCTAAAGTGATTGCTTCTTTGCTTTACCCCCATTTTGGCTTAGGAACTTTCAGATAGTGGGGAAAACCTGTACAGGTTAACTGGTAAGTGACATTTCCCCTCCATTCATTCAAAAAATGTGTTGCCTGCTATATTTTAAATGTATAAACAACAAGGGGGCTTCCCAGATGGCGCTAGTGGTAAAGAACTTGCCTGCCAGTGCAGGAGACCGAAGAGATGCAGATTTGAATCCTGGGTCAGGAAGATCCCCTAGAGCAGGGCATGGCAACCCACTCCAGTATTCTTGTCTGGAGAAACTCACGGACAGAGGATTCTGACAAGCCACAGTCCATGGGGCCACAGAGTCAGATATGACTGAAGTGACTTAGCACTCAGGCACGCAACCAACAAGGACCTACTGTATAGCACAGGGAACTCTGCTCAATGTTATCTGGCAGCCTGGATGGGAGGGCAGTTTGAGGGAGAACGGATACATGTATATGTATGGCTGAGTCCCTTTGCTGTCACCTGAAACTATCGCAACATTGTTAATTGGTTATACTCCAATACAAAATAAAAAGAAAAAATATGTTGCATGTCTGCTAGGTGCCAGACACTACACTAGTGGAGATAAAAGAACACAGCATAGTCTCTACTTTCAAAAAACCAGACATGTATGGTGGAATGAGAGGTGATAGGTATAGTGAAAACAGCAATGTGGGCCTTGAGTTCAAACTCATATTGTCTCTGTCATTTATAAACTATAGGCATATCCCAGGGATATTGCAGGGAGGGTTCCAGCCACCACAATAAAGTGAAAGTTGTAATAAAGTGAGCCAAACACATTTTTTGGTGTCCCAGTTCATATAAAAGTTATGTTATATTGAGTGTAGGATAGCATATCTATATCTATCTATACTTCATTTAAAATATACCATATTGCTAAAAATGCTAACCATCATCTGAGTCCTGAGTCTTCCTTCTGAGACCAGCTCCTCCAACTGTGCATTCATACCTTCCACCTCTCTCTTAAACAACATCATTCCAACTCTTTCTTCTGCATCTCAGTTTTTGACTTTTCATAGGCTTATGCCCATCAACATTAAACATGCAGTAATTTCTCCAGTCTTAAATATATACATGTGTGTGTGTGTGTGTGTGTGTGTTAGTTGATCAGTCGTATTTGACTCTTTGCAACCGCATGGACTACAGCCCACCAGGCTCCTCTGTCCATGGAATTCTCCAGGCAAGAACACTGGAATGGGTTGCCATTCCCTCCAGGGGATCTTCCCAACCCAGGGAACAAACCCGCATCTCCAGTACTGCAGGCAGATTCTTTACCATCTGAGCCACCAGGGAAGCCCAAATATGTACATATTTACATCTAATCCTACAAGTCTTTCTGGCCCCTACATCCTTCTCCAGATATTACTTTGCTTCTCTTCTAGCTTTTATAGCAAAATTTCTCAAGAGAGCTGGTGACATTTACTGCTTTAATTGCTGTCTTTTCTTTCTGGAATCCTCTCCAATCAGATTTCTTCCCTATGGCTTCCCTATGGTTCTTCCCAAAGAACCCCTCCTGTCCAGGTTATTTGACCTATCTGCCTCATATATGGCTAGCTGTTCAGGAAGTAGCTCTTTCCTTCTATCAACTTCATTGCTCAAAAAACAAAAACAAACCAACCATATATCTTGGGACACCTGGGCTTTTCTCTAGCTCGGAGGTTGGGAATCACAATTAGTCTCTAAGCCGGCCATCCTACCACCATGGCCCTTACTGTTAGCCATCTTGGAAAGGACACAAATGTGTCACAACTCAAGCCAATATAACCTGATGGAGCTTTTGCATCTGTAATAAACTGAATGTATTAGTTTGTTTAACTGCAGCCCTAATGGCAAACATTAAACTGATTGCAATTTAGTCTTCACTATTAATCAGTTACAAACATCTTTTTGAATGTAGGGGTTCTGTTTCCTTCCACTATGTTGATTAGACAGAATTCTGGAGGTCATCTTTCCAGGAATGATTTTAAACTCACATGTCTGTTTCACTACTCTCTCATGTAATTGATAAACTTATTATCAATAAGCCCTCAATTCTGGATGGACATAGAGTCTGTAACACAGAGTGAAGTAAATCAGAAAGAGAGAAACAAATATTTTATACTAGGGCATATATGTGGAATCTAGAAAATGGTATAGATGATCTTATTGGCAAAGCAGAATCAGAGACACAGATACAGAGAACAAACGTGGACCTCAAGGAGGGAAATGGTGAGTGGGATGAATTTGCGAGATGGGGAATAACATATATACACTATTGATGCGTGTGTGTGTGTTCAGTCACTAAATTGTGTCTGACTCTGCAACCCTATGGACTGTAGCCCAGCAGACCCCTCTATTCACAGGATTTTAAGGGCAAGAATACTGGAGTGGGTTGCCATTTTCTCCTCCAAGGGATCTTCCTGTCCCAGGGATCGAACCCACATCTCCTGCATTGGCAGGCAGATTCTTTAATATTAGATGCTATTGGTATATTTCCAGTTCTATAGGACTTGATCCCTGTTATCAAAGAGTTTAAATCTAGAAGGAATGTTAAGACCTTTACTTAAATGATCAAGAGAAACAAACACTATAAGAAAAGTAGAGATGAAGTGCCGTGTGATGGTCAGAGAAAGGAGGTCATGTGCAGATGGAAGAAGTGGAATATGTATTAGAATACAGTCAAGAGCCCAGAAGCAAGCGTGTGACGACAAAGATATCAAGGGGATAACCGGAAGCTGAGAAAGCAGAAGACTCAGAAGACTCAAAATTCAAATCGGCACCTGAGGCTGAACGACCAACATACTTGAAAGAGCAGCGAGAAGTCTGAAGGCCTGGGACAGTCCATATCCAAGGAACAGAGGACACAGAGCAAGGAAGGGAGACCCAGCGGTCTTGGTTTCAACAAAGAAGCGAGTGAAAATCCCCAGTGAATGGTCCAGAGGCCACCAGCGATGAAACCAAGAAGCGTGAGGTCTTAGACTCCCTTAGCCAAGATGCGTGGTGCAGCGAAATCTGTTTTTACTGCTGATTGTATTAGGCTGGGATGCATAAGTTGTTAAATAGTTGAACAGAACTCCTGATTCAAGGAATATTTCAGTGACATTGACTTTTTCCCTGGAGCATCCTGAGTGCCTAGTCCAGTGCCTGAAGCAGAGAAGGCACTCAAATACATTGCTAAAACAGATGGATGCGTAAATTTTATATTGTTTCATTAATCTATTTTTAAAATGATACAGAAGAGTCTCCTTGCTTCATTTTACCTTACGTTTTTAGAGCTCGTGCAATGATAGCTTCCAGCCATGTTGAGAGATTTCTTCATTAACTCAGGTGTCAACTGGCTCCAAGACAAAAATGAGGAAAGAACATTCTATAGAAATTGTTTTTTGATATGCTTCAAAAAGTATACATTTCCTAGTACTAGTTACAGAGCAACCTTAAAAGAAAATTTAAGATTATTGCCAAAGTAACAATGCTATCAGCTATGTGATTCATGGGGTCGCAAAGAGTCAGACACAACTGAGAGACTGAACTGAACTGAACTGAAATAGTTGTCTTATTTGCAGAAGAATGTGTGCAGTCATACGTCATAATGTAAAATATATGATGAATGAATGCCCTTAACTAAAAGAGAAATTTTGTCTTAAAAAGGAAAAACCTGGCTAGTAGTAATATTTTAGAATTACCATATTCTTCCATAAATCAAGAATTACCTAAATGTCATTATTTCACATTTCTAATACTATGATCTTTTTTATTATTCTCTCACTTATCAGAAAGGAAAAGTAGTCAGTGTGACTATTATTTGTTATTCACACAATCGTTTAATTCACTCTCATCTACATAACTACTCTAATAATCAAAGGGGTTACTGAGCAAGTTTTATCTTGTATGGGAGGACTAAGTCAATTAAGCTCCTAAAACAATTTGTTAGAATGAATAAGGCTGCCTCATAACGGATCATTGAATCATTGTGCAGGAAACATCTTTATTACATAAACAAGCTTATGAAAGTACAGTGCAGAGTAAGAAATTTGGTTTGCTCCACAGACACTGAAGGTCATAACTTACAATCACATGCAGTCTTCTCAAACATCCATCTCAGGAGGTTATATGGCTGGGTTTGAGGGCTTTTTTGTTTTTCTTTCTAAGAAATAAATATCCACATTGAATTAGAAAGCACTTCACTCTATAAAAACAAAAATAAAATGCAAATTGTGATTGTCACAGTGACTCAGAAAGTTATGCCACCATCTGTATCAGTTATAATCCCAACAGGATATAGATGAGTAAGGAGAGAGTTTAATGGAGAGATCTTTAGAAGGGGTAAGCTCCAGGAGTTGGTGATGGACAGGGAAGCCTGGCATGCTACAGTCCATCAGGTCACAAAGAGTTGGACACGACAGAGCAACTGAACTGAACTGACTTAGAAGGGGTGGTCAGGGTTAGGGAAATCAACAACTGAAAGTGAAGCACCTCAAGGCTAAAATACCAGGGAGTCTTGATGTCCCTAGATCTGAAGAAGAAGGCAATTACTGGAACTTGAAGAGGGTTGGAGCTGTGTGCACAGGAGAAGGATGCTCAGAAGAAGCTGTAGACTCAGGAGGAAAGCAGCTAAGAGGTCCTGCAGAGAGGGACTTGTGTGAAGGAACACCCTAACCTCACTCCTTCTGCCCTTCAGATTTCCTTCCAGTGACTCTCATTGGCTGAACCCAAGTGGAAACAAGAGGGCAAGGGAGTAAATTAATACAATCCATAAGGATCAGCCATAGTAGGTGGAGAGTAGGTCTTGAAGGGCATGGGAAATATCCAACACATATTCCCTTCCATCATTGTAATTCCAATTTCACTAGCCTTTCATATTTTTTAGCAGTTTCTCTCATCCACATTATGGGCAAATCAAGAGGCAATCTAATGGGTATTCAGTAAGCTCAAATTATCTAGATAGCTCTATCTTGATTCTCAGTTCAGTTCAGTTCAGTCCAGTCACTCAGTCGTGTCCGACTCTTTGCAACCCCATGAACCACAGCACGCCAGGCCTCCCTGTCCATCACCAACTCCTTGAGTCTACCCAAACCCATGTCCATTGTGTTGGTGATGCCATCCAACCATTTCATCCTCTGTCGTCCCCTTCTCCTCCTGCCCTCAATCTTTCCCAGCATCAGGGTCTTTTCAAATGAGTCAGCTCTTCGTATAAAGTGGCCAAAGTATTGGAGTTTCAGTTTCAACATCAGCCCTTCCAATGAACACCCAGGACTGATCTTTAGGATGAACTGGTTGGATCTCCATGCAGTCCAAGGGACTCTCAAGAGTCTTCTCCAACACCACAGTTCAAAAGCATCAATTCTTCGACACTCAGTTTTCTGTATAGTCCAACTCTCACATCCATACATGACCACTGGAAAAACCATAGCCTTGACTAGACGGACCTTTGTTGACAAAGTAATGTCTCTGCTTTTAGTACTAAAATAAAGTCATACAGAAAAATATAAAGAAGTTCAGGACATGGATTCTTTCCCCAAGATAAAAGACTAGAATAAATGGGAACAAGATAATATAGACAACAAGTTGCAGCTCATAGAAAGAACTGAAGATTTGGTTTCAGGAAAGACCAGTTATCTCCTCTAAGGCAGTGTTCAGAAGATTGTGTGTGTAAGTTGTTTTTATAATTTTTGTAGATAATGCAGGAAAAGAGAGTAAAGATGTTTGGGGGAGTGACAGTAACCTAACATCTTTAGAAACACTAGTAGCAACCTGGAACTTTGCCCAGCCTATTTTGCTAAGTAGCCTGTTCCAGGAGAGAAAGGGAGGCTAAAAAAAAAGAGAGAAATTGCCTATTCTTTTCATACTCTTAACATGTACATTTCTCTAAAAAGCAAATACTAACGGCTCTCATAATAGGTGTTTTCAGCATTTGTAGGGCTGTCACACAAAAGCCAAACCCAGCATCAACTGGCGAAGGCTGTTCCCTCTGCCTGGAATCCTTTCCCCACTTCTCCAATGTGCAAACTCATACTAATTCCTCAAGACTCCACTCACACATGAATTCTACTTATTTTCTCAGTATTCCAGGCAAAGCCAGATCCTTCTCTGAGCTTTAACCTCTAAAATGATCAAAAAGAGTTTCTTGTCAATGGTATCCTGGTTCATATAATTACTTTTCAAGAAGTTACCTAATATTTGCTTCATTCCACTGCAAAAAAAAAACTTCATAAAAAACACATATGACTAGCTTTGTTCAGGATCAAAAGCATTGCCCAGAGAGATCTTTCCATGGTTAATAAAATTTCTAGGAGAAAAGAACTTGCAATAACTATTGTACCTTCTGAGACAATAACTCTAAACTTGAATGTATGAAATTTTTAATATAGCATTGAAAGAAAAACCTTCTTTCCCCATTAAATATCTCATCCTCTGTTGAACAAAAAGCTATTATACAACCAATATCCATTTATATTTCAAGGATTTTTCATAGCAATAATTAAGACTTGTTGTTTTGTTGTTGCTGTTGTTCTCTAAGCATACCTATAACCTAACAAGCCATCACTGAGTCTGGTTAATTTTAAGAGAGAAAACAGAAGTACTTATAGATGTTCAATAAATACTTTTTTATTTGAAAAATTGTTTGAAAACTATGATGAAACCAAGGATATTCCTGTAACAAAATAATCTAAATGGAATGAGAAGCTAAAAAATGGATATAAATATGAAGTCGCAATATCTTTAACTTCAAATTTTTACAAAGAATTCTAAAAGGTATGACTACTTGGAATCTAAAACAAGTTGGAGATGAAGGAGAAAGTGAAATGACTCTAACCTTATCCAGTTTTCCATTTGAATTGGACATATATCTGATTTGAAAACAGAACTGTTCGCTTAAAGCAGGCACAAAGCCACAACTCTCCCAAATTTGGAAAGAAATCAGAGCTATTCATTCATTCATCAAAGATTTATTGAGTGCCTGATCTGGGCCAGACACTGTGTTATGTCTGTCTGTCTGTCTGTCTGTCTCTCTCTGCTGGTATACTATAATGGGCAATATAAACATGTTAAAATTATACATGTTAAAAAATGAAAGAGGAAGTCAGAAGTTAATATTAATGGGCCAGGCACCATATATACAGAGTTTGAGTTAATCTTCACAGTGATCTTATGAGCTTGGTAGTACTCATCCAGTTTTACAAATGGAAAACTTAAAGTCATTGAGACTCAGTGAGTCACCAAGTTTACCCTGCTAATGAGAGCTAGGGTTTAAATGTCAACTAAGATCTGTCTGACTCCAGGGTTTATTCTCTTTTCTCTCCACAATGAGAGTTGAATCTGGAGGCTCATGAGAATTTTGAGGCACTGCTGCCTGTACTTAGGCATACTCAGAACGTGTGCAGTGCAGTGCAGAAGAGCCACTGTCAGACCCCATGCCTGGAGTTGGCAGTAGAGTGTGGTGGGGACACGAGCCAGGAGTGATGAATTCTGCACAAAGAAAAACTGAATTGGGCAGGTGAAGAAGAGGAAGAGAATTTTAGGGAAATCAAGAAAAGTGGTACCCACTTTTTACAAATGTTACAAATGTTATAATTTGGGTACTGTGGAGAAGATCAGTCTCTGGCCAGAGAATGGGAGGAAGTGGAAGCTGGTACAAATGAAAAGTAAAGTTGGATCAAATTGTAAAAATTTAAGAAACATTTTCATAGCTAGGCTGGCAAAGAGCATGATGGTATATTATGTACTCAAATTCACATTTCAGAAAATAGTGAAAGATTACAAAATATTAAGATAAAAATATTAATCTGTCCTACAAAGACCAAACCTTTCATTTAAAGAAAACCAAATACCAAGCTTCTCTAAGGCCAAGGAAGTTGTTGTTATGCAAATCACTGTTGTCTTTATGTTAATTGGGGTTTGCTCTCAGTGAAAGAGAAAAGTTTCTATCATTAAAAATGGAAATTAAACCAATTTTAAACTATACAATGAAACTCAACAAAATTGTAAATAATTAACACTTTTCAGTGACTCTATTTTCTATGTTGTAAGTATACAGTGTTCTCACAATTTGTATTGGGTTTTTTTTTCCTTGTCAATCAGTAATATTCAGTAATATAGTAATTTTTGTCTTTCAGTAATAATAAATATCTCATCATTGGTTAAAATGTGTACAAAAAGCAAGCAAAAGTCCACATGCAAGATGAATAAGCATTTAACAGTTTTAGAAATTCCTCCAAAGCTGAAATGTAAGGCTAGGATTTAAAAAACAATCTTAGCTGATTAGATCTAGAATTAGCTCTGGAAACTAAACGTGATACTTAGGACAAACTTTGGGAATCTCTGACCCGTAAACTGAGATTTAACCCACTCCAGTGTTCTTGCCTGGAGAATCCCAGGGATGGGGGAGCCTGGTGGGCTTCCGTCTATGGGGTCACACAGAGTCGGACACGACTGAAGTGACTTAGCAGCAGCATACCATTCTTTGGCATTGCCTTTCTTTGGGATTGGAATGAAGACTGACCTTTTCCAGTCCTGTGGCCACTGCTGAGTTTTCCAAATTTGTTGGCATATTGAGTGCAGCACTTTCACAGCATCATTTTTCAAGATTTGAAATAGCTCAACTGGAATTCCATCACCTCCACTAGCTTTGTTCTCAGTGACGCTTTCTAAGGCCCACTTGACTTCACATTCCAAAGGTCAGTCTTCATTCCAATCCCAAAGAAAGGCAATGCCAAAGAATGCTCAAACTACCGCACAATTGCACTCATCTCACACGCTAGTAAAGTCATGCACAAAATTCTACAAGCCAGGCTTCAGCAATATGTGAACCATGAACTCCCAGATGTTCAAGCAGGTTTTAGAAAAGGCAGAGGCACCAGAGATCAAATCGCCAACATCCGCTGGATCATGGAGAAAGCAAGAGAGTTCCAGAAAAACATCTATTTCTGCTTCATTGACTATGCCAAAGCCTTTGATTGTGTGGATCACAATAAACTGTGGAACATTCTGAAAGAGATGTGAATACCAGACCACCTGACCTGCCTCTTGAGGAACCTGTATGCAGGTCAGGAAGCAACAGTCAGAGCTGTACATGGAACAACAGACTGGTTCCAAATAGGAAAAGGAGTATGTCAGGGTTGTATATTGTCACCCTGCTTATTTAACTTATATGCAGAGTACATCATGAGGAACACTGGGCTTGAAGAAGCACAAGCTGGAATCAAGATTGCTGGGAGAAATATCAATAACCTCAGATATGCAGATGACACCACCCTTATGGCAGAAAGTAAAGAGGAACTCAAAAGCCTCTTGATGAAAGTGAAAGAGGAGAGTGAAAAGGTTGGCTTGAAGCTCAACATTCAGAAAACAAAGATCATGGCATCTGGTCCCATCACTTCATGGGAAATAGAAGGGAAAACAGTGGAAACAGTGTCAGACTTTATTTTTTGGGGGCTCCAAAATCACTGCAGATGCTGATTGCAGCCATGAAATTAAAAGGCTTACTCCTTGGAAGGAAAGTTATGACCAACCTAGATAGTATACTCAAAAGCAGAGACATTACTTTGCCAACAAACGTCTGTCTAGTCAAGGCTATGGTTTTTCCAGTGGTCATGTATGGATGTGAGAGTTGGACTGTGAAGAAAGCTGATCGCCAAAGAATTGATGCTTTTGAACTGTGGTGCTGGAGAAGACTCTTGAGAGTCCCTTGGACTACAAGGAGATCCAACCAGTCCATTATGGAGGAGATCAATCTTGGGTGTTCATTGGAAAGACTGATGCTAAAGCTGAAGCTCCAATACTTTGGCTACCTCATGCGACGAGTTGACTCACTGGAAAAGACTCTGATGCTGGGAAGGATTGGGGGCGGGAGAAGAAGGGGACGACAGAGAATGAGATGGCTCGATGGCATCACCGACTCGATGGACATGAGTTTGAGTGAACTCCGGGAGTTGGTGATGGAGAGGGAGGCCTGGCATGCTGTGATTCATGGGGTCGCAAAGAGTCAGACATGAATGAGAGACTGAACTGAACTGAACTGATACCATTCTAGGCTCTGTGGCTACTACTCAAAATAATTTTGCACTGGAAATAACTTTATTATTAGTTGCTAACCACTAAAATTACGCTTTTTTCCCCTGGCATATAATTTTTTAAATTAAAGTATAATTCATATACCAACAAAATGAAGCATTTAAAAGTATACAATTTATCAATTTTTAGTATATTTGCAAGGTTTATAACCATCACCACTATTCCTGAGCAGTCACTCTCCAGTCCTTCTTCCTTTTAGCCTCTGGCAACTGCTAGTCTACTTTCTATAGCTATCCATTTGCTCATTCTGGACATTTCACATAAATGGAATCATACAGTAAGAGACCTTGTGTGTCTAACTACTTTTACTTAGCTTAATGTTTTCAAGGTTCATCCATAATGTAACATGAATCAGTCCTTTTTATGGCTAAATAATATTTCATTGTGTGGATAAAATGGATTCATTTTATTCATTCATCAGCTAATAGACATCTTGATTTTTGGAATTTCCACTTTTCAAAATTATGAACAATCTTACTATGAACATCTGTGTAAAAGCTTCCTTGTGAATATATGTTTTCAATTCTCTTAGGTATATACCAAGGAATGGAACGCCTGGGTCATGTGGTAGCTCTATGCTTAACTTTCTGAGGTCTATCAGACTGTTTCCCGAATCATTTTACTTTCCTACGAGCAACATAGGAGGGCCCAATGTCTTTACATTTTGATATTTGTTACTTTTTCAAAATTATTATCAGTTATCCTAGTAGGTATGAAGTGGTTTTGGTTTGTTTTCTCTGATGACTGATGATGCCATTTAAAATAATAATAAAAATTAAGAAAGTAATATTTCTATGAAAAAATAGCAACAACAAATGTTTTATATAATAACATTTTCCAAAACTGAAAAATTAGAAGAGTGGTATCATATTACATTTTGGCAAACTGTCTGATGTCTGGCTTAAAATAGAAAATAGTTGGATTCTCATGTCTGCTTCCACGTATAATCTGTTATGATATGTTGTGGTTGAAGTAAGTGAAGAAAACCCAGTCTCAGGTATGTGGTTGGAAAAAGGAGTATTTTGTAGTATTTTATAATAATATTAATACTATGTATATATAATATAGTATATAATATGTAGTATTTAATAGCCTTTTCAGATGATACAGATATCTTTCAACTGATAACTGGGCAGTGGTCATTTCTAAGATGTGAGATGCAATATGGAATTCAAAACCATATCAGTGAATTTTTCATTCTCTGTTAGATTAAAATCTATTGGTCTATTTTGGAATAGATTTCTTGCCTGAGAATTTGAAACTTCCTACGTTGGCCATTTGGCACTTACTGGTTCGCTGAGTTATACAGGTCTTCCAAATGATGACACAGTTCATTTCAAATAGTTAAAAAAAAAAAAATCACATTCATTAACTTAACCAACAGTCTCATTAGGAAAATCTTCAGGTGTTAGGAAGCTGTCAATGGGCACATACAAGTTTTACAAAATAGTAATTTTATCATTGACAAAGTAAAAACAAAACAAACAAACAAACAAAAACTATTGTTTTCCTGAAGTGACAGAGTCATTTCAATCACTTTCAAGAAAATATTTGCCAAATAGCTAAGGCTCAAAAAATTATAGTCTGCCAATTGTTCTTTCAAGTAAAAATGATGGCTTTAGGGTAGTGGGGATGGGGGGAGCTAGTCTAGCTTGTAATTAAAACAATCATGTCAGTGTTTCCCCTGGAAGAACTAGACATTTTGCTATGTAGAAATGTCTAATAGGTACTTCCCATTTCATCACGCAGATTGTTAAAAAGCTTTGTACTCACGCTGCCAAATTTAAAATGGATAACCAATGAAGACCTACTGTATAGCACATGGAACTCTGCTCAGTGTTATATGGCAACCTGGATGCGAGGAGAGTTTGAGGGAGAATGGATCCATGTATATGTATGGCTGAGTCCTTCGCCATAAGGAAAATATACCTATTTGAATGCAGAGTTCCAAAGAATAGCAAGGAGAGATAAGAAAGCCTTCCTCAGTGATCCATGCAAAGAAATAGAGGAAAACAATAGAATGGGAAAGACTAGAGATCTCTTCAAGAAAGTTAGAGATACCAAGGGAACATTTCATGCAAAGATGGGCACAATAAAAGACAGAAATGATATGGACCTAACAGAAGCAGAAGATATTAAGAAGAGCTGGAAAGAATACACAGAAGAACTATGCAAAAAAAGATCTTCATGAACCAGATAATCACAGTGGTATGATCACTCACCTAGAGCCAGACATCCTGGAATGTGAAGTCAAGTGGGCAATAGGAAGCCTCACTACAAAGCTAGTGGAGGTGATAGAATTCTAGTTGAAGCTATTTCAAATCCTGAAAGATGATGCTGTGAAAGTGCTGCACTCAATATGCCAGCAAATTTGGAAAACTCAGCAGTGGCCACAGGACTGGAAAAGGTCAGTCTTCATTCCAATCCCAAAGAAAGGCAATGCCAAAGAATGCTCAAACTACCACACAATTGCACTCATCTCACACGCTAGTAAAGGAATGCTCAAAGTTTTCCAAGTCAGGCTTCAACAGTACGTGAACCGTGAACTTCCAGATGTTCAAGCTAGATTTAGAAAAGGCAGAGGAACCAGAGATCAAATTGCCAACATCCGCTGGATCATGGAGAAAGCAAGAGAGCTCCAGAAAATCATCTATTTCTGCTTTATTGACTGTGCCAAAGCCTTTGACTGTGTGGATCACAACAAACTGTGGAAAATTCTGTAAGAGATGGGAATACCAGACCACCTGACCTGCCTCTTGAGGAACCTGTATGCAGGTCAGGAAGCAGCAGTTAGAACAGGACATGGAACAACAGACTGGTTCCAAATAGGAAAAGGAGTACGTCAAGGTTGTATACTGTCACCTTGCTTATTTAAGTTATATGCAGAGTACATCATGAGAAATGCTGGACTGGATGAAGCACACTCTGGAATGAAGATTGCCGGAAGAAATATCAATAACCTCAGATATGCAGATGACACCACCTATATAGCAGAAAGCAAGAAGAACTAAAGAGCCTCTTGATGAAAGTGAAAGAGGAGAGTGAAAAAGTTGGCTTAAAGCTCAACATTCAGAAAACTAAGATCATGGCATCTGGTCCCATCACTTCATGACAAATAGATGGGGAAACAGTGGAAACAGTGACAGACTTTATTTTGGGGGACTCAAAAATAACTGCCAGTAGTGACTGCAGCCATGAAATTAAAAGACGCTTGCTCTTTGGAAGAAAAGTTATTACCAATCTAGACAGCATATTAAAAAGCAGAGACATTACTTTGCCAACAAAGGTCCATCTAGTCAAAGCTATGGTTTTCCCATAGTCATGGATGGATGTGAGAGTTGGACTATAAAGAAAGCTGAGCACCAAAGAATTAATGCTTTTGAAGTGTGGTATTGGAGAAGACTCTTGAGAGTCCCTTGGACTGCAAGGAGATCCAACCAGTCCATTCTAAAGGAAATCAGTCCTGAATATTCACTGGGAGCACTGATACTGAAGCTCCAATACTTTGGCCACCTCATGCGAAGAACTGACTCATTTGAAAAGACCCTGATGCTGGGAAAGATTGAAGGCAGGAAAAGAGGGGGACGACAGAGGATGAGATGGTTGGATGGCATCACCAACTCAATGGACATGAGTTTGAGTAAATTCTGGGAGTTGGTGATGGACAGGGAGGCCTGGTGTACTGCAGTCTATGGGGTCGCAAAGAGTCGGACATGACTGAGAGACTGAATTGAACTGAACTGAGTCTTTTGCTGTCCACCTGAAACTATCACAACATTGTTTGTTAATCGGCTATACCCCAATACAAAATAAAAAGTTTTTAAAAGTTGTGTTCAGTTCAGTTGCTCAGTTGTGTCCGACTCTTTGTGACCCCATAGACCGCAGCATGCCAGACTTCCTTGTCCATCACCAACTCCCAGAGCCTACTCAAACTCATGTCCACCAAATCGGTGATGCCGTCCAACCATCTCATCCTCTGTCATCCCCTTCTCCTCCTGCCTTCAATCTTTCCCAGCATCAGGGTCTTTTCCAAGGAGTCAGTTCTACACGTCAGGTGGCCAAAGTATTGGAGCTTCAGCTTCAGCATCAGTCCTCCCAGTGAATATTCAGGACTGATCTCCTTTAGGAAGGACTGGTTGGATCTCCTTGCAGTCCAAGGGACTCTCTAGAGTCTTCTCCAACACCATAGTTCAAAAGCATCAGCTCTTCAGTGCTCAGCTTCCTTTATGGTCCAGTTCTTACATCCACCCATGACTACGGGAAAAACCATAGCTTTGACTAGATGGACCTTTCTTGACAGAGTAATGTCTCTGCTTTTTAATACGTTGTCTAGCTTGGTCATAGTTTTTCTTTCAAGGAGCAAGTGTCTTTTAATTTCATGACTGCAGTCACCTCTGCAGTGATTTTGGAACCCAAAATAATAAAGCCTGTCACTGTTTCCATTGTTTCCCCATCTGTTTGCCATAAAGTGATGGGACCTGATGCCACAATGTTCGTTTTTCGAATGTTGAGTTTTAAGTTTCACTCTCCTCATTCACTTTCATCAAGAGGCTCTCTAGTTCCTCTTTGCTTTCTGCCATAAGGGTGGTGTCATCTGTATACCTAAGGTTAATGATATTTCTCTCAGCAATCTTGACTCCAGCTTGTGCTTCAACTAATCTGGCATTTTGCATGATGTACTCTGCATATAAGTTAAATAAACAAGATGATAATATACAGTCTTGACATACTCCTTTCCCAATTTGGAACCAATCTGTTGTTCCATGTTCGGTTCTAACTATTGCTTCTTGACCTGCATACAGATTTCTCAGGAGGCAGGTAAGGTGGTCTGGTATTCCCATCTCTTTAAGAATTTTCCACAGTTTGCTGTGATCCGTATAATCAAAGGCTTCAGCGTAGTCAATAAAGCAGAAGTAGATGTTCTTTTGGAACTCTCATGTCTAGGCACCAGAGCAAGAAAAAGTTATGTACTTAAAGATAAAGATTTAATAAAATTAATACCTTTTACTGCATCACCAAAGATATTCTTAAGTGAGAATGACTGTTTTTTTTTTCCTTGCTACAAATGTACCGGTGAAGAATACCATGTTGACTCTACACTACTGATACAGTTCAATGCAACTGCCTTGATTCCTGCTATGGAATTGTTTTAGCCTCTACTGTTTGTATACCATCAGTGCAAGTGTTACCATAGTAAAAAAGGCAAATAACATCTTAGTATTACTATGAAGAGCATTTTAAGTTTCCAGAACAAGGATCACAGGAACCCAGCTGTCCAGACTCCGAGGATTACTGTCCCAGGCAAACCACTCAGTTCACTTCAGAATAGAACACTTTGGAATGAGAAGTTGGTATTCATGCTATCAGGAACATTGGGAAGAAGAAGGGTCTTCTACAGAGTTCTAAAATTTGATCTCTACAATCCGCTCACCTATTCTTTCACCTCCATTGCTACAGACTATATCCAACTTCAGGCATCACTTTATATACAGGTAACTCCTTGGATTGGGCTTCCTAGGTGGCGCTATTGGTAAAGAATCTGGCTGCTAGGGGAGAAGATGTAAGAGACCTGGCTATGATCCCTGGGTTGGGAAGATCCCCTGGAGAAGGAACTGGCAACCCACTCCAGTATTCTTGCTGAGAAATCCCATGGATAGAGGAGCTTGGTGGTCTACAGTCCATGGGGTCACAAAGAGTCAGATATGACTGAGCAACCTAAGAAGCAGCAGCAACTCCCTGGACTGCTCATTTGTTTCTCTGTCTCCAAAATGTCCTCTCTCCAAATATTCCTCTACGCTAACTGCTGCAGATTAATATTCCTAAAGCCTACTTTGATCCCTTTTTTCAGGTATTCCCAGTGACTTTTTCTGCCTAACGAAGTCTAAATACTTTCATTTGATTTCCGGAGTTTACCTAATTCTGGGTCCAACTTCTAGTATTTTTCTCCCACTTTATTATCTCTGTGCTTTCCAACCTGAGAAGATATCTAGCATTTCCCAACTTGCAGTATATCTGTATGATCCCCATTTTCATGTTTAGGGCACTTCCCCACCTTTTGAATCTTCACAAATGGCAGAGTCTATCTCTCATTGCTGTTTCGTCACTAAGTCGTGTCCAACTCTTTGCGACCCCATGGACTGTGGCACGCCAGGCTTCCCTGTCCTTCATTATCTCCAGGAGCTTGTTCAAACTCATGCCCATTGAGTTGGTGATGCCATCGAACCGTCTCATCCTCTGTTGCTCCCTTCTCCTCCTGCCGTCCATCTTTTCAACCTCTCATTAAAGAGGCGAAAAAGGATGGGTCCTTGCTTTCCCAGGAAGCATGGTAGTTAGAACGTGGCACATGAGCAAGTCTCAGCTGATTTTTCAGGATCAGCCTCTTTAGGATTTTGAATCTGGAACTAGCAACTAAAGATCCAGGGAGGTGGTGGATCCATTTGGCAGTGGCAGGGCAGGGCAAAGAGCTACATGGGGGAGCCGGGGTAGCAGCTGGTATCCAGGACCATTGTGATGTCAATGGTGGCAGCACCTGGGAGTACCTGGTTGGGCCAGCAGCACTAGAGGCCGCAAGTTGTGGAGTCCAGCTCTTCAAATACTCTGGATGAACCTGGCTACAGGTGACTGGTTATGCCCAAGAGGAAACAGGCTTTGCAGTGGCACCCCACTCCAGTACTCTTGCCTGGAAAATCCCATGGACGGAGGAGCCTGGTAGGCTGAAGTCCATGGGGTCGCGAAGAGGCGGACACGACTGAGTGACTTCACTTTCACTTTTCACTTTCATGCTTTGGAGAAGGAAATGGCAACCCACTCCAATGTTCTTGCCTGGAGAATCCCAGGGACGGGGGAGCCTGGTAGGCTTCTGTCTATGGGGTCGTACAGAGTCGGACACGACTGAAGTGACTTAGCAGCAGCTGTAGAGGAAAGTCAAGTGACAAAATGCACGCTCTCAAAATAAATTGTTATTCCCTTTTACCATGTTGGAGAAGACTCTTGAGAGTCCCTTGGACTGCAAGGAGATCAAACCAGTCCATCCTAAAGCAAATCAGTCCTGAATATTCACTGGAAGGACTGATGCTGAAGTTGAAACTCCAGTACTTTGGCCACCTGATGCGAAGAACTGATTCACTGGAAAAGACCCTGATGCTGGGAAGGATTGAAGTCAGGAGGAGGAGGGGACAACAGAGGATGAGATGGTTGATAGACATGATAGATATGAGTTTGAGTGAGCTCTGGGAGTTAGTGATGGACAGCAAAGCCTGGCATGCTGCCATCCATGGGGTCGCAAAGAGTCGGACAGAACTAAGCAACTGAGCTGACTGACTGATTAACTTGCCATGTAAGAGAGATAACAAAGGAAGATCATACAGCAGACTTCTCTTCGGTCAGTTATTTTGAGGTAGTAGAGCTTGAACTAATAAAACCACGGTCACTCTTTCACAGGCCAGAAAGGTAAATCAGCTGTTCTGTGCCGTTTGGTCACACACGACTGGTGAGAGGATGGAGGGAAAGTGATCACACCATGATCCCAGAAAATGAAAATATTTGTGTCAGTGTCAATATTAAGATCATACTCTAAATGTACAGTCTGGTGTATCAGTTTCAGTGTCTTCATACACGTGAACTAGAGTCTACTGACTAATTTTGTCCCTCTAACCTGATCTGGCAGAAAATTCATTTCATGAAATTTGAACTGGCTCTTACCTAGCTACTTAATATCTGTACAGTAGGGAAGTGAAACATTTTCCTCTATTAGGCTCACAGGATGAATAATAAAAAAGAGACCTTCTTTAACAAAACTCCTGGTACTTTTTTTTTTTTCCCTCAGAGAGCTGATGGGGGTGGTTAGCTGGTCTTTACTAAACTTCTTTCATATCTTAAGTTTTCAAGATTCCCTTGACCTCTGGATCCCACAAGCATACAAATGATTTAACTATGCAAATAACTATGTGCAACAATATATAGCTCATGGCTCAGCTATATATCAATATACAATATACAACTGATACCAATATACAACTGATAGCTCAGCTGGTAAAGAATCCACCTGTAATGCAGGAGACGCCGGTTAGATTCCTGGGTCAGGAAGATCCGCTGGAGAAGGGATAGGTTACCCATTCCAATATTCTTGGGCTTCCCTTGTGGCTCAGCTGGTAAAGAATCTGCCCGCAATGCAGGAGATCTGGGTTCAATCCCTGGGTTGGGAAGATCCCCTGGAGAAGGGAAAGGCTACCCACTCCAGTATTCTGGCCTGGAGAATTTCATGGACTGTATAGCCCATGGGATCGCAAAGAGTCAGACACAACTAAGTGACTTTCACTGTATGCAACATAATACAAACAACTATGTGCAACACAGTGCAAACAACTATGTATTAGTCAGAATTTTGCTGAAGTTCTTTATGGCAATTTCAAGAAAGTCAGCTACAGAGGACAGATAAAATTCAAAGTTGAGTCATAAGAAATTTGAGTAAAAAAGTTGAATTTATATAACCTGAAGTTTAGAAGGTTTAAGAGAGGCTGACACTAGTTTTTGAGTATGAAAAGAGTTCCTATATAAAAAAAAAACAATTATTCTCAGTACTGTGTAATAGATGGAAAATACAATAGGAAGAATTTGAACTAGACATTCAGTTCAGTTCAGTTGAGTTGCTCAGTTGTGTACGACTCTGCGATCCCATGAACTGCAGCATGCCAGGCCTTCCTGGACAGGCATCACCAACTCCCGGAGTTCACCCAAACCCATATCCACTGAGTCGGTGATGCCATCCAGCCATCTCATCCTCTGTTGTCCCCTTGTCCTCCTGCCCTCAATCTTTCCCAACATCAGGGTCTTTTCAAATGAGTCAGCTCTTTGCATCAGGTGGCCAAAGTACCGGAGGTTCAGCTTCAACATCAGTCCTCCCAATGAATACCCAGGACTAATCTCCTTTAAGATGGACTGGTTGGATCTCCTTGCAGTCCAAGGAACTCTCAAGAGTCTTCTCCAAAACCACAGTTCAAAAGTTCAGATCAATTCTTTGGTGCTCAGCTTTCTTTATAGTCCAACTCTAACATCCATACTTGACCATTGGAAAAACCATAGCCTTGACTAGATGGACCTTTGTTGGCAAAGTAATGTCTCTGCTTTTCAATATGCTGTCTAGGTTGGTCATAACTTTCCTTCCAAGGAGTAAGCGTCTTTTAATTTCATGGCTGCAATCACCATCTGCAGTGATTTTGGAGCCCAGAAAAATAAAGTCAGCCACTGTTTCCACTGTTTCCCCATCTATTTGCCATGAAGTGATGGGACCGGATGCCATGATCTTAGTTTCCTGAATGTTGAGCTTTAAGCCATTAGAAGGACTCTAAGGATGACAGAGGATGAGATGGCTGGATGGCATCATCGACTCAATGGACATGAATTTGAGCAAACTCCGGGAGATAGTAAAGGACAGAGAAGCCTGGTGTGCTGCGGTCCTTGGGGTCACAAAGAGTAGGACATGACTTAGCAACTGAACAACAGCAACAAAGGATTGTGAAATGTGGATATATATTGTCACAGGATTGTAGTTTTTTAAAAAAAAATAGGGTAGAGTTGATACTTTTGATACTTATTTTCAAATAATTTTCACAGAAACTAAAAACAGAATTCTTCAATTTCTTAAAACCAAAATTCACATGAAGACTCATTGCAGGGATGGGGTGATGCAGGAAGACACATCTCTGCCATCTGAGAGTTACAATATTGAAAGGAAGGTGAACAGATTTAGCCAAATATAAAAATAACCACAAAACAAAGCAAGCAAAATATAGCTGATAAATACAAGAACAAAATCCTATATTTCTGCAGAGTGTATCACTATATGGACAACTTATCAAATATATCACTGGTAACAAGAACTGAGATTCAGATGTCTCTGTCCATAAACCATGTTTGCTCCTCAAAGTGAAGCTGAGCCATTGGTTGAATAGCCATAAGATGCACTCACTCTAGAAAATAAAATGAAGTTTCCATTTGACTATGCTATTTAGCAATATCATTCAACAGAATTTGGTAAACAGGGTTGGACATTACTGCTTTTCTCATCCTTGATCAAGTATATAAGGTTTAAGTTAGGAAAATTTTCAGGAGGAAGAAAATGTGCTTAAGGAAGAATCTTTACATTTCAAGCATTTTAATTTCAAAACAAAATGCATTTATAATTTTAAAATTTCTACAGCATGTCCATATATATACTCTGGTAGTTGAAAGCATGCCCATATTAAAAAAAAAAATACCATAAGAAATTTTCTACAGAATTATGTAACAATGAAAAAAGTGTTTTAAAAGTTGCTTCATGTTCAGTGCTATGCTGTGGTCACTTGGTAAGTACATTCATATTTATTTCTGAAATACTTCTTAAAGTCAAATACCACTTAGAAATGGAATTGAGTTTTAAACCACTTAGCCTGCCTGATTCTCATATATATGTGCTAGAAATAAGCTTTCTGGAAATAAGATGCTGAGAAACACTGTTTTTACATTTCCCAATGTCCCACTAATGCTAGTAGGATCATGATATCTCTAATAAAATAGACTTCTTTAAAGTTTAGTCGCTCAGTCGTGTTTGCCTCTTTGTGACCCCATGGACTGTAGCCCACCAGGCTCCTCTGTCCATGGGATTTCCCAAGCAAGAGTACTGGAGTGGGTTGCCATTTCCTTCCCCAGAGGATCTTTCCACCCCAGGGATCGAACCTGAGTCTCCCACATTGTAGGCAGACGCTTTCCCATCTATGTAAAAAACAATTTGCAGTAAAATATAATCTGATTTATGGTCATTAAATATTCATCAAGAAAATGCTGAAACTGGCATGACCAAAACAATTTATAAAAATGGGTTTAATTAAAATGAAAAAAATATAATCAAAGAAATAAAAATAAAATATTTTCTTATAATATTCAGCAATGAGTTTTAATTTTGACAATCAGCATTGAGGAGTGTGATATTTAAGTGAACACCCACGAACACAGCTTGTGTAAACTGAATTTGGTACAGTCTTTATGGAAAGCTAGCCAGTAATTCAGGTCATAAACCTTAAGAAGGTTTATAATTTTTACCAAGTTTTTCTACTTTAAAGAATTTATCTTAATGGTGTAGCTGCTACAGAAAACAGTATAGAGGTTCCTCAGAAAATTAAAAATGTGTGATCCAGCATAGGATCCTACTTTGGGGTATATCTCCAAAAGAAATGAAAATAGGATTTCAAAGAGACATCTGCACTCCATGATCATTACAGTATTATTCATAATACCTAAGATATGGGAACAATCTAAGTATCCATCAATGGATGAAGGGACAAAGAAAAAGTAATATAAACATACAATGGAATATTATTCAGTCATGGGAAAGAAGGACATGTTGCTGTTCGTGATAACATGAATAGACCTTGAAGGCATTATGCTAAGTGAAATAAGGCAGATGGAGAAAGACAAATACTACATGATGTCACTTATATGGGAATCTATAAAAGCCAAACTCATAGTAACTGAGTCTAGTTATCAGGGGCTGGGGGGCTGGGTAAAGGAGAGATGTTGGTCAAAGAGTACAACATTCCAGTTAAAGATGACTAAGTTCTGGGAATCTAAGGTACCACATCATGATTGTGGTTACTGATACTGCATTACATACTTGAAAATTGCTAAGAGACTAGATTTTAAATGTTCCCACCATTAAAAAAAAATGGCAATTATGCGATATGTTGAAATTATTAACTAGTGCTACAGTTATAATTGCTTTGCCATACATAAGTGTATCAAATAAACTAGTTGAATACCTTAAACTTACACAATGTTGTATGTCAGTTATATCCCAATAAAGGTTGGAGATGGGGAGGGCATAGAGAATTTAACTTAAGGAGAAGATCTAAACTGAGCGATATTCACTGCTTATAATAGTGAAAAGTTGGCTTCACTAGTCTGTGGGGAAGGCTACCATGAAAATCCTTTGCTAGGATCACCTTTGTCTGCACTGTAATGAGCACACAGAAACAGCAATAAGTATGCTACTCAATGTTTTTCAGCTTATGTAATTCACAGCAGACAGTCATATTTCTCAAGAAATGTCCAGCATTAAGGGAGAAGTTTAGTAGGAGTTAGGGTAGAAAAAAAGTTTCTACAATACTTAGAAAACTATACGTTAGTTTTCTCAAGCTGCCATAGCAAAATGTCAGTGACTGTGTGGCTTAAACAATAGGAATTTATTTTCTTATAATCCAGAGGCTGGATATCTGAGACTAGGGTACCAGTATGGTCAGTGTCTGGTGAAGGTCCTCTTCCTGGCTCTCAGATGACTATCTACCCTCTGAGTCCTCGACATGATGGGGAAAGAGAGAGCTCCCTGGTTTCTCTCCTTAGAAGAGCACTAAACCCAAATTGAGGTCCCCACCTTTATGATCTCATCTAAACTAGTTATCTCCAAAATCTTTATCTCCAAATATCATCACATTTGGGAGTTAGGGCTTCAATATATGAATTTTGGGGTGACACAATTCAGTCCATAACACTATATTAAAGAATAATTTATCGAAGTCCATTTAACTATAGAATGGCTCTAGCAAATGATACGGAGAAGGCAATGGCAAGCCACTCTAGTACTCTTGCCTAGAAAATCCCATGGATGGAGGAGCCTGGTAGGCTGCAGTCTGTGGGGTCGCTAAGGGTCGGACACGACTGAGCGACTTCACTTTCACTTTTCACTTTCACACGTTGGAGAAGGAAATGGCAACCCACTCCAGTGTTCTTGCCTGGAGAATCCCAGGGATAGGGGAGCCTGGTGGGCTTCTGTCTGTGGGGTCACACAGAGTCGGACACAACTGAAGTGACTTAGCAGCAGCAGCAGCAGCAGCAAATGATAATTACCTTATATTTAGTCCATTTAAAGATATGGCACCCTGATGAAATTCGCAAAAAAAAAAAAAAAAAGCAGTACTGGAAAAGTTCCTGTTAGTATGACAGTATTAGAAAATCAAACTCCTGAAATTCTAGTAAATGACTACTAAACCACTGAGTAGAAGGCTGTGGGAGAATAGGATAACCTCACAGTGCCCAGGAATCACCTTTCAGATTACTTATTAATTCCAAATGGTAAGATAGGCCTTTATAACAGATATCTGGTAGTTACAATTTGAACTTAATGTCCCACAGTAGTGGTGGGACAACCTGACACTGTATGTCTTTAGTTTAGATGTGAAGCCACAACATTATCTGTATTGTCAATGAAGCACTTTACAAATAGGCTTAATCTGACTTTAATGAAATTCAGATCTGAATTTTACTCGACATAAAGGGAATAGTGGAATAGGTTAAACAACATCATGAGAAACAATCAGGATCTAGAATAAACTATATAAGGCAACTGGCCTGGACTCTTAAAAAAGTCAACATCATGGGAAAAAAATGGGTCAAAATTGTTCTGGTTTAAAACAGACAAAGATCAAGTTCAATATGTCAAATTTAATATATTCAAATATCCATATCTATAAAATGTATTTGGAAACAACTGGAAAATTTTAATATGGAGTGGATATCAAATAATGTGAAATTATTAAAAATTTTCTTGAATACAAAAATGGCATCAGGATTACATAGAATATTCTAATACTTAGAAGTTATATGATGAAATATATTAAGGAGGGAAGGTTCATGTATCTGCAAATGACTTTTGAATATTTTAGCAAGAAAACAAAGTTATACATGTATATAGGCAAATATTTTAAAATTTGATAGCTTGTTAAAATTGTTGAATTTACTGAGGGTATATGAATGCTTTTTTGCATTATCCTTTCAACTTTTCTGTATATCTGACATTTTAAAATAAGTTGTCAAGCAAATTAAAACTTTTTCATTGAAAAATAAGTAATACAAAGTAATTCATGTAGTAAAGATATAAGTTATAAAACATAATATAATAAATACCCATAAATATGCCATCCAAAATCTAAAACATTAGCAACAACAATAAATCTACATATATGCTCTTCTTCAGCCTATCCTCCAAACTCCTCTCCAACTATCTTGATTTTTTTGAGATTCATTATGGAAATATTCAAGTATACACAAAAACTCTAGTCCCAGATTTGCAGTTCTGCTTTTGTTTTTTAGTAGTTTATTCTTAGAGAATTCTCCTACCATTTGCAAAGCCAGTTATACCTCCAAGATGTATACTGTCCAGAAGTTTAAAATTCTGTCAAGGAAAATATTTTCAGGGATATTAAACCAACATACTATCAGAAGGAGAAAGTCTTGATGCAATTTTTAATATTTTTGAGGATATACTCTTATTTCAGTTGGAATCAGTTCTAAAAACTAGCATTGTTTTGCATATAATACTTCTTTCTATACAAAATTAATTTTTTTAAATTTATTTTTAATTGGGGGAAAATTGCTTTACAATGTTGTGTTGGTTTCTGCTGTGGGGGCGTGCTAAGTCACTTCAATCATGGTCTGACTCTTTGTGACCCTATGGACTGAAGCCCACCAGGGATTCTTTTTTTTTTAATTTCTATTTAATTTTTATTTATTTATTTTTGACTGTGCTGGGTCTTCATCTCTGTGCGGACTTGGCTCCAGTTGCAGCGAGCTGGGGCTACTCTAGTTTCAGCGCTCGGGCTTCCCACTGCAGTGGCTTCCCACTGCAGTGGCTTCTCTTGTTGCCCAGCATGGGCTCTAGGGCACACAGACTTTGGTAGTTGAGGCTCCCTAGTCTAGAGCACAGGCTCAATAATTGTGGCACACAGGCTTAGTTGCTCTAAGCCATGTAGGATCTTCGCAGATCAGGGATTGAACCCACATCTCCTGCATTAGCAGGTAGATTCTTTATCACTGATCCACCAGGGAAGACCTGTCCATAGGATTCTCCAGACAAAGATACTGGAGTAGATTGCCACGCCCTCTTCCAGGGGATCTTCCGACCCAGGGATTGAACCTGTGTCTCCTGCGACTTCTGCACTGCAGGCAGATTTTTTACTGCTGAGGCACTGGGGAAGCCCCCCGTTTCTGCTGTAGGACAATGCAAATCAGCCATATTTATACATATATCACCTTCCTCTTTAGCTTCCCCCATCCCACTTCTCTAGGTCACATAGATTTTTAATATGAAATACAAAATATATTTTATAACAAGCATCACCTTGAAGAATCTGCTCATTCGGTTTAATTCATTGCTATTGTGAAATGAGCTTGTAACACAGAAATTAAACTTAGTTCTCTGTCCGGAGGACTAGTTGAATGGAGGGCAAGTACCAATCAGAAGACGGAGGGTCCTTAAGTTTGATAAAGTAGCTAGCACTACTCAAGGATGAAGAAAGAATTTCAGTTACTAAACAGAATGAATTTAGCAGAACACTAAGTGATTAAGATCAAGAAGCACTTAACAAGACAAGAAACAAAAGAAAAGAGGCATAAAAGACTTGAGTCAAACTTTACAGTTCTGTTAAGGAGGAAATAAGAAAAGGAAGTGGTTTATAGAGCAAGGGTTTTATATATTAACTTGAAATTTTACCTCTAATGACAGGAAATATAAGAGCCACCATTAAAAAAAAAAACAAACAGAAAAGCCAATATGTTATGGGGTGAAACTGTTAAAGTATAAAGTAATTACACTTTCCCATTAATCAGTTTTCCACTGTATATGTAGATGCTCTCTCATGGTTTGATCTTAGACGATGATAGCATGTTGTACACCTATGAAGTGCTGGGTTTTCTCCTGTATCTTTTAATTCTCACAATAACCTCAAAAGACTAGAATTATCCTTCCTATTTTATAACTGAGTTAACTGAGGCTCAGAGAAAGTAAGTATGGATCCTGATCACAGAACTAGTAAATAATAAAAATAAATTTGACTTGGGTTTCTCTGACTTCAACATAATGCTTTTTATTTTTTTAATTTTTATTTTTATTGGAGGCTAATTATTTTACAATATTATATTGGCTGGTTTTGCCATACATTGACATGAATCCGCCCCGGGTATACATAAGTTCCCCCTCCCGAACCCCCCTCCCACCTCCCTCCTCCCCTTATCCTCCCTCTGGGTCATCCCTGCATACCAGCCCCGAGCATCCTGTAACATGCATCGACCCTGAACTGGCGATTCGTTTCACATATGATAATATAAATGTTTCAATGCCATTCTCTCAAACCATCCCACCCTCACCCTCTCCCACAGAGTCCCAAAGACTGTTCTATACATCTGTGTCTCTTTTGCTGTCTCGTATACAGGGTTATCATTTGCATCTTTCTAAATTCCATATATATGCGTTAGTATATTGTATTGGTGTTTTTCTTTCTGGCTTACTTCAGTCTGTATAATAGGCTCTAGTTTCATCCACCTCATTAGAACTGATTCAAATGCATTCTTTTTAACGGCTGAGTAATACTCCATTGTGTATATGTACCAAAGCTTTCTTATCCATTCGTCTGCAGATGGACATCTAGGTTGCTTCCATGTCCTGGCTATTATAAACAGTGCTGCAATGAACATTGGAGTACACGTGTCTCTTTCAATTCTGGTTTCCTCAGTGCGTATGCCCAGGAGTGCGATTGCTGGGTCATATGGCAGTTCTATTTCCAGTTTTTTAAGGAATCTCAACACTGTTCTCCATAGTGGCTGTACTATTTTGGATTCCCACCAACAGTGTAAGAGGGTTCCCTTCTCTCCACACCCTCTCCAGCATTTATTGCATGTAGACTTTTGAATAGCAGCCATTCTGACTGGTGTGAAATGATATCTCAGTGTGGTTTTGATTTGCATTTCTCTGATGATGAGGGATGTTGAGCATTTTTTCATGTGTTTGTTAGCCATCTTTATGTCTTCTTTGGAGAAATGTCTGTTTAGTTCTTTGGCCCATCTTTTGATGGGTCATTTATTTTTCTGGAATTGAGCTGCAGGAGCTGCTTGTATATTTTGGAGATTAATCCTTTATCAGTTGCTTCATTTGCTATTATTTTCTCCCATTCTAAGGCTGTCTTTTCACCTTGCTTGTTTCCTTTGCTGTGCAGAAGCTTTTGATTTTAATTAGGTCCCATTTGTTTATTTTTGTTTTTAATAAAAGCAAAAATAAAAACATAATGCTTTTTAATTGTTAGTCTAAACTACTTCAATAGCCTAAAAAAGTGTTCCTAAATCTACCTTTATAAGACACGGGATTTCTGAACTGTTAACAAGTGTTACGGTTAGACAATTTGATTACTATTTAATTAAATCTGAAAACAAACTTTCTATTAAGAATAATAGAATAAACTTTTATAAATTTCTACTGGTGGTTAGAAAAAGAACAAAAAATTTATATATATACCTATACATCATGTATATACACACATTTTAAATGTATGTGGATATATATACACACATTTAAAATTAGCACTCTAGTAAGCAAAGAAAAAATAACAAAAACAATCATACATTCATTTTGCCTATCACCTTGGTAACTATTTTAATACTAGCAAGAGTTCTATGACACATGTCTAATACAATTGCTATTGTAGTTAAAACTGATATCATCTTTCTTTTGAAAGTGATGTACAGAATGTACAAGTTTTAAAAAGAAAATATGTTCATCTGGCATGTCTTCTTCTAGGAATCCAGTCCAACAGAAAAAAAATGGCGATAATTTCAAATTTTTGTAAAGAATGATGTACAGCTCAACATTATTTATAAGCGTGAAAGAACAGAAACAACTGTATAACAAAAGGAGTATTGTTGAATAATTCATGGTACTTTCATATGTTGCTTAGTATACAGTCATTGAAATGAATTTTTCAATTATTATACAAAAATTACTATAACATAATTTTGAGTAAAAAAGTATATACAATGCTGGATATACACAGTATAATCTTAAGATAGCTTTTTTTCCCAATCTACTATTTATTTCATTTTTCTTGAGCATTTTTCTTTTTTTGAATTTATTTATTTTAATTGGAGGCTAATTACAATATTGATTTTGCCATACATTGACATGAATCTTCCCCGGGTGTACAAGTGTTCCCCATCCTGAACCCCCCTCCCACCTCCCTCCCCATCCCCTCCCTCTGGATCATCCCAGTGCACCAGCCCTGAGCACCTTGTCTCATGCATCGAACCTGGACTGGCGATCTGTTTCACATATGATAATATGCGTGTTTCAATGCTATTCTCTCAAATCATCCCACCCTCGCCTTCTCCCACAGAGTCCAAAAGACTGTTCTATACATCTGTGTCTCTTTGACCGTTCTATACATCTGTGTCTCTTTTGCTGTCTCGTATACAGGGTTATCGTTACCATCTTTTTAAATTCCATATGTACGCATTAGTATACTGTATTGGTGTTTTTCTTTCTGGGTTACTTCACTCTGTATAATAGGCTCCAGTTTCATCCACCTCATATGCTCACATAGAGAAGAAATACTAAGTGAAACTATACCAAAATACTAACAGGCACTATTTCCAGGTTGTATGATTATGGGTGAGTTTTCATTTTTCTTTTTCTTTTGACTGCACCATACAACTTGCAGGATCTCAGTTCCCCAACCATGGACGGAACCCAGGTGCTCTCGCTTCTTTCTTTGGTTAGTCTAGCTAAGGGTTTGTCAATTTTATCTTTTCAAAGAACCAACTTTTAGTTTGCTTAACATTTTTATCATTTTTCTGTTCTTTATTTCTGCTCTAACCTATTTTCTTTCTTCTGCTAACTTTGGGCTTAGCCTTTTCTTCTTTTCCTAGTTCCTTAAGGTGTAGAGTTAGGTTGTTTATTTGGGATCTTTATTGCCTCTTAATGTAGTGTTGGCTTCCCTCATAGCTCATTTGTGAAAGAATTCACCTGCAATGTAGGAGACCCCGGTTTGATTCCTGGGTCAGGAAGATCCCCTGGAGAAAGGATAGGCTACCCACTCCAGTATTCTTGGGCTTCCCTTGTGGCTCAGCTGGTAAAGAATCCCCCTGCAATGTGGGAGACCTGGATTTGATCCTTGGGTTGGGAAGATCCCCTGGAGAAGGGAAAGGCTACCCACTCCAGTATTTTGGCCTGGAGAATTTTGTGGACTATATAGTCCAAAGGGTTGCAAAGAGTCAGACACCACTAAGGGACTTTCACTTTCAATGTAGTGTTTACTGCTATAAATTTCCCTGTTAGAACTACATTTGCTGCCTCTTGTAAGTTCTGATATGTTGTGCTCCCATTTTTGTTTGTCTCAAAAAACGTTAAAATTTCCCCTTTAATTTCTTCTTTGATCCACTTGTTTCTAGGAGTTCCAGTTCTTTACCCTTATTTCCTTGCCCTTTAAGAGTAATATGCAGATTCTTTCACTGAAGACATAGTCTACTTTTTATTCCTTGAATCTGTACTTGCCTTGGGATTTCTTGTCTCAAAATTATTTTCTTTAATAAATGTTGTTTCTGGGTTGTTCTTTGGTCAATGGGTAATTAACAAACATGGCACTAGGAGGAAATTGAAAAGTATTAATAGAATTGGGCTTTCCATGTTCTAGCTTGTGGCCTCCTTCACCATGAGAACTCCATGTTTGTGTCAACCAACTAATCCCAGGATCAGAAATGCCAAAACTATCCTAGCTGATTCAAAACACTAACATTCAAAAAACTAAGATCATGGCATCTGGTCCCATCACTTCATGGGAAATAGATGGAGAAACAATGAAAACACTGACTTTTTTTGCGGGGGTGGGGGGGCTCCAAAATCACTGTAGATGGTGACTGTAGCCGTGAAATTAAAAGACACTTGCTCCTTGGAAGCAAAACCATGGCCAACCTGCTGCTGCTGCTGCTGCTAAGTCACTTCAGTCGTGTCCGACTCTGTGTGACCCCGTAGACGGAAGCCCACCAGGCTCCCCCGTCCCTGGGATTCTCCAGGCAAGAACACTGGAGTGGGTTGCCATTTCCTTCTCCAATGTGTGAAAGTAAAAAGTGAAAGTGAAGTCGCTCAGTCGTGTCCGACCCTTAGCGACCCCATGGACTACAGCCTACCAGGCTCCTCCATCCATGGGATTTTCTAGGCAATAGTACTGGAGTGGCTTGCCATTGCCTTCTCCAATGGCCAACCTAGGTAGCATAATTAAAAGCAGAGATATTACTTTGCCAACAAAGGTCCATCTAATCAAAGCTATGGTTTTTCCAGTGGTCATGTATGGCTGTGAGAGTTGGACTATAAAGAAAGCTGAGCACTGAAGAATGGATGCTTTTGAACTGTGGTGTTGGAGAAGACTCTTGAGAGTCCCTTGGACTGCAAGGAGATCCAACCAGTCAATCCTAAAGGAAATCAGTCCTGAGTATTCATTGGAAGGACAGATGCTGAAGCTGAAACTCCAATACTTTGGCTACCTGATGTGAAGAACTGACTCATTTGAAAAGACCCTGATGCTGGAAAAGATTGATGGCGGGAGGAGAAAGGGATGACAGAGGATGAGATGGTTGAATAGCATCACTAACTCAGTGGATATGAGTTTGAGTAAACTCTGGGAGTTGGCGATGGACAGGGAGGCCTGGCATGCTGCAGTCCATGGGGTCACAAAGAGTCGGACACGACTGAGTGATTGAACTGGACTGATCCTAGCTGAAGCCATCTTAGTTTATTCAAGAACCATCAACCCCCAGAAAATGAGTGAACTCAGCCCAAATCAGCTAATCTTCTAGACTTTTGAGTGAAATAAATATTTACTGTTGTCACCAATGAAATTTCATTGTTGGTTGTTGTATGACATTATTGTGGCAGTAGACAACTTGTATACTCCATTCAATGATGATTAAGCCAAAGCTGGTCTATTATATTTCCTTCTTCTGTCTTGCTATCTTTCTCTGACTCCTTTTCCTATGCTCAAATAAGCACAAGGGAAGAGCAACACACATCCACTGCCTAAGCAGATTGTTAAGAACTGTGAGGAGTGTGAGACTTTACCTTACTTGCAAGCCAACGTCTTAGCCTGCCAGTTTCATGGATTCTGGTAGGAAACACAAAACTCTTGCTCCAAAGAAGATGACTAGCTTATTATTCATAGCAAGAGTATCATTAATTTTGTGCTATTTCCCCAAGCCCCAGTTCTTACAGGGAGTTTTGAAGAGGGCCAGATGACACCTGCATATGAAGTAGGTTGTATTTCAGGAGAGAAACCTCAAGTTTAAGGAACCAAACTCTTAAGACAGACAGTCGTAGAGCCTCACCTTTGCTCCAGAAAGAGATGTCTTCATTATATTAGACAAGAAGCATTCTTGCCCTTTGCTCTTGAGGGAAACACTATCCATAACTTCTAAGACTATTTGCTAGGCAAACATTCTTGAAAATGTAGCCCAGAACAAAGCAGACATGTGAGAGGCTCATGAGGAATGGGAAGAATTTCTTCCAACCGAGACAGATGTCTACCAGGAAACAGAATGGCAGTCTTTTCTTCCGGCTAGTTGTTCTCCATTTGGGGAAGAGACTCTCTTGTTCCCTGTCTTCCCCACCACCTCCACCAAGCTGACAATCCCCTGCTGTCTTTCAGTATCTTGACTCAGACTTAGGTGGACTGAGAAAGGGTTGTGGGCGTTGATTATTTCAGAGCCCCTCTGTGGCCCCAGAGCAATTTTCAGCCTCATTCTCATGCAATAGGAAAAGTCCCCATTCTGTTACAGATGGACCATATTGCTCTGTGTGTGGACTCTCGGTTGAGCCGTATGCTCAACCAGTATCTCCTAGGAAATAATGCAGGCTGGTGGCAGTAGAGATCTGATAACATTTCACAGTCACACAAATTTCTGGGAGGACACTGAGAGATAAAGAGATATTAAGTACTGTGCCTAAGCTGTTTAAAAGAATTCACTAAAGTTCAGTTAAAAAGGCTGTATGCTTACATGTTTTACAGACTCTGTTCTAAATGCCATTTTAAAAATATGATGCACTCTGACACATTTTAATTGTGTGATCTTGGGCACAATTTTTAGCCTTTCTGGGCTCAGCTTACTCAACTGGAAGACAGCACTTTATTATGTATGGTACTTGGTACCATGGTATTATGATACTTTATTATTTAAATTATATTTTGGAAATTATTTTTAATAAAATAGATATTAATATTCACTCATGTGCTACAAAAGTGGAATTTAAAAAAAATAGGATAGCTAGAACCACCACAATATTGTAATTAGCCTCCAATTAAAGTTTAAAAAAATAGGATAGCTAGAAAGCACAATTTAGAAAATCTGGAGACATGCAATAAATGAAATCAATTATCAACTTAAGCTTTATTATTTTCATTCTTCCAATGCTATACATTTATGCATGTATGCATGCATGATGTATATATACATGAAGATTTGTAAGTAAAGACACATTTCACCAGAGCTGGTTATAAGAGTTTAAATGTCACAGACTCTCAAGTTCACTCTCTTGGGAAGGGAACAATAATAATGAATCAGCTTATTGAGGTTATTTTTGACATATAATTTATCATACTCATAAAGGATAGAATGCCATAGCTATGATTCTTGTGTAGAATGGAGTAAGAAGAACAAGAATGGAATGTTCTCACTGACTCTGCAAAATTCTGCTAAACATCTAGTTACCTTTATGCCCCATCCTCTCACATTTTATCTTTCCAACCCCATTATTTTCCTTTAGGAACTAGTGCTGTTTTCCTTATGAATGTTAGCCATATTAAGGTAGTCAAATAATAGACAGTACAATGGTCCCAGAAGTATTCTGGCTTTTAAAATGTATTAACATGATCTAATATGTATTAACTATGCTCTCATGTGGTATATTCATCTCATATAAGACAAACCATTACTGTGATATTCAACAACTGCTTTTGTCTTATCCCTGAGTATATAAAGTATGGGATCATAGCAGTGGGATTTACAGAGTTTATAATAGTTTATTCAACAGTTATCAGATTTGTGCAACTCTGAATAAGCAGTAACTCTGATAAGTAAAAAACTCAGAAAATAAGCCTGTTTATTTTGAATACGGCAATTATAATATTCCTACTACTAACTAATGTATTTATTATTTTTAATTGTGTCTTATGGCACACTTTTCATTGGGGTATACATTTTTCTTGGGCAGGATAGGAAGTTGGTCTTTCCTTTGTACTATTTTAGCTCAGAGGTTAAAGCGTCTGCCTCCAATGCGGGAGACCCGGGTTCAATCCCTAGGTCGGGAAGATCCCCTGGAGAAGGAAATGGTAACCCACTCCAGTATTCTTGCCTGGAGAATCCCATGGACGGGGAAGCCTAGTAGGCTACAGTCCACGGGGTCGCAAAGAGTCGGACACGACTGAGCGACTGAATGGAACGGAACGGATGCTTCAATGTCAGAATAAAGAAAGAAATTTAGAGCCTGTGCTCAGTTCCATGTTGGTGGCTAGAAAATGAATTTATGGTCAAGATACCTGGTACACACATACACACACACACAATGGAGGCAATGCTGAAGAACTCTGAGGCAGTGCTTCTGTTTCTCAACAGAATTAACTTTCTCTTGAGTCCTATAAAAGTCCTTGCTGCTAAGTCACTTCAGTCGTGTCTGACTCTGTGCGACCCCATAGACGGCAGCCCACCAGGGTCCCCGTCCCTGGGATTCTCCAGGCAAGAATACTGGAGTGGGTTGCCATTTCCTTCTCCAATGCCTGAAAGTGAAAAGTGAAAGTGAAGTCGCTCAGTCGTGTCCAACTCTCTGCGACCCCATGGACTGCAGCCTACCAGGCTCCTCCGCCCATGGGATTTTCCAGGCAAGAGTACTGGAGTGGGGTGCCATTGCCTTCTCCATAAAAGTCGTTAGGACAGGACTCGTAGAGCCTTGTATACAAGGCTCACTTTTAGAGCCTTGTATTGCTTTGAAATAAGTTATAAAACCACCATATGACCTTGCAATCCCACTCCTAGCATAGACCCTGAGGAAACCAAAATTGAAGAAGACACATGTACCCCAGTGTTTATTGCAGCACTATTTACAATAGCTAGAACACGAAAGTAACCTATATGTCTATCGACAGGTGAATGGATAAAGAATCTGTGATACATAAATACAATGGAATATTATTCAGCCATAAAAAGGAATGCATTTGAGTCAGTTCTAATGAGGTGGACCAACCTAGAGCCTATTATACAGAGTGAAGTAAGTCAGAAAGAGAAACTGACACATATATATGGAATCTAAAGAGATGGCACTGATGAAGTTATTTTCAGGGCAGCAGTGCAGAAAGAGACATAGAGAACAGACCTATGGACACGGGGGGAGGAGAGGAGGGAGAGTAACATGGAAACTTACAATACCATTTGTAAAGTAGATAGCCAATGGGAATTTGCCGTATGACTCAGCGAATTCAAACAGGGCTCTGTGACAGGCTGAAGGGTGTGATGAGGAGGGAGATGGGAGGGAGGTCCGGGAGGGAGGGGACATGGGTGTACCTATGGCTGACTCTTGTTGATGTATGCCAGAAACCGACAAATTCTGTAAAGCAGTTATCCTTCAATTAAAATTTTTAAAAAAGAGTAAGTAAAAGAATGTAAGTGAATGATATTAACTCAAGTTGACCATGCACCCGTATTATAAATAATAGTGGTGGGCTGACTTCTAAAATTTACTGTTATGTATAGGGAGGCCTGGCGTGCTGTGATTCATGGGGTTGTGGAGAGTCGGACACGACTGAGCGACTGAACTGAACTGAATATTCGTGTTATACTTTCCTTGGAGCAAAGATTAAGTTTTTACTCACTGAAGAAAGACTATGATTTGTGTTGGAAGAAAACAGGATGACATTAAAATAAATACATCAAAAAATTATCTGTAATAACTTTTAATACTGTATGTTGCCAGTTTTTAAAAAATCAACTGTTAAATCAGTCATGGTTTGCACTTACAAGTCAGATTCATTTTTCTCTTGCCATGTTAGAATGGAGGCTGACCTAGTTCCCCAAATTAAAACTGAAGTAGACACGGTGGTTGGTTTAGAGCGGGGATTTTCTCTCTGTGGTCTAATATTCGTGGGGTTCCCATATGAGTCTGTAGTTTTATAAATCATGTTGATAAAGCCTGATGTGAAGCTGGATTTCTCTCATCGCTCTTTAAAACAGTTAAACAAGGAAAATATTAATGTTTACCTGAACCTATTGTAGCAACAGTGGTTAAGAAATTATGTCTCTTACTTCCTTTCTGTGATATATTTCTCAAGGGCCATTCACCCCTTACACGTTGGTAGTGAACAGAGAGTCCCTCACTATTTCCTGAGCAGAGGCTGAGTGATGATGTATAGGACTGCTTTAATTTGAGACCCTGATTCTCTTCTATCTTACTAGACCAGAAGCACATCCGTCAACTAGACCAAGAAATAGCACATGTCAACCAGACCAGGAGGGGATAATCTGCCAACTGGTCCAGGAGAGTAGCATCTACCAGAGAGTATGACCTGCCTCCTAGACCAGACAGTGGTATCTGTTTACCAGAACCAGAGGTTTCGTCTATCCAACAGCCAGGAGGGTAGCCTTGGCCCACCAGATCAGGAGAGTGGCATTTTTCAGAGCTTACAGCAAAAAACTAAAGTGAATTTATTTGGTCTTTATATTTGTCTACTTGCTTTAAAAATCATATTATGGGAAATGCTGATAATCAAAGACCCACTTATGTATTTTGGTACACAAGTAAAAAATATTAGAAAACAAACCCTGCAGAGTAAGGAAATATGCTTGTAAGAGAGGGAAGAGGTTACAGGAACAAATGACCAGTACTCACAGCTCTACAGAATTTAGTTTCAGATGGTGAATATATCCTAAATACAGTATTTTAAGGAAAGCTAAGGGATAAATGATGGCTTCTCTGGTGGTTCAAACGGTAAAGAATCTGCATGCAATGGAGAAGCCTGGATTCAATCCCTGGGTTGGGAAGATCCCATGGAGAAGGGAATGACTACCCACTCCAGTATTCTTGCCTGGAGAAGGAATAGACACATTTGTGCATAGACTGACTTCACTAAAAAGTCAAGAAAAACTTTTTCTTGAGAGCATAATATGAGGTGAAGCACTTTGCAATGTCAAATTTAAAATAATTAGTTAAATTTCACTTTTCTTCCCCAAATAATATAGTAGACAAATTTAAAATTTTTTCATAGTAAGTTATATCAATAAAATACAAGAGTGCTACTAAAACGCATATCTTGACATTCTTACTAACCTGGTTCAAACTAGAAAATATCAGAATTATTTATGTTGGAGAAAAGTCATTTTTAAAGATAAATGCTATATATTTTATAAGAATCATACATTTTAATAATTGGAAAAAACACAGAATTTGCTAGTCATTCATTTATATTTCCCATGTTATTACTCAGAGATTTGAGTTGGTATGAGTCTAGAATACATATTTTGAGTTAACAAAATTTAAATCAAAATAGAAAATTAACATCAAGGAGAAGATAAATATGAAAACCAAAAGGAAATGCCAGAGTATCAGTTCAGTTTACACTGACCAGTGATATTTTTCAACTCAATTACCACACCTCTTTCTCATATAATAGCAAATATTGTGTAACAACTACTTTACTCTCTTTGTATTAAATAATAAAAAAACTTACCTTCATATGTACAAAAAAATGACCTTATATAAAAGAAAACTAAAATGAAAATTTATATTTGTATGTATATCTTATCAGTATTTTGGTGTTTTATATATATTTAATAAATAAAATGCACATATAAATATGTGTATGTCATTTTCTAAATATTTTATAATTATTTTAATATACTAGAATATAAAATTCTTTCCTTATGTTTACATATATGTAGTGTGTGTATAATATGTATCTATACACACTATATATTTATAAACACTTTGGTAAGATTTCACTAAAAGATATAAAGAAGTAATCAGACACGTGAATTTAAATGTTGACTTACCACGAATATGACAACTACAAAGATAGACTGATGTGGATGTATTTTTTTGATAACTCAAATATAATGAATAAAATTTCAAAAGAAACAGTTCAAATTTCTCTTGATTTATACTTTTGCAATATATCTGGAAAATTCTTAAAACTAGACAAAGATCGCTTAGTGTCTGAGGTAGCTACTCTTCGAAGATGGATGACCCTCAATGTTCTTCTTCTCCCTGTGTGGGCAAGCTGCTTCTCACAGAGGTGGAGTTTCTTTGTCCTCATATTAAGTCTGGACTGGACCTTAGCAATAGAAAGCAGCCCAAGTGCTGTTCTGGGGCTTCTCAGCCCTAGCCTGAAGAACCCTGGCAGCTTCCACTTGCCACCTTTTGAAACCCAGCTACTATGAGAGATGAAGCCATGTGAAGGCACCACATAAAGGAGGTCTGAAGTGCTCCACTTAACAGCTCCAGATCAACTCCTACTCAAGCGTTGGATTTGCCAAAAAGTTTGTTGAGATTTTTCCTTAAGATGAATGGAAAACCTGAGTGAAGTTTTGGACCAACCCAGTTCCGGCACTGGGAGCGAGCCATCTTGGATTTTCAAGCCCAGGTGAGCCCACTTGACTGTAGCAACAGTCAAGGTCACCTGGAGCAGAATGGCCCAGTTGAGTCAGTCATCCCATAGGATCTTAGGAAACAATACATTTCTATTGTCTTAAGCCTCTAAGTTCTGGGTTGTTTACAGTACAGCAGTAGATAACTAAAACAACATTTATATGTAAAACTGAATTCAGTTCCAGGGTCAGGTTGCTATAAATAGATCTTTCATCTATTTGAAAATCTACTGGGATGTTTGAAAGTGTTGAAGGAAAGAGAATAGTTCTTTATTATGAGGGACTGTCCTATATAATGCAGGATGTTTATTATCTCTAGCTGCTGCCCTAAATGTAAGTAGTGTTTTGTGGTTATTATCACAACCAAAAACATTTCTACAAATTTTTGAAATGCTCTCTAGGTACTGACTCTGCTAAGAACAACTAACTAAAATAATTATTTGTATAGTGACTACATAATGGATACCGGAAAAGGTAAAAATGAAATATAATCCATGCCTTTAAGAGACTCACAGTTTAATTGGCAAGAAATGAATGAAATAACACAAAATCATAAACATTATGATAGAGATTCTTTCGTGGCTCTGTAGTAGTACAGAGATGCGGTACTTAAATCAGCCTTAGGAAGGGTCAGGGTAAGTTTCCTGGAGGAGCTAATTATTAAGCCAAGTTTTGAAGTTATGCCAGGTAGAGAAGAGGGAGAATAGAAACTCAAGCAGAGGAGACAGCCTGTGCAAAGGCACAGCAGGGTGTCCTAGCAGCCATAAAGAGAGTAAGGTGGACTGGGGCCAGATGCTGGTGTATTTTTTATGCCCTGTGGCAGGCCACTCCAGTACTCTTGCCTGGAAAATCCCATGGATGGAGGAGCCTGGTAGGCTGCAGTCCATGGGGTCGCTAAGGGTCGGACACGACTGAGCGACTTCACTTTCACTTTTCACTTTCATACATTGGAGAAGGAAATGGCAACCCACTCCAGTGTTCTTGCCTGGAGAATCCCAGGGAAGGGGGAGCCTGGTGGGCTTCCGTCTATGGGGTCACACAGAGTCGGATACAACTGAAGTGACTTAGCAGCAGCAGCAGCAGCAGAGTCCCTTGGACTGCAAAGAGATCCAACCAGTCCATTCTAAAGGAGATCAATCTTGGGTGTTCATTGAAGGGACTGATGCTAAAGCTGAAACTCCAATACTTTGGCCACCTCATGCGACGAGTTGACTCACTGGAAAAGATTCTGATGCTGGGAGGGATTGGGGGCAGGAGGAGATGGGAACGACAGAGAATGAGATGGCTGGATGGCATCACCGACTCGATGGACATGAGTTTGAGTGAACTCCGGGAGCTGGTGATAGACAGGGAGGCCTGGCATGCTGTGATTCATGGAGTCGCAAAGAGAGACTGAACTGAACTGAACTGAAAGAGTCCAGTTAAACCTGAAGGCAATTTTGTAATACTAGCTAGAGAAAATATCTTACGTTCACCATACCACTCTCCCGGCCTCCCTTGCACCTAGCTTGTGGCCCTGTGACTTGTCCTCAGCACTGAATGTGGGTGAAAGGGATATAAACCACCTCCAGGCCTGGCCCTTGATGGCATCCCTTGTTGTTGTTCAGTTGCTAAGTCGTGTCTGGCTCTTTGTGACCCTATGGACTGTAGCATGCCAGGCTTCCCTGTCCATCACTATCTCCCAGAGTTTGCTCAGATTCATGTCCATTGAGTTGGTGATGCCATCCAACCATCTCATCCTCTGTTGCCTTCCTCTCCTCCTACCCTCAATCTTTCCCAGCATCAGGGTCTTTTCCAATGAGTCAGCTCTTCGAATCAGATGGCCAAAATATTGGAGTTTCAGCTTCAGCATCAGTCCTTCCATTGAATATTCAGGGTTTATTTCTTTTAGAATTTACTGGTTTGATCTCCTTGCAGTCCACGGGACTCTTAAGAGTCTTCTCCAGCACCACAGTTCGACAGCATCAATTCTCCGGCACTCAACCTTCTTTTATAGTCCAGCTCTCACATCCATACATGACTACTGGAAAAACCATAGCTTTGACTATACAGACCCTTGCAATCTTCCAATTCACTCTTTTTTTCTGCTTTGTGTTGGAGGCCACATGGTCCAGATGGCAAAGCTCCAAGATGAAAGGGAGTTAATCTGCCTTGTGTCGAATGTGTGAGGAGTAAGCTTTTATCATCCTAATTCATCAAGGTTTCAGGAGTACCAATCAGAATTCTGTCAGAAAACACATCACCCCAGATGGTTCAAATGAAGAGACTTCAATGCAGGAAATCTTTTCAGAGGAGTGGGCAGGGTAAGGAAAGAGACATGGGAGGCAGGAAGTTGTTTCATTCCTGGAACTGAAGGGGCAAAGAAAGAAAAAGAGTTATCAGAGCCCTGGCCACTGGTGCCAAGGAGGAGGAGCTACCCAGCAAGAAGTCCACTCGTGAGGCTACATAACCGCTGTCAGAAGAAGAGGAAGAGCTGGGAAAAACTATCCTGAACTACCTCTTCTCCTGAGCTGCAGTCTCCTGAGAAGGCATCCCCATTGGCCAAACCCAATCAGAATGCAGCCTCCAGGGAGCCCAGTTGATGTGGTGCACAGGACCTGGACTCCAGGGGCACAGAGCAGTTCCGTTAAGGGAGGAGAATGGCTCTATGGGATAAAGAGAACAAGCAGTTCTCAAGGTTTGTCTGTTGTGGCAACTAGCTCTCATTACGTCAATACGAGATCACTGATGCACTTTCAGCAGGCTTTTAAGATAAGTTTTATTGAAATATAATTATGTTCCATAAAATTCAACATTTCAAGTACACAGTGCAAGAGGTCTTGGAATATTCAAAGTTGTGCAATCATCCATCCATACCGATTCTAGAGCCATTTCACCACCCGCCTCCACCAAAAGAATTCCATACCCATAAGCAGTCTCTCTCCACCCCTGATTTCTCCAGCCACTGGCAACCACCAATCTACTTTCTATTTCAATGGATTTGCATATTCTGGATGTTCCACATAAATGGAACCACACAATATGTGGTTGTCTGGCTGCTTAGCATGATATTTTTAAGGTTCATCCGTGTGGTAGCATATATTCCTTTTTATTGATGGAAAATATTTTATTGCATATGATACAATTTTTAAAGATGACTGTGTAGGGAAAAGGTTTTGTTGTTATTTAGTGTCTAGGTCATATCTGACTCTTCATGACCCTATGGATTGTAGCCCACCAGGCTCCTCTGTCCATGGGATTTCCCAGGCAAGAATCCTGGAGTAGGTTTGTGAAGTGAAAGTCGCTCAGTCGTGTCTGACTCTTTGCGATCCCATGGACTATACAGTCCATGGAATTCTCCAGGCCAGAATACTGGAGTGGGTAGTCTTTCCCGTCTCCAGGGCATCTTCCCAAACCAGGGATCGAACCCAGGTCTCCCACATTGCAGGTGGATTCTTTACCAGCTGAGCCACAAGGGGAGCCTGGAGTGGGTTTGGAGTGAGCCAAAAACTAATGGCAAAGGGATGTGTGTAAGGGGAGTGATTACATTCTCTAGAAACATACTCCCAAATTATTTTCAGAGCAGGAAAGAGAGAAGATAAACAGCACTCTTCATCTCCCATCCTGAAACAGCCTTTGTTCCCTGGATTCTATTTCAATAAATGACACCAAGGTCCACCCAGAGACTGGGAATGACATGAGGAGCCTCCATTTCCCTCACCCTTCATGTGAGATCACTTTTTCCTGTGTGTCTTACCTCTTAACTGGTCCTCTCCCCTCCATGATGACTGCCTTAGGTGAGATGCTCCGTGGGTCAAGCTAAACGACAACATTAACTGCCTAACCAATCTCCTTTGTTCCTGGTGCCCAGCTACATCCATCACTGGGCGGAGCAGCCATGACAGAAGATGGATGGGCGGGGGAGGGGCACTGTCTGTCTCACTGTTGAGTCAGGAAGCAGAACCGCATAGGTGTTTATAGCCTCGCTGTGTCCTCCTCCTCCTTTCATCCAGCTGGGAGTTAGGTGCCTTCAGGGAGCACGCCAACTCTTCCTCACAGTGTAATGAGGACTGCCCTGCCAGTTTTAAAGCAAGTGTTTGGCTAAAACTGCTAACATCTGGGGTTCAGAGGACACAGCTTCTTTGGCTTTACATTAAACTCTGTCCTCTCACTTAGCCATTATTATAATTAAGGGGAATTTAAGTCACGCAATTCAAACTGCACCTCAGGGAGGGGATATAACCATGGTCCAGACAGCAACCTTCCACTGACTTCTGAGCCCAAGGCTTAGAGGGGGCTCAGCTGTGAGTTGTCAGCAGACAACACTTCTGACCGCTGGGAAATAAGAGACTCAGTTCTGAAGGGGTATCAGTCTGGGCAAGAACCCTATAGTATCCAAGACAGTCCACCTCAAGCATTGGCAACCCGCTCCCGTATTCTTGCCTGGAGAGTCCCATGGACAGAGGTGGGCTACAGTCCATTGGGTTGCAAAGAGTCAGACATGACTGAGCATCTGAGCCAATGGATATTTTACTGGTTTCCTTTTATTGCTGTCACAGACTTACTGGGTTAAAACAGACCGAATTTATCTTACATTTTTGGAGGTCAGAAGCCATAAAAACCAAGGTGTCAGCAGGGCTATCCTTCTCCTGAAGGCTCCAGGGAAGGATTAGTTTCTGCTTTTCCAGCCTCCAGAGGTCATATACATTTCCTTGCTCAGAGCCCTCCTTCCACCACCAAAACCAGCAGCAGAGAATCTTCAAATTTTTTTTTCCTCTTTTCTGCTTCTGCCATCATCTCTCCCCTGACCCTGCTTCCTACAGACACAGTGCCTCCCCTCACTCTGAGCCTCTTCAGTTCAGCTGAGTCGCTCAGTCGTGTCCGACTCTCCGCGACCCCATGAATCACAGCACGCCAGGCCTCCCTGTCCATCACCAACTCGCGGAGTTCACTCAAACTCATGTCCACAGAGTCGGTGATGCCATCCAGCCATCTCATTCTCTGTCGTCCCCGTCTCCTCCCGCCCCCAATCCCTCCCAGCATCACAGTCTTTTCCAGTGAGTCAACTCGTCACATGAGGTGGCCATAGTATTGGAGTTTCAGCTTCAACATCAGTTCTTCCAATGAACACCCAGGACTGATCTCCTTTAGGATGGACTGGTTGGACCTCCTTGCAGTCCAAGGGACTCTCAAGAGTCTTCTCCAACACCACAGTTCAAAAGCATCAATTCTTTGGCGATCAGCTTTCTTCACAGTCCAACTCTCACATCCATACATGACCACTGGAAAAACCATAGCCTTGACTAGACGGACCTTGGTTGGCAAAGTAATGTCTCTGCTTTTTAATATGCTATCTAGGTTGGTCATAACTTTCTTTCCAAGGAGTAAGCGCCTTTTAATTTCATGGCTGCAATCAGCATCCACAGTGATTTTGGAGCCCAAAAAATAAAGTCTGACACTGTGCCTCCCCCTTATAAGCACTCTTGTGATTCCCTTGGTTCCACCTGGATAATCCACAGTGCTCTTCTCATCTGAGGATGTTTAATTCAATCACACCGGCAACACCCCTGTTGCTTGGTGTGCATGTGTGCATGCTAAATCGCTTCAGTTGAGTCCAACTCTTTGTGACCACATGGACTGCAGCCTGCCAAGCTCCTCCATCCATGGGATTTTCCTGGCAAGAGTACTGGAGTGGGTTGTCCCACCCTCCTCCAGGGGCTCTTCCTGACCCAGGGATCAAACCTTTATCTCCTGTGTCTCCTGCGTTGGCAGGCGGGTTCTTTACCACTACCATCATGTGGGAAGACTTTTGCCAGGTAAGGCAACATTCACAGACTTTGAGGAATATAATGTGGACAGTTTTTTTTTGGGGGGGGTCATTATTCAATCTAACACAGATATATACAGTAAAATGGACACCCTGGACTGGAACAATGCTTTCCAGGATCTCATATCTGTGAAATAGAACTCCCTAAGCCATCAGATGAGGATGCTGGCCAATATGGGTGGGGAATGCAATGTTTGTGTAGTTGCTCAGTCGTTGTCTGACACTTTTGAGACCTATGGGTGGTAGTCCATCAGGCTCTTTTGTCCATGGGATTTTCCCAGTAAGAATACATGAGTAGGTTGCCATTTCCTTCTCCAGGAGATCCTCCCTACCCAGGGATTACACCCAAGTCTCCTGCATTGCAGGTGGATTCTTTACCACTGAGTCACCAGGGAAGCCCCAGGGAATGCAAGTCCATATCAAAATATGCATCAGTCCCAGGTGAATCACTGACCCTTCCAGGGTGGAATGTGATCAAATATCCAGCAAGTGGCTGGTTCATTTCCTTGAGGAACTGTGCTTCATTTTGCTGGAAGATTGCACATTCTGCCAATAGCAGTAGCTAGATCAGCATTGTTAAGGGAAAGCCCTCCCTGTAAGGTCCATGCATAACCTCCATCCTTGCCACCCACATACAGCCTCCATCTCTGCACCACGACTATCCTGTCCATGTGCCCTCTGTGCCCCTATTGGGTGGACAAAAATAGAAGCTGGTACCAACCGGAGGAGTCCTTCTATCTCCGTGGTCATGGTGAGACATTCTCTGATGGGCATTACCATGTGATTCAAAGAAAGTCACACTTTGTGCTCACTCCCACAGATCTGTTTGCATGCCTCTTCCATAGATCTTCTTCTGCCCAATATTCCAATCTTTCTTCTTCCAGGCCCTTACCAAATGGCCAAGCCACCTGCTACAACCCATGGATCTTACATATTCTTACTTCAGGCCACTTACATGCAAAATGGATGACTATGCTCAATGCATGAAGTTTGAATCACTGAGAGGATTTTGCCTCATCTTTATCTATCAGATCATAGACAAGCAGCAGTTCCTGTCAACTTGCACCTACTTAACAAGTCATCTTATGCCTGCACCAAGCTCAGCCTTTTTCTTCTTCTACATCAGTCATAAGGGGCCTTCCAATCCCATGCAGCCATATGGGAGCTTAGCCACAGGTAACAGTGCAAGAAGGATTGATGACACCTAGCCACACAATCCGGAGAAGGCAATGGCAAGCCACTCCAGTGCTATTGCCTGGAAAATCCCATGGATGGAGAAGCCTGGTAGGCTGCAGTCCGTGGGGTCGCTAAGGGTCGGACACGACTGAGCGACTTCACTTTCACTTTTCACTTTCACACATTGGAGAAGGAAATGGCAACCCACTCCAGTGTTCTTGCCTAGAGAATCCCAGGGATGGGGGAGCCTGGTGGGCTTCCATCTGTGGGGTCGCACAGAGTCGGACACGACTGAAGCGACCTAGCAGCAGCAGCAGCAGCAGCCACACAATCATGAAGCATACTTGCTCTCTGGTCCCGTTCACACCCAATCCTTAGTATATTACCTCCATCTTACCAAAGGTTTTTGTTGGCCCCTCTGGATCTTATAAGTTGGTAGATTCAGCAAAACCTAGCTCCTGTTGGGCAGTTCTAGCCCCCTGACATCTCATGATGAGGTGCTCTTCCAATTTTCCTGGCCCACACAGTCTGCCAGGAGCTATTTTCAATAGTTTATGATTTTTATTCTAAAGGTCATGTGGCCATGCTCTTCGTTATTCTCCCATTGAAACTTTCCATTCATTGCATCTTTCCCCACCACTAATACATTAATATCATACATGCTGTCATGCTGTATCGTCCAAGAAGCAGAAGTCCTTGCCCCACACTTAAGAGATGGTGCAGAGCACTTTCCTGCTCTGGGCACCACTTAAAGCTGGCAGCCATCTGTGTCATTCATGAAATTTGTCAGAGCAATATTCTCAATCAAATACACCTGCAGAACTCAGAGAAGTCTAGCAGATCTTGTCCCTCCTTTGTGGTAGCAAATGTAAGGTGTGACACCCTACCCTATACTTTGTAGCAGGCATCTGGCATGCCTCAGACCACTGGACCTCTAACTCAGCATTTCATTGTTCTTCTACTGTGCAATGTTATCACATACTTACTGGCTTAAAATGACACATATTGTCATGGCTTGGCTCTGTCCTCTGCAATCAAGGTGTCTGCTGGGGCTATAGTCTCATCTGAGACTCAGCTGGGAGAGGAACCACTCTCACACTCATACATTTTTTTGGCAGAATTAGGTTTCTTGTAGGCTGCAGGACTGAAGAACTAAGTCTTTGTTGGCTGTTGATCAGAACATACCATCAGCTCCCTGCGATGCGGCCCTCTCCATACAGTGGCTCACAGTATAGTAGCTAGCTTCTTCAAAGTCAGCAAAATAAGAGAGGGTTCCAGCAAGATGGGAGTTGTGATACTATGTAACCTAGTCACACACATGTACCCCTGTCACTGTGCCGTATCCTATTGGTTAGAAAGAATTTGCATGTCCAAACACAAGAGGAGAAGTTCATACAAGGGCAGGGGTATTAAGAGACAGCGATCATGGTGTCACTTTAGAAACCATCCACCACAGATGGGGTCCTCATTGTCATCTAACCAGTGGGTGATCCAGCTCCAAAATCCCATTTTAGAGTCTGCATCTTCAGTCCACTATCCATACTAACCGACAAGTCAGGCTCCTTAAGAAACAGACTCAGAGAAGGAGACTTGCACGTAGAAAGTTTATCATAAAGTCCTTTCAACAATACTGCCTGAGAAAAGCAGGTGAGAAAGAGAAATTGATGCAGGGCAGTTGGCACAAAGGCCTTAGTTAATGGAGAGATGTGAGCTAGTGTGGCTCTTCAAAGTCATCCTGAAGTATGGTCAGAGGGCCAGGGCTTTGTACACCTCGTTGAGCAGTGAACTGTTGGGAGGGGCTGGAATCCTGGGCAACCCTCTAAGACCAAGAGCAACTTACAGAAGGGGCTTAGCTGTGAGCAGCTAGTGGTCAATACTCTCAGCAGCTGGGGAATAAGTGCCTCAGACCTGGAGGATATCTGGGAGGCACAGCACTGCAGAAATCATTAACAAACCTGAAGGCATGACATAAAACACTGCAGTGAACTTTTTGATGTTTGACTTGCATAAAGCAAGAAAGGGTATTTTTTTAATCATAAAAATAAGTTTGAAATTTTGTTCAGTGGCTCCACTGATGTCAGTGATGCCCTTGGCATTTATCTCATACGTCTTAGCTCATGGCAACAAACATCAACCATCCTGACCATCTTTGAGGTGGAAAGAGAGAGACCACAGAGCAGTACCAGCAGATTCTTCTTTATCCTGCTGGCCTGAATTGTGCCCCAAAGCCAACCTTAGATGTAGGAGAGTCTCCCAGGGAGAATACTTCTTTTTTTTCCTCTGTCCCTAGAGTAGAGGCAGGAATGGAAGAAGGGGATTTGGAATGGGTGCAGTGAGTCAATCAATATTGTTCTCAAAGTAGGTTCCTGTTTTGCTAATTGAGGTCAGATCTACAAGCTTGAAAGACCAGATGAAAGAGGATGACATGCCATCATTTGGCTGAGGAGCCAATTCAGGTCTATTATGTAGATGGGAGACTATCTGCCTCACTTGGAGTCCAATCAGGAAAACAAACAAGTGCATGCCAGGTCTTTGAGAGAGGGGACTGAATATGGAGAACTAATTGGTACTGAAGGAGCTGAAAAGTCAAAGGAGGGATAGAGACATTTCAAGGAGTAATATCAGCAGGAAACTACTATAATCCCTGGTGATGGAGATCCCACAGGAGGAGAAAGTGTTACCAGATTCCAGGAGCCAGGGCTGCCCAAGGAGAACTGGTTGTACAACAGAGGGTATATGGCTGGAGCTGGATCATGGAAGGAGAAGCGGTCCAGGAGAAGGTGGAACCACAGAGGTGCTATTGCTCCAAAATTGAAAGAGCAATGAGGGCGGGGGGATGGGAGAGGCACAGTTTCTCCTCCTTCCCATTTTTCAATCACCCATCTCACCCCACAGGCTTAACCTAATTTGAAGCTAGATGACAATGAAGTTTGCAGGAATAAACTTGAGAGCAAACAAGAAAATTACTGGTACCCCATTCCACCTGCACAGTGACATGGATGTCAGGACTACCTGCAAGGAAGCCACATCTTTTCTTGGGAATCTGTGTTGTCTTTGCTCCGCCACATAAATAAATAATCTAGTTCTCAACATTTGACATTATACAGATAAGATTATTTTGTCTGAACTAAGAAAACAGTATTACTTACCACAAATTAATTTAGGAAAAGCAGAACTATTTTTCATGAAGTGTATGTTCTAAAACTTTTTAAACTGCGTCTGGCCCAGTTGGAAGACAAATTTGACGTGATAAAGAAGAAGCAAAATATTTTTAAGAGAATTATTTATGAAGAGCTAGTAGATCAACTCCTTTTTACTTTCAAAATATAAAAGTCAAACTATTGATCAAAACAGGAAGTTGAACTGGGTGGGGCTAAGTTTTTGATGTTAATTACAGATAAATTAACAAGAGAATGTGAGCCATGGATGATTTATAATTTCTGACCCTGGAAGTGCCACCAGCTACTTGAGAAGGAACTATAATCTTTTGATTATTAGATGTCAAAAATATAGCCATCAGTTAAAATTCCAGAAACTCAATTAATGAAAATCAGCAATATATTTTGTGAAGTAATAAATCATCCAAGAACAGAGTATTTTAGGGAAATGAATAGTCTTTAGATTCAATTCTTCTTGTCATGTCAAGATATAGTAAATCTGTATTTGTGGATAGGACTCTGTGAGGAAACAACTCAAACTGTGTAACTGTTTTATCATTTCCTCTAGCACAAGATCGGGATACACCTCAAATAGAGCACAAAAAACACATAATAATAATAGTTATTGCCTGCCAGATAATGTGCTGGGCAAGTCCTTCATACATGTTATTTAAATTAATCCTCAAAGAATCTAATGAACTAGGTGTTATTATTACTCTAATTTTACTGATGAGAAAACTTAGCCTTAGGGAGGCTCAATATCTTTAAAATAAGAGCTTAGTATAATCAGTTTAGAGTCATTTAGATATATCCTGATATCTGGATTAGCCAAGAATCCTATTAAAAATAATATAGTTCAAGGAAACTTTGACATTGTAAAATTGCTATTCTATAGAAAAATTTCAATAGTCCTTTAGGGTTTGAAGAATATGATTTAATATTAAACTATTTAACCTCAGTAATAAAGATCAGTCTAATAATTTATAAACCATATTGAAGTTTTTAAGATTAAAATTCAATGGTTTTGACATTTCTCTCAGAGTTATACTTTATATGAATTTCTGTATCAGCTGTGAAAGCTTCCTCTTGGCTAAAACAAATCACAATATTTATTTATTTATTTTAAAGATACAAAACACCTTTTATTCCTTTTATATTTTCATCACTTCACACATTGCCAGACTCATAGTAGGTATTCCACAATGAATATGAACATTTTTCAAATAAGGTGAATTCCATAAATTCAGATGCAACAATAAACTGCATCAAGCATAACTTAAACTTGCTTCTTGATGTGTTACTTTGTTAGCATTATTCAAGTTAAGTTATAAAAGTGTTCAAAATTTGGATAAATGAGAATTTGCTTTGTCTCTTTCCTAGTTGACATGATAACCATATATTCATATAATAAACAATTTAGTGCTTCTGTAAAATAGTAAATTCGCAAGTCAATACATTTTGAGTATTTAGAAATAATCTACTAACACAAATTGACACACAAGACTTTTTTAAACTGTGATTTGCATTCAGATATATATTTGTGAATTTGCATACTTCAAAGAATATTCTCACTAATCAATATTTTAGAAACATTTTTCCGGGATGAAAATTTAACCCAGGGCCCCTAGAATCTACATTTTTTATTTGTAGGGAAATTTGGACATAAAATTTGTATCTTTTAAAACTAATATGAATCAAAAGGTAAAAGCATTAACTCTTCATGACTACAAATTACTGATCCTTCTTCCAAGGCCCTAAAAATAGTTGTTTAAAAGAATAAGTCAGTGTACCTAGGGGATCTAATATGCGATTTTTGTTTAAAAGAATTCCAAACTGACTTCTATTCAGTTTACAGTATTAAATTATATGAAATATATTTCAAAGTGCAATATGGTCATATTTGTCAAGAATGCAGAATTCTGTGGTCTTTAGAAAATGGCTACTGAAGAGTGAAGAATTTCTCGAGTGTTTTTTCCTTCCAAATTGTTCTCAGCTAATAAGCTTGTTTTAAGATGCTCTGAGCCACCAATCTTGGTTTTTACATGCATTATTGTACAAATCCAGGAAACAAACTCAGATTCTTAACGCTGACCACAACATTTCCAGCCAGTCTTGATGTTTCTGATTATATACATGCTTCCTGTGTTTGAAATCTTGTGTAGCATTAATACAATATTAACCTTTTAAATGAAACTAACAATATCAATCAGTGTCCTTTTATATACACTTTATGGTTTATGCTTGTTATTTACTACATCAGCATTTTTAAAAAAACATTTTGTTGTTGTTTATTTTTTATTATTTTTTAATCTTTATTATTTTTTTACTGGAGGCTAATTATTTTACAATATTATATTGGTTGGTTTTGCCATACATTGACATGATATAGCTTCCTTTAAAAGATCTGCTTAGAGTACAAAAGATGTAAATCCGGTAAGAGTTCAGAAAATTGTAGTCTCAGGTTTGGAATGTCAAGCGGAAAAGAGCGACAAACTCTGTCATAGGGATAAAAGATGAAGCCATGGTCTTCTACGATCAAAGAGACGAGAGATGTTTTTGAGAAACGAGCATGATATCTACCACAAAGACTATAAAAAGATACTATGCATGTGTGTCACTAATAAAATGGGCAAAGTCAGGATTTGCCTTAGTGCAACGTTCTTTGAGGGTGACTGTGCCCTGAACTCCTGTCTGGCCAATTCTGACACCCGACCCGCCCAATGCTCCCTCCACGCCTCTACCCTTCCTCCTGACACGATTGCACACACGCCCAGCCCGGCCAGGAGATAAAGCTAAGATGGCAGCACGGAAAGTACTAGGGCCCCGCTCAATGGGGCTGGAAAAACAATAGCAAAGCCCTCTATATGTTTTTTTCATTCTGCACATTTTCTCGAATAGTGAGAGCCTGCCCCCTCCCTCCCCCGGTCCCCCTTCCCAACACAGGGCTTTCGATAGTAGTGCGAACAGTAACTGGCGGGAGGGGACACTTGCTTTTGTACATTTCGAGAAATCCACTTCTCTCGTTTGCATTGGTGCTTCAGGTGACCCTCGAGACTTGCCTTGGGTGGGGTGGGGTCACCCTTCCCTTCAGGTCCCCTGGACAGTGGAGTCAAGGGTGAGCCCTTTCCCTCCGGCTGGCGCCCTATTCCCCGCCAACCCCAAGGGAGCCTTCCAAGCTGTCCAGCTGCCAAGGCAGAGGAGTAGCAAGTTGCAGTGGCCCGGGAGCGCACAGCGCGGAATCAGAAAGAAGAGGAGAAAAAAACGCTGCATTGGCTATCAATTTAGGGTAGAGCGGCCGCTGCCGCTGCCGTGGAAGGAAACGCTGCCAACCGCAACAGAAACGCCACCCTCGGATACCTAAGTGAGCATGTGTGCGACTCGGCGCACGCCTAGTGGCGCCGCTCAGTGACAACGGGATTCTTTAAAAATTATCCAGCTACCGGGTTTTGTGTGTACCCAGAAGGCTCGGGAAGGGGCCTGTCTGGGACCGAAGGGTTCTGTAAGGACCCAAGGGAAATTAAGGAACGGGTAAGGGGTAACTCGGAGACAGATGCTCCAGGTCAGTCTCCACTAGAAGCTCTAAATGGACAGTGAGTGCACAGGCCACCACCTGAGCCTGAGCTGCAAATATTTCTCTCTGCCAGCAACATTTATTCATTCACATATTCATTCATTCAACCGATGTCTATTTCCCTGCTGCTTAGGACTAGCGTCCGTGCTAGGAGGTGGGGATGCACCAGGGGGAACGGACACAAACATCATTCCAGTCCTTATGGAAAAGTCTAGTGTGTTCTGTTTTGTCTGTAACCATTTGTGAAAAGCCACCTGACAAGGTGAAGTCCTCCCACAATCTCCTGCAGTATTATTTTGACCCTGTTTCAAAGGATGCAAGTGAAAGTCACTCAGTCCTGTCCGGACTCTTTGTGAACCCTTGGACTATATAGTCCATGGAATTCTCCAGGCCAGAATACTGGAGTGGGTTGCCATTCCCTTCTCCAGAGGATGTTCCCAACCCAGGGATCGAACACCAGGTCTCCTACATTGCAGGGGGATTGTTTACCAGCTAAGCCACAAGGGAAGCCCAAGAATACCTGGAGTGGGTAGCCTATCCCTTCTCCAGGGAATCTTCCCAACCCAGGAATCGAACCAGGGTCTCCTGCATTGCAAGCAGATTTTTTAACAGCTGAGCTACCAGGGAGGCCCCGTCAGAGGATGAAACTTGCCCCAAAACATACAAATAGCAGAGTCAGAACCCAAACTTTCCCGTGCCAGAGCCTTTTGGCTGTCTCTCTGGCTCTTGCAACAGTATTAGCCCTTAGAGCGGCTAAGGGCTCCATCAGCATTTAGCTGCCTCTATTATGTCTTGGCTCTCATCCCAGGTTGGGGGGGGGGGATGAGAGGGGGGATGGGAGAGGGGAGCGGCGGGGCCCTTTCTGTTCAACACAGGTGGGTAACCATGTTGGAGCATCAGCACAGGGAATTTCACCCAACAAACAACTGCTGGATATCTACCATAGGCAAGGTTCTAGACCAGGTGCTGAGGAAGACATCAAGATAAGCTCAGAAGGAGCTTATAAGACAGCTGAGGCAACAAGACAAATACAAAATCTGTACAACAGAGCTACTCACACGACGAAAATACTATGATTTCTCATGCCTGTCCTCTGTCCCATGGCTTTATTATCCCACTTCTACTTATCTTTTTAAAATCAAAATGACATCCATTTATTATTCAAAGCCCCAGATAAAAAGGAATCCTTCAGCACTGTCTCCCCATAAAAACTAGAATTATTTAAATTTCTCCACTGCTTGTTTGTACTTCTCCAAAAAGTAAATGGGGCCTGATTTTTTTTTCCTGCTAAAGAACATTCAAAGAGGCTTAAGAGGCAGTAAGTACATAAAGGATATGTGCGCTTATGTGTTCAGTCATATCCAACTCTTTGTGACCCTTTGGGCTGTAGCCCACCAGGCTGCTCTGTCCATGGGATTTCCATGGAGTGGGTTGCCATTTCCTTCTCCAGGGGGTCTCGGGTTCCAGGGATTGACCCTGCGTCTCCTGTGTCTCCCGTTGAGCCATGGGGGAAACCAATAGCACAGGGATTTAAGACTTAAAAATGATTTCGTCGAGACTATGCAGTTAAGCAAACTCTTCAAACTGAGAATCAAAAGGATAAAATTTAATAAGAATCAGGGTGCTTTGGCACATATATTTCTAGAGTATTTACTTTGAAGAAGTTAGTAGAATAACTGGGAAGAGGGGGCTCAGCAAATATTACATTTATAGACAATACTGATAAGATCTTTGGTAGATATGACATTTGCTTATGTTACACAGTCTGTCACAATTGTAGTTTCAGGTCATATTCAAGAATTACCTTTAGAAATGTAAGATCATGGCATCTGGTTCCATCAGTTCATGGGAAGTAGATGGGGAAACAGTGGAAACAGTGTCAGATTTCATTTTTGGGGGCTCCAAAATCACTGCAGATGCTGATTACAGCCATGAAATTAAAAGACGCTTACTCCTTGGAAAGAAAGTTATGACCAACCTAGATAGCATATTAAAAAGCAGAGATATTACTTTGCCAACAAAGGTCAGTCTAGTCAAGGCTATGGTTTTTCCAGTGGTCATGTATGGATGTGAGATTTGGACTGTGAAGAAAGCTGCTCGCCGAAGAATTGATGCTTTTGAACTGTGGTGCCGGAGAAGACTCTTAAGAGTCCCTTGGACTGCAAGGAGATCCAACCAGTCCATCCTAAAGGAGATCAGTCCTGGGTGTTCATTGGAAGGACTGATGCTAAAGCTGAAGCTCCCATAGTTTGGCCACCTCACGTGAAGAGTTGACTCACTGGAAAAGACTCTGATGCTGGGAGGGATTGGGGGCAGGAGGAGAAGGGGACGACAGAGAATGAGATGGCTGGATGGCATCACCGACTCAAAGGAGGTGGGTTTGAGTGAACTCTGGGAGTTGGTGATGGACAGGGAGGCCTGGCGTGCTGTGATTCATGGGGTCGCAGAGAGTCGGACACGACTGAGCGACTGAACCGAACGTAAGTCTGGGCTGAGAAAAATAAGCCGTGAAGTTTCCACTGTCAAGAGACAAGAGTGCCCCTCTCCCCCGCCTTAGGGTGAATGTGGAGTTAAAGAAAGAATATTTGAGAAAAGCACTACTGCATTAAGACTTAGCTCGGCTATAAATGTTAAGAATAAGAACTTGGGAAAGACTTTGTAGTTATAATTTCACAGGAAAAAAGAAAAGAGGGTGCACCAAATTACTACCTGTCTTTGGTAGGTAAAAGTTATTTTTAACAGACTTAAATCCTAATGAGAAAAAAACCCCAAACTAAGACCACCAAAGGTACTTCTAATTCGGCTGGCCTCCTTTGCCTTGAATTCTGAGTTCAATCAGCACCATTCACAGTAAATCTTCCCGTTGGCAGCGCACGCTTTGGGGAAAGGGAACAGGAATACTGAACGATCACGCTCCGGCGGTGGGCACCGGGTCTCTCTTTCAGATCCCAGTTCTCCCACCTGGATGGAACCCAGGTACCTGAAGCCGGCTGGCTGGAGCTGACAGCCTCCCCGCCTCCCCAGCACTTTTCTGACTCTTCCGCGAGCTGCTAGTAAAACCCGGAGAAGTGGACTTTCTCCGGATCCCGCACGCCTTCCCCGGCCCCACACCCAATGCCCGGAGGCGGAGGCAGCGGCAGCGGCAGCGGCGAGGGGGTGGGGCGGGAACGCGGGGCCGCAGGGACTGAGCGTGCGCGAGGAGTGGCGCATGCCCAGTGCGGCCGGCCGCTTCCCATTGCGGGTGGCCCCGGCGGCGGCAGCGGAGGCGGCGGCGGCGGCGGGTGCAGCGGCGGCACCGCCTCCTCCTCACACTCCCGGGGTGGCGGGGTTCGATGAGCGGCCCCAGCAGCGGCGAGGGCGGCGCGGGGGGGAGGAGGAGAAGGAGGAGGAGAAGGAGGAGGTCGCTGTCTTTGTAGTCTCCGCTGCTGCGGGAGCGAGAGGCCGCCGCCGGAGCCGTCGTCGTTGGAAAAGGGCTGTGTGTGCGCGCGCGTGTCTGCCTGCCCGGCCCGCGGGGACGAGGCGGCGGCTAGGAGGATGATGTGCGCAGCTACCGCCTCTCCCGCCGCCGCCGCCGCCGCCTCCTCGGGGCCCGGCGGAGACGGATTCTTCCCGGCCGCTACCCTCTCTTCCTCTCCGGCGCCGGGGGCGCTGTTCATGCCGCTTCCCGAGGGCTCCTTGGCGGCCGCGGGGCTGGGGCTGGGGTTGCCGGCCCCGGACTCCCGGGGTCACTACCAGCTGCTCCTGTCAGGCCGGGCCCTGGCCGACCGCTACCGGAGGATTTACACAGCTGCGCTCAGTGACAGGGACCAGGCGGGCAGCAGCGCCGGGCACCCGGCCTCCAGGTGCGTCCACGGGTGCCCTTCTGTGCGCCGCATGCTGCATGCGCGCCCGTGTGTGTCAGTGTGTCTACATACGTGTTTGCCGACCTGCCTTTCAGCCAGCACTGGGTGCTCGATGGTAGAAGCACTCAGAAAGGAGGGTGCGGTGGCAGCAGTTTCTGCTGTTTTAACTGTGTGTGGCCGTCTTTGTTGGGGGGGCGAGGGAGGGTGGAAGCGGGGAGCGTGCGATGCTAGAAAAGGTGATGGTGCGGGTCGTTAGGACACGTGTCTGTGTATTGTTGAAGCAGGAGGAGGGCTGAGCGGAGGGTCATGCACGAAGAGAATTTGCAGCAGCGATGAGGGAACTGCCATGTCCAGTGTCTTTGCCGCAATGGTATTTGCACGTATTTCTCACCCCCTCCCCCCATTCCCTCAGGACATTCCATCCTCACCTTTCTGCCTACCTTAAAAAAAAATCTGCCTTTCACTAAGGGAAGCAATGGTATCGGTTAAGCGTAATGTCATATATATATACAGGATGAGTTTAGGATAAGACAGGCGGTTTCAGTTTACGAGATAATATGCGAAAGGGATACAGATGGAGGTTTTCCCTGGATGTGAAAGGTGTCTGATACAGATTTCTAGAGCTGTACTTTGATAACTAGACCTTTGGGTCCTCTGGAGACGTGGTTACAGCAGCTCTCGTGTTCTGTTGTCCCATCGGCCATTTCCCTTCATCTTCCGTTCTATTTCCTCAGTTACTTTTCGACCTTAGACTAGAGGAGGTTTTGTGGGGCAAAAGGGGAAACCTGAAAAACTTGAAAAGGTGACAGCTGGTGTAGTGATCAACTGCCACCAACTAGAACATTTGAGCAGCTCCTAGAATTTCTCTCAAGACTCGGTGCACCTACAGCTCCCTTGGTGGAGGAGATGTGAAGTCACTTTCATTTTCTTTTTCTTAAAATGTAGGTGTCTTTTTGCTGAAGGCTCTCCTGTTGTTTTCCTGTCCATGCCTTTACATGCCACATACCTTGGAGCATGGTGACTGACTTGTTTCACCAGCTTGGCTTTGGCAGTGGTAATTGCCAGCTGACTTCATCTTTTTCCCCCCCTCGCACCTTCTTGTAGTACGTAGGGAAAGCATAGGAGGGTTTTTGTCGAACAAGTTACAGAGTTCACTGTAGTTTTTGAATGTGCAGTTTGTTCGGTAATAACCAGATGCCATTTTCTCTCATATGAGAGGGGCTAGGCTGTGAGTCAGGTATTTGTGGTTGACCGGTGTGCACTGTGGCTCCTGTCCACTGCAGAGAGTTGTAAAGATAGATCTTCACTTTTTCTGGGTAAACATTTCTTCTGGTCTGTATTACTGTTTACAGGATTGGGACCTGAGTAGTTTTATCATACTGATATAAATATGTATAACTAACTACCCTTTGCTATCTAAATTGAAGGCCACAATGACACAAGTCTGTTTCTTGGTAATGTTTTTGAAAATAGCACAAAATGTCAATGGACAGTTTGCTCTAATAATTAGGTGTAATTTTGAGCTGTGAGTCTTTTAATTATGGCACTGTAGGTGCATATTTACAAACCCCTTTTAAAGAATTTGAATTTATTTCACATGTTGTTTCCAGACTTACGCAATAATTTGTGACTGGCGTGTTCCCTGTTTTAGCTTTCTACTACTGTATTTGTGCAGTAATACCATTTCTGTGTATTTAGAACTGTATAAACAGTTTTAGGCAAAATTAATATAGATTGACCACATATATAAAGTGTATGAATGATTTTTAGTCTTTGATTTATTTTTGTACACGCTGTCAATTAAAATTAGTGAGGAATTAGTTCACATACTGTATTTCAAGAAGTACTCAGGAAACAAGCCTTAAGTTGTATGATATTGCCTTCCGGTGCTTGTTCAAAACATTATTTTAGTTCACGTTATTTTTTCTAAGTCATGGCCGGCAACTGTTTATTGAGGATTTGCTTAAGAATTCAGTCACATATCATATTAAATATGGAATGTTTAATATGAAGTGGAGCTGGAATTTAGGTTCTGAATGAATGATGTAATTATTGATACAGGTTGAGATAGAGGAAAAGATGAAATGTTTCCGAGACAGAGAATGGCGTAAGAGTAGAGGGTGAAGTTCTAGTGAAAATCAGGTTTAAAGGTATGAGAGAACAGAGACAGTGAAGTAAGATCAAAAAAGGTTTAAAAAAATTAAGAGAACTGTGGCACAGCAGCACCTCTGGTTGGATTGAAAGTCCTCAGCAGGGTTAAATGTTGAAGAAAGTGAGAACACTTTCAGGTCACTGGTGACTTTTGAGGAAGTGGTCAAGATGTATTTGTAAGAGGGGTGGTTAAGGAGCTGATGGGATATTTTGGGGTAATAGGGGGATGTAGGGCTGAGGGAAGGTTATTTGAGTGTGGGAGGGTGGGTGGGAAACGTTCAGTAAGTGGAGAAGGAGAAATTAAGTGAGAGAGGGGATAATCTTGGGGGGAAGTCTAAGGGAGATCTCGGGGAAAGATTTAACATGACAGGTGAAGAGGTTAGCCGTTAAAAATGTTAGGAGCTAGTCATCCTTTAATGTAGAACTGGAGGAGGTACGTATTTATAAATCTAAAGACCAGGAGTTTATTAAGAACTGTATCTTTTTTATTTTGGTAATCCTAACGTGTAGCAGAAGTTTTGGCATCTGTTCTGTAAATATCCAGTACCTGCTTTGTGCCAGGCATTGTTGGAGGTGCTGAAGATGTAGCAGTGAGCAAGACAGACAAGGTCTCTATCCTCTTTGGAATTTTCACTCTAGGAGGGAGAAATAAGCAACTGATCATTTTAAGAAGTGATAAATAGCCGTGGAGGAAATAAAACCGATTTCATGTGACGGACAGTTTGTAGTTGAGGGTGATATATTAGGTAGGGTGATCAGGACGGGTCAGGGTTAGTTGACATTTAAGTTGAGTCATAATGATTGGAAGGCAGACCTAGAGGAATAGTGTTTTAGGAAAGTACAAAGTCTCTGGTGCAGAAACAAGGTTGTATTCAAGGAACAAAACAAGGCAAGTGCGTTATCAGTTAGTGTTGAACACATTAGTTACTGAGGATTATGTTTTAGGTGTAGTTAAAGTTGAGGGATGGAAGCCTAATGGTATCAGTGACTTTGGTGGCATTCTAAAGAATGCTTGGATTCTGAATCTAGACTGGTTTTAGATCCTGGCTTTGCTACTTTTTAGCTGTGTAACCTTGGGCATATTACATAAGTTCTGCGCCTCTGTTTTTTGCTTAACAAATATTTTTGAGATATAATTGGCATATAACATTGTGTTAGTTGTAGGCGTACAACATAATCATTCCGTATTTTGAGGAATGTCTACCACATAAAGTCAAGTTAACGTCTATCACCACACATAGTTGAAATTTTTTCTTCTTGAAGTGAAAACTGTTAAGATTTACTCCCTTAGCAACTTTGAAATATACATTCCAGTGTTGTTAACTATAGTTACCTCCTTGTACATTAAATCCCGTGACTTATTTATTTTATAACTGTAAATTTTTGTTTGTGCCTTTCAACTTCCCTTGCCCATTTTGCCCATCTCCTTACGCGTGCCTCTGGCAACCATGAGTTGGTCCTCTGTATCTAAGAGTTTGGGTTTTGTTTTGGTATATTTGTCTTTCTCTGTTAGACTTATTTCACTTAGCATAATGCCCTCAAGATCCATTCCTGGTGTCGCAAGATTTCCCTCTTTTTTGTGGCTGAATAATAGCCCATTTTAAATATATATCTTTATTCATCCATCAGTGGACATTCAGATTGCTTCTTAGCTATTGTAGATAATTCTGCAGTGAGTGTAGGGATGCAGATATCTTTTCAGGTTAGTGTTTCCTTTTCCTTTGAGTACATTCTCAGAAGTAAAATTGCAGGGTCTTACGGTAGTTCTTCTTTTGAATTTGTTGAGGAATCTCCATATTGTTTTCCGTAGTGGCTGTGTCAATTTGCCTTCCTACCGACAGTACTCAAGGATTCCCTTTTCTCCATATGCTTGCCAGTACTTTTCATTTCTTGTCTTTTTGACGGTAGTCATTCTAACAGTGTGAAATGATTCTTCTTTGTAGCTTTGATTTGCATTTTTCTGGTGATTGGTGATGCTGAGCATCTTTTATGTACCTGTTGGCTATTCATATATCTTTTTTGGAAAAATGTTTATTCGGAGCCTCTTTCCATTTTTAAAGCTGGATTGTTTGTGGGTTTTTGTTTGTTCCTTTTAATTTTTTGATATTGAGGTCTATGAATTCTTTAGAATATATATAATATCATATAGTAACCCTTTATCAATATATGGTTTGTAAGTATTTTCTCCCATTTGGTAGGTTGCCTTTCCATTTTTGTTGGTTTCCTTTGCTGTGCAGAAGCTTTTAATTTGATGTAGTCACACTTGTTTATTTTTGCTTTTGTTTTTTTTTTCTGTGTAGAATGGGAATAGTAGTAATGAGGACTGTATCATAGGTTACGTGATTCTGTATATGTAAAGTGCTTGGCATGTTAAGTGCTGATAAATATTAGTTAATGATTTCTGCTGAGAGTGAAGGGACAGATGGAGTTTGGGGACTTAAATAGAAGGCAAAGGTCATATCTTCCCCTTCTCTGTTGGTCTGAGTGACCAACATTACTATTTCATTTGTTCAGCGACTGAATAAATATGTTTTTCTATGAATGAATCAGCGAAAGTTGGAACATTTGCTTGAAGAAAAGGATTGTAAGGAAATGAATAAAAGAATGTTTAATCAGTTCTGAATGTGAATGGCAGTACAACTTTGATTGCATTTGGGAAGAACTATATAGCACAGTGACTAATCTGCCCTGCAGTTGGACTGCCTTAGTTCAGATTTCAGTTCTGCTTTTTGATCTCTTAAAATGGGCAAGTTAATTAGCATTTCCATGTCTCTTTCTTTACTTATAACCTTATAGGGTTATTGAAAGAGCATTGTGCCTGAACATGGTAAATGCTCATTAAATGTTAGCTGCCATTGGTGGTGGTCATGGTGTTACTATTTCTGTTTTTGTTAAAATCACATATTTAAAATTCCGATCAGCATGATGTTGTACGCTTTTCCACTCAAAAGAGAACTGAAAACAAAACTAGTTGATTCAAGGTTGAAGTGTCTGTGGAGATGAAAGAATAAAATGAAGGTTTTTGGTGACAAAGATTGACCATGTGGTAAAAAGAAAAGTGATGCCAGGAGGGAGCTGATAGACTGGGAGATAAAGACGGTCAGGGTATCAGGGTTGAAGTGGTAGAAGAACAGTGTTACTGGAAACAGTAGAGGAGATTATACTTAAAATGGGAAATTGCTTTTCTTCTCTAAGCTAAACCCACTTACTTCCTTCAACTTTATCTCTCTTTCTTGTTAGAAATGCTATTTGAGCCCATCCTTCAAATGCATGAGATTTTGGTTATAAGAGGTTAATCCAACACAGATTCTGATATTAATACTTGGTGCTAACCATTGGCCCTATAAAAATTTGTAAGACAGTTTCCACCTGAGTTTATTTTCTGGATGGGAGTGAAAGGTACAAAGGCAGGTAGTTATAAAAGTGTTAAATGACTAAGAAAGCATAGCCTGTTATGACAAAGGGATGGTTTACTGAGCTGGTGCAGAAACATGAACAGGAAGGTGAGAAAGCACAGTTTTGTGTAAGTGATGTTAGGAATTCTGTTAGAGCTACAATATAGATGTTTTTTTATGAGGTAGAGGAATGGGAATTCATTCTGGAAATGGAGCCTTTGGTCAGAGCGTAAGGCAGCTTGAACTACCAGGTAAGAGTTCAGTTTTATTCGGTAGACACTGATGGTTTTGAGCTGTGAAGAAACATTATTGTAGGAGTGTTCTTGGAAGTGATACAGGGTTGAGTCAGTGTATTTGTGGATATGTAGTAATTTGCTTCATGTAGCTGTTGTACCTGTGGAATCCTGTACAAACACGTGTTAAGGCAAAAGTTGCTCTATTGGCATATAAGTAGGTAGAAGTATGAAATGAATTCATTTCTTAGCTCATGAGAAAATCTTGCCTTTGGGCTTAAAAAGAAAATAAAATGTTAATTTAAAACTAGTTTTGCATTTTAAAATACTTATTTTTAAAAAATCAAAGAATAGAATAGTCTCACTTTTTTTTTCGAGAATAAATACTCAGGTTTTGGGAGGAGGGGTCAGGTTAATCAAGATTTAATTTACATATAATCAAAATTTACCCTTTTGTACATGTCCATTTGAAGAGTCTTAGAACCATCACAGTCAAGTATAGAATATGTCAGTTCAGTTCAGTTGCTCAGTCGTGTCCGACTCTGTACCCCATGAATCACAGCACGCCAGGCCTCCCTGTCCATCACCAACTCCCAGAGTTCACTCAAACTCATATCCATCGAGTCGGTGATGCCATCCAGCCATCTCATTCTCTGTCGTCCCCATCTCCTCCTGCCCCCAGTCCCTCCCAGCATCAGAGTTTTTTCCAGTGAGTCAAGTCGTCGCATGAGGCGGCCAAAGTATTGGAGCTTCAGCTTTAGCATCAGTCCTTCCGATGAACACCCAGGACTGATCTTTAGAATGGACTGGTAATATGTATGTCACTCTAAAAAGTTTCTTAGTTTAACTCCCTTTTCCTCCCCCTAGCTACTGGCCACTGCAGGCCAGTTTTCTGTATCTCACCGCATCTCTGTGTCTCGTCGGGTCTCCGTGTCCCGCCGCGTCTCTGTGTCTCGCTGGATTTCTGTGTCTCACCGCATTTCTCCTTGTCTAAAATATCTTCCGAATCTTGCTCCTTAGGGCAGCGTCGCATGTATTGTTCCTTGCTCTGTCCTTTGTCCCTGTACTTCCTGTAAATGGAAATTAGGCTTTAAAGCTTCAGCAGGTTTCAGTTAGACATTTTTGGGCAAGAATATTTTGTATATAATGCTGAGTACTTCATATTGTGTCCCATCCAGTGGTTTTCATGTCTCATTGTTTAGTAATGCTCAGTCTGGCTACTTGAATTGTTTGGGTACCCACTAGATCTCTTTTTCTGTATATGTATGCTTCTCCTATTTGCAATAAGCAGTTAATCGTGGGTAATAACACTGACACACTGTGGATATCTTCCACCTAATGGTTTTAGCATCCTGTGATAATCCTTGACTGAGTCAGTTTCATTAGGAGCTTCAAAATGATGGATTTTATAATTCTGTTAAAGTAGAATTTGGTAGCTGATGCTCTTCTGCAAAGAATTTTCCCTTATCACCTGACTGGTGGTAAGCTTAGTTCCTCCTAAGAAAGCAGGGTAGATGATTGATTTTCTCCCCTCATTAGCCAAATTGGTCAGAGTAGTCAAGCAGTGGTGTGCTGGGTGCTGCAGTTCATCACCCAAGTATCTCAGTTCAGGTACAGGCTCCCCCAGCCATTGAGAATAGTGGCTACTAAAATCTACCGCAACTGAGTTTCCAGATTGCTCTGAGCCAACCGACCTGCTTCCCTCAAAGTCACTCTTCTTCTTCAGGGCCAGCCTGCATCCAATGCCTGTTTTCTGTGGGGCTGAAGTAGTTTCTAAAATGGGATTTTGGAGCTATACTTACCTGCTGGCTAGCTGGCAGTGAAGACCCCATGGCTGGTTGCAGATGAAGCCTGGTCCTGGTAACCCTTGGCATGTACTGTAGCTGTGCACCTGCTTAAGCTTTCACTGGTGGTGAGGTGGAGTGATATTCCTGTAGAAGACACTGTATTGATGGGTACAGTGTCTTAGGCTTGTGAGACGTTTAGGGAAGTTCTTAATTATAAGGATGGTGGTGTCACATGACTGGTGAGTGACTCTGAGAAAGACCATGAAAGACTGAAGGTAACTAGGAGCAAAATTAGAAAGTCAGGTGATTACTTTCTTTGGCATCATGTAAAGAAACTCACGGAGAAGGCAATGGCAAGCCACTCCAGTACTATTGCCTAGAAAATCCCATGGATGGAGGAGCCTGGTTGGCTGTAGTCTGTGGGGTCGCTAAGGGTCGGACACGACTGAGCGACTTCACTTTCACTTTTCACTTTCACACATTGGAGAAGGAAATGGCAACCCACTCCAGTGTTCTTGCCTGGAGAATCGCAGGGACGGGGGAGCTTGGTGGGCTTCCGTCTATGGGGTCACACAGAGTTGGACACGACTGAAGTGACTTAGCAGCAGCAGCAGCAAAGAAACTCATCTTCTGCAGTAGGAGGAAAGAAAAAGCTAAAGATTAGACTCAAGATTTAATTGCAAAGGTAGAAGAACTCCGGGGTGGGTTGCTTTCTCAGAAAGTCTGCTAGACCAACGTCTGTGCTTTGCTTAGGAAGAAATGGGACCCCAGCTTTTAAGATGGGACATCTTGAGTTGATGCACTGGACAGCCAGTTGAAACCTTGAAACCCCCAATTCCTCTGAACCCTCTGAGCCTACAGAAATGGCCTTCTTCTCCCAGCTAGAGGGTGGTTGCTTGGAGATTATGCTGCCCCTACTACTTGGCTTCTCCTCTCCCCTGCTGCTTATCACTTTACTAGAGTTAAGTCAGAGCAAAACCTCCTGGGAGATGCTGGGCCTGCTGAGGAGAGGTGCACATGTGTGCGTGCACGCACACAGAGTGATTCCCAAAGTCACTGTGCAGAGGCACCCCCAAACTCCGCCAGACACACAGGAATACCATGGGCTATTTCAGAATTTTAAAGGAAACACAGAAATGCCAGTCACAAACTACTCCCTTGAGGTAGTTCATGGTTTTGACATTAGATCATGTTGCACTCATTTCTATGATGTCTTATCTTTTTTGAAGTTGAATTTTTGTTATTTGCTGTGATACAAAGAAGGTGCTTCCCAGGTGGCTCCATGGTAAAGAAACTGCCTGCAGTGCAGGAGCCACAGGAAATGTAGATTCAATCCCTGGGTCAGGAAGATCCCTTGGAGGAGGAAATGGCAACCCACTCCTGTATACTTGCCAGGATAATCCCATGGATGGAGGATCCTGGCAGGCTATAGTCCATGAGGTCACAAAGGTTGGGTACGACTGAATATGCATGCATGGATGTGATGCACATAAATTTCTACACAAAAATCAGTGTGGAACAGAAAAAGAGGGTGGCCTGTTTAATCTGCACAAGTTTGAGAAGTTGTGCAGGACCCAGCGAGTGCATTGTGTAATTACTGAGTAATTGTGGCTATTTAAGAATGACATATAATATTTTTCTTTTTAAGTTTACATGTATTATTTTTTCATATGGCTACTAAGTTGTTAGAATATAGATTCTTATTATTTGGTTTTCATTAATAATAATTAGGTATTCCTTTTGGTCTACAAAGTGTTGTGGAAAAATTACTGATGATGACTGTGCAAGGGCCCAATAAAGGACTTACATTTGTCATTGTTGATCTAGCAGCTGAGCTGATGAATGTCCAGCCCAACAGTAACAGAGACTAACCTTCCTTCAAGGAAAGCAGCCAATCCTTGTGCCTTGGAAAGGACTGTGATTCATTTTGACTGCATTTGATGCATATTCTGAGTATATTTCCCTTTCTAGCTTGTAGGGACTCAACTAGCGCTGCTGTTTGAGGGCCTGTAGAGTGATCCATCAGCACAAGGTGCCGCATGACATTGTTTCCAAGCGAAGGACCTGCTTTTAGCACATGGATCCCACAGATCCATTTGTCCCATTATGCCTCAGAACCAGCCAGAAGCTGCCGACCGATAGAGTAGTAAGATGGTCTGCTGCTACTGCTGCTAAGTCACTTCAGTCGTGTCCGACTCTGTGTGACCCCATAGACGGAAGCCCACCAGGCTCCCCTGTCCCTGGGATTCTCCAGGCAAGAACACTGGAGTGGGCTGCCATTTCCTTCTCCAATGTGTGAAAGTGAAGTCGCTCAGTTGTGTCCGACCCTTAGTGACCCCATGGGCTACAACCTATCAGGCTCCTCCATCCATGGGATTTTCTAGGCAATAGTACTGGAGTGGCTTGCCAAGATGGTCAGGGTGGCACAACTGCGGATGAGCGTGAATTGTCCAGTGTTCCCAGTAGGAAGGACACATGGAAACTGGGATGCCTCTCCTTAGTATCAGTGATCCCCTGGGGAATTTATGCTTCCCGTCTCTGTAGCTCTGAACACTGGTCAGAAGGGAAATATTTTCAGCAGTCACTGTAAGAGTCCTAGTACTAAGGCACAGCTGCTGGTGGGACTTGGTGCTCCTTTTCTGAGATAAGGAGTCACCATTTTGACAGGGTAAATGTACGTGATTATCTGGAGGAGGTAGGGCTGTGGTTTTGCAGTGGAGCATGGAGTTTGGCACACTCTGCTGCGTCACACTGTTAAGTGTTCTACTGGCTGTCTATTGGTACTCCTTTTCCAACTTTTGTGGAATGTGGACTTGAGAAAGGCCTGATGGCCACCTCACAGGATCAGTCAGAATTTCTGGTCCAGCAGAAGGGAATCCAGGATGACTTACAAATGAGAGGTTGTGACTGTAAGTTTTGACCTTGAAACCATTTGAAACCAGTGGTGGAGGCTCTAGTTTGTCCTACAATACTTTACTTCCTCTGGAAAGTTTCTCCAGGAAACGAAACTAAGCAGAATTCTGCAGGAGCATTATCCAGAATTTATTTAAAGGGAGTGAATGGTAGCAGTATAATAGGTGAACTGGAGGGAATGCTGTGGATTAAATTTTATTTGTAGATTCTGTGGGATGTTCTGTATAATCATATCATCATTCTTTCTGATCTCTAGATAACCGTGTACTCCCTGCACCTTTATTCCAACGACAAGAACCTTTCTACTTCTGTTCAGTGCTGAATAGAAATGATAGTTGCATCCTTTCTTGTTCCTGACCTAAGGGAGAAACAATGACACATCAGTCTTTTGGTCTTTCACTGTTAAGTGTCATATTAGCTGTAGATATTTTGATAGCCTTTGCCAATGTGAGGAAGTACTTTACTATTCCTATTTTGCTTATAGTTTTTATCGTAAATGTGTATTGAATTTCATCGAATATTTTTATGTACTTATTGATATGCTCATACAGTAAACATAATAAAAGGAAAAAGTAAATTAATACATTTTTGAATATTAAATCAACCTTGCATTCCTGGAATAAAACTTTGTATGTGATGTATTGTTGAATTTGATTTGTTTCTTTGTTAAGAATTTTGGGGTTTGTATTCATGAAGGATATTGTTTTATAATCTTTTTTTTTTGGTAATACCTTTGTCAGATTTTTGTATTATAGTTATCTTTGTCTTGTAAAACAAATTGATTAGTAATCACTTCTGTATTTTTTAAAAGGTTGCATGGGATTGAATATTTGATAGAATTCACTGGGGGTACAATCTGGTCTTGGAATTCTCTTTGGGGGAAGCTTTTACAGATTCATTTTTTAAAATAGATACAGGGATATTCAGATTTTTTGTCATTATTTCTCATAAATTTTGGTAACTATTTTTCTTGAGAGTTGTCCTTTCATCTGAATTCTTGAAATTTTTTGCATAAAGTTGTTTATAGCATTCTTTTTGTAATCCTCTAATATCTGTGGGGTCTGTGGTGATAATCCCTTTATCATTCCTCATGTTTATCCTTCCTCTTTTTCCCTTGATTAGCTGTAAGTTTGTCATTTCTAAGTTCAAAGAATCAACTTTTGACTTTGTTAATTTTCTCTACTACTGGTTTATTTTCTGTTTCATTGACTTTTCCTCTTACTGTAATTTGCTTCTTTTTTACTTTGCTCTTTTTTTTTGTTGTTGTTAAAATCTTAGGTCATTGATTTTAGATTTTTCTCTTCTGAGTATTTATTTTTTTTTCTTTTAAGATTTTTTAATTTTTTTTTTTATATCTTTTTTTTATTGGAGGCTAATTATTTTACAATATTATATTAGTTGGTTTTGCCATACATTGACATGAATCCGCCCCGGGTGTACATGAGTTCCCCTTTCTGAACCCCCCTCCCACCTCCCTCCTCTCCTTATCCTCCCTCTGGGTCATCCCCGCACACCAGCCCCGAGCATCCTGTAACATGCATCGACCCTGAACTGGTGATTCGTTTCACATATGATAATATACATGTTTCAGTGCCATTCTCCCAAACCATCCCACCCTCACCCTCTCCCACAGAGTCCCAAAGACTGTTCTATACATCTGTGTCTCTTTTGCTGTCTCGTATCCAGGGTTGCTGCTCCAGTACTCTTGCCTAGAAAATCCCATGGACGGAGGAGCCTGGTAGGCTGCAGTCCATGGGGTCGCTATGAGTCAGACATGACTGAGCGACTTCACTTTCACTTTTCACTTTCACACATTGGAGAAGGAAATGGCACCCCACTCCAGTGTTCTTGCCTGGAGAATCCCAGGGACAGGGGAGCCTGGTGGGCTGCCGTCTATGGGGTCACATAGAGTCGGACACGACTGAAGTGACTTAGCAGCAGCAGCAGCAGCATACAGGGTTATCATTTCCATCTTTCTAAATTCCATATATATGCATTAGTATAATATGAATATTTAAAGTGATGAATTTTTATCTGAGCACATCTTTAGCTGCATCCCACGAATTTTGATATTCAGTATATTCTTTGTCACTTAGCTTAAAATATTTTCTAAGTTTCTTTGTAATTTCATCTTTGATTCATGCACTGTGTGTGTGTGCTAAGTTGCTTCATTCATGTCTGATTCTGTGCAACACTATGGGCTGTAGCTCCCCAGGCTCCCCTGTCCATGGGGATTCTCCAGGCAAGAATGCTGGGGTGGGTTGCCATTTCCTCCTCCAGGGGATCTTCCCAACCCAGGGATCCAAGCCACGTGTCTTCTGTCTCCAGCATTGGCAGTTGGGTTCTTTACCACTAGTGTCACCTGGGAAGCCTGATTCATGCATTACTTAGAATTATTTTATGTAACCCTCAGATGTTTGATATTTTTATATATATGATTGTTACTACTTTCCAGTGGACCTTTTATATAATTTCAGTCTTCTAAAATTTATTGAGATACGTATTATCTCCCAGGATACGGTCTTCCTTTGTGATAAGACCATATGCACTTGAAAAGAGTTATGTGTTCTGCCATTTTTGCATGTAGATTTCTATTAATGTCATATAGTAAATGTTGGTTGATAGTGTTGTTTGGCTGTTTTATGTCTTTACTCATTTTTTGCCTAGTTCTATCAGTTGCTGAAAAGGGGCATTAAAATATTAAAAATACTTGTCTCTGTCCCTGTAGTTTTGTCAGTTTTTACTTCATATCTTTAGTGAGTGAGTAGTGAAGTCCCTCAGTCGTGTCCGACTCTTTGCGACCCCATGGACTGTAGCCTACCAGGCTCCTCCGTCCGTGGGATTCTCCAGGCAAGAGTACTGGAGTGGGTTGCTGTTTCCTTCTCCAGGAGATCTTCCCTCTCCTATTATGTACATGTATGTTTATAATTGTTAAAACCTCCTGATGAGTTATTTTTTTATTTCATTGTGATAACATGTTTCTTTATCTCCAGTAATGCTCCTTGTCTTGAATTTACTTTATCTGATATTAAAATAACTTGTTCAGGCTTATTCAAGTCAGTTCAGTCACTCAGTCGTGTCCGACTCTTTGCAACCCCATGGACTGCAGCACGCCAGGCTTCCCTGTCCACTATCAACTCCTGGAGCTTGCTCAAACTCATGTCCATTGACTCAGTGATGCCATCCAACCATCTCATCCTCTGTCGTCCCCTTCTCCTCCTGCCTTCAATCTTTCCCAGCGTCAGGGTCTTTTCCAGTGAGTCAGTTCTTTGCATCAGGTGGCCAGAGTATTGGAGTTTCAGCTTCAGCATCAGTCCTTCCAATGAATATTTGGGACTGATTTCCTTTAGAACTGACTGGTTTGATCTCCTTGCAGTCCAAGGGACTCTCAAGAGTCTTCTTTTCAGACTTATTAGGCTTACAGTTTTCATGGTAAATTTTTTTCTGTCCATTTTAAAATTTTTTATAGTTTTATTTATTAATTTTTTTGGCTGTGCTGAGTCTTCATTGCTGCACAGGCTTTTCTCTAGTTGCTGTGCAGGCTTTTTTCTAGTTGTGTTAAATGGGGGCTAGCTACTCTGTGGTTGCAATGTGTGGGCTTCTCATTGTGGTGGCTTCTCTTGCTGCAGAGCACAGGTTCTAGGCATGCAGGCTTCACTAGTTGTGGCACATGGGCTGAGTAGTTGGGGCTCCCAGACTCTAGAGCACAGGTTCAGTAGCTATGGCACACGGACCTAACTGCTCTACCACCTCTGGGATCCTCCAGATCAGGGATAGAACCTATGTCTTCTGCCTTGCCTGGCAGATTCTTTACCTCTGATCCATCAGGGAAACTCTGTCCATTTACTTTCAATCTGTCTATATTTTTATATTTAAAGTTTCTCTCCTTTGGGTAGTACATGTAGGATTTTGCCCTTTTTTTTTTCCAATCTGTCAATCTTTGCCTTTTATTTGAAGAGTTTAAACCATTAATATTTAATGTAATTAATAATTGGTAAGGTTGACTTTCAGTTCAGTCTCTCAGTCGTGTCCGACTCTTTGTGACCCCATGAATCACAGCACGCCAGGCCTCCCTGTCCATCACCAACTCCCGGAGTTCACTCAAACTCATGTCCATCGAGTCGGTGATGCCATCCAGCCATCTCACTCTCTGTCATCCCTGTCTCCTCCTGCCCCCAATCCCTCCCAGCATCAGAGTCTTTTCCAGTGAGTCAACTCATCGCATGAGGTGGCCAAAGTATTGGACTTTGAGCTTTAGCATCAGTCCTTCCAGTGAACACCCAGGATTGAGCTCCTTTAGAATGGACTTGTTGGATCTCCTTGCAGTCCAAGGGACTCTCAAGAGTCTTCTCCAGCACCACAGTTCAAAAGCATCAATTCTTCGGTGATCAGCTTTCTTCACAGTCCAACTCTCACATCCATACATGACCACTGGAAAAACCATAGCCTTGACTAGACGGGCCTTGGTTGGCAAAGTAATGTCTCTGCTTTTTAATATACTATTTAGGTTGGTCATAACTTTCCTTCCAAGGAGTAAGCGTCTTTTAATTTCATGGCTGCAATCAGCATCCACAGTAATTTTGGAGCCCCCCAAAATAAAATCTGACACTGTTTCCACTGTTTCCCCATCTATTTCCCATGAAGTGATGGGACCAGATGCCATGATCTTTGTTTTCTGAATGTTGAGCTTCAAGCCAACCTTTTCTCTCTCCTCTTTCACGTTCATCAAGAGGCTTTTGAGCTCCTCTTCACTTTCTGCCATAAGGGTGGTGTCATCTGCATATCTGAGGTTATTGATATTTCTCCCGGCAATCTTGATTCCAGCTTGTGCTTCTTCCAGCCCAACATTCCTCATGATGTACTCTGCATAGAAGTTAAATAAGCCGGGTGACAATATACAACCTTGACGTACTCCTTTTCCTATTTGGAACCAGTCTGTTGTTCCATGTCCAGTTCTAACTGTTGGTTCCTGACCTGCATACAGGTTTCTCAAGAGGCAGGTCAGGTGGTCTGGTATTCCCATCGCTTTCAGAATTTTCCACAGTTTGTTGTGATCCACACAGTCAAAGGCTTTGGCATAGTCAATAAAGCAGAAATAGATGTTTTTCTGGAACTCTCTTGCTTTCTCCATGATCCAGCGGATGTTGGCGATTTGATCTCGGGTGCCTCTGCCTTTTCTAAAACCTGCTTGAACATCTGGAAGTTCACGGTTCACATATTGCTGAAGCCTGGCTTGGAGAATTTTGCGCATGACTTTACTAGTTTGTGAGATGAGTGCAATTGTGTGGTAGTTTGAGCATTCTTTGGCATTCCCTTTCTTTGGGATTGGAATGAAGTCTGACCTTTTCCAGTCCTGTGGCCACTGCTGAGTTTTCCAAATTAGCTGGCATATTGAGTGCAGCACTTTCACAGCATCATCTTTCAGGATTTGAAATAGCTCAACTGGAATTGCATCACCTCCACTAGCTTTGTTCATAGTGATGCCGTTCTAAGGCCCACTTGACTTCACATTCCAAGATGTCTAGCTCTAGGTGAGTGATCATGCCATCGTGATTATCTTGGTCGTGAAGATATTTTTTGTGCAGTTCTTCTGTGTATTCTTGCCACCTCTTCTTAATATCTTCTGCTTCTGTTAGGTCCCTACCATTTCTGTCCTTTATCGAGCCCATCTTTGCGTGAAATGTTCCCTTGGAATCTCTAATGTTCTTGAAGAGTTTTTTTTTTTTTTCCTATTCTGTTGTTTTCCTCTATTTCTTTGCATTGATCGCTGAGGAAGGCTTTCTTATCTCTCCTTGCTATTCTTTGGAACTCTGCATGCAGATGCTTATATCTTTCCTTTTCTCCTTTGCTTTTCGCTTCGCTTCTTTTCACAGCTATTTGTAAGGCTCCTCAGACAGCCATTTTGCTTTTTTGTATTTCTTTTCCATGGGGATGGTCTTGGTCCCTGTCTCTTGTACAATGTCACGAACCTCCATCCATAGTTCATCAGGCACTCTATCAGATCTAGTCCCTTAAATCTATTTCTCACTTCCACTGTATAATCATAAGGGATTTGATTTAGGTCATGTCTGAATTGTCTAGTGGTTTCCGTACTTTCTTCAATTTAAGTCTGAATTTGGCAATAAGGAGTTCATGATCTGAGCCACAGTCCGCTCCTGGTCTTGTTTTTGCTGACTGTAAAGAGCGTCTTCATCTTTGTCTGCAAAGAATATAATCAATCTGATTTCGGTGTTGACCATCTGGTGATGTCCATGTGTACAGACTTCTCTGACTTTAGGTCGACCATTTTATTGTCTTCTGTTTCCCTCTGGTTTTCATTCCTTTTTTGTCCCTTTTCTATCTTGTTTTGGATTATTCTTTAGAGTCTATTTTAATGTATCCATTAGACTTTGGGGCTATATCTTTTGGTATTAATTTTTAGTGCCCTAGGGATTACAATATAGATACCTAACCTTTCACAGCCTACTGAGTTACTATTGTACTGCTTCACTTAAAATAGAGACATCTTACAACCATACAGAAGCTTTTTTTTTTAACCCCCTCTGCTATACCCCACTCCCTCCTTTATGTTAATGTTGTTATATGTGTTACGACTGCATAATTTGAAAACCGCACCATATAATAATTTTTGTTGTTAATAGTCATACATATTTTAAAGAACTTAAAGGAAAAAAGGTATTTTATGTTTGCCTATATATTTATTATTTCTGTTATTCTTCCTTCATTCCTGAAGAAGCTGCATTTCCTTTCAGCTTAAGGTACTTACTGTAGCGTTTCTTGTAGAGTAGTCTACTGGGGATAAATTCTCTTTGTTTTTCTTCATCTGAGAATGTCTTTATTTTGCTTTGATTTCTAAAGGATATTTTCAGTGAACATAGAACTGAGTAGAAGCTTGTTTCTTTTTAGCCTTTTCATGATGTTGTTCCACCATCTTTTTACCATTATGATTTCTGAACTACTAGCCTTTAGTAGTTCAAAATTTTTTTCCCTTTTATGTAATATGTCATTTTTCTTTATCTGTTTTCAAGAATTTCTCCTTTGTTTTTGGTTTTCAGCAGTTCGATTTGATGTATCTAGTGATTATTTTCTTTGAATTTCTCCATTTTGGAGCATGCTCAGCTTCTTGAATCTGTAAATTTGTCTTTTACAAAATTTGGGTGTTTTTTTTTTTTTTTTTTTAAATGAACAACAGACATTACTTCTTACAGTTCTGGAGGCTAGAAGTCCAAAATCAAGGCGGCAGCATGTCCACCTTCTGACCTGAACCTTCTTTCTAGTTTATATTCAGTGACTTCTGGCTTTGTTCTCACTTGTGAGGGTAGGGACCTCTCTGGTGCTTGTTTTATAAGGACACTAATCCTATTCTTTTTTTTTTTTCCACCTGCAAAGTAGCAGGACAACTATTCTAGCCATCAAACACAGGACCCACAGCCACAATGCTCACACATATGAATGTTAATCACGGGTTTCAATCCACAAAGGTAGATATGCGAACAGTGTAACTTGCTCCCCTCCTCTCCAGCCCTGCCAAATAACTAAGCTTAGAACTGCAGGAGTCCCAGCTCTGCTTGGAGGAATCCTGTTTTCAGTCCATTCAGATCATCTCAGTTACTCCAAGGTGTCTTTGTCTCATCTCTGGCTCCCCACCAGGAAACAGAAACATTGGAGCTGAGGGGAGCTTGTAGCCCGCAGTCATCATCCCGCTCATGCTCTGCAGAAACCCCCAGATTCCTCTCTGGTCTTTGAGCATTATCCATCTAGATCATGCTGCAGCCGCCTTGTCCATCTAGATCATGCTGCAGCTGCCTTGTCTGCAGACTTGGGCCATGTCTTGCCACAGTTGTGCTCTTTCCAGCAGCAAAAGGAAGCCGTTCATCAGTGGAGCTGCAGCCTCTTCTACACTGTGCTGTGAGGGAAGGCCTCTGAGCCTGCAGCCATTGCCACCTGCTGGTGCCACACCTCATAAGGCACAGAGCAGTGCAGGGAATCTTGCTGTCCCCTGCCCTGCCGCCAGGCTCCCCTTGGGGCAGGAAGCTCAGGCCGTTTCTGCTCACTCTTGGATGCCCACATCTCCCATTCCCTCTACCCTATGATACAGGCCAGGGGCCCATAGTGCCTTCATAAGGTCACAGCCACGTTCTCCTTCTCTGCTTTCATTACTCTTTCCTCCCATCCCTTGAAGAAGGAAATGGCAACCCATGCCAGTATTCTTGCCTGGAGAAGCCCATGGACAGAGGAGCCTGGCAGGCTACAGTCCATGGGGTCGCAAGAGTTGGACACGACTTAGTGACTAAACCACTACCCTCTCCCCTGCTCTGAGTGATCCTGGAAGTTAAACCTTGTAGCCATCCATCTGCCGGCTTTCCTCTCCTGAGGCTATTCATCCAAGGCCCTGCCTACTTCCTGGGTGTAAAGAAGTCACAGGACAACTGGAATTACTCAGAATGAGAAAAGCCCTGATAGACTGTCTCAGAGCACTTTTCCAGTAGAGCTATGAGACTTGTGAACCACTCTCACGTGGAATCATTTTCTCTCTTTTCTGTGTACAGGCTTAACTCTGTGCCAGGATAGTAAAAGTCTTGTGTGTGCCTGCAGCTGTGATCTAAAGATGACCTATGGAGGTGGTCACCTTATAGTGCTATAAGATGGAATCAGTGACATGAATACGGGCTATAAACCTTTTTCTCGGTCTAAGCTGTCTTTAACTAGTTCATGAGCCTCTTACTGTCTCAATGATGTAAGGTCATCATTTTAATTTTTTTAGTTACTGTATCATGCTTCATTCAGTGGTGTCCCTAATTATACATCAGTGTGGATCACTTAACCTTGGGGAAATAGTTTTTAGTTTTAAAACTAAAATTTGTATTTTTTTCTTTTAAAATCCGTGTTTTTTCTTCTCTTTCCCTCATTCTTAGGCTGCCAGCTCTCCCTGAAGAGATCACCTCTATCAGTCTGCACCATCCTAGTTGGCAGATTCTAGCCTGTTATGAAATTAGAAGGAGAGCCATCATCTGTGTTATTAGAATCATGTCTGAGACTCAGTGGGTCTGATTGTAGGGACTTGGTGGTGCCCTTTGTGGTCACTCAGGGGCATTTATTTGGATTTACTTGGTTGTTTGGTCTTGTTTTTTTTTTTTAATCTAGGATATGTTATATTTCCCAGATACTGGACCTCCCTCTCTCAACTTCCTTTTGTCTCCTGCTAAAATGCTTCCACTTACCTACTTGCCTCTCATTGGACACAGAGACCCAGGCTGCCCGACACACGTTCTCTTCTCCTCCAGCTTCCTTCGCTCCCAACAGCTAGCACCGTCTTCAAGGCTGTTGTCACCAGGGTGTCTCCTCATTCTTACTGTGTACCTTCTGATCAGAAAGGGTGCTGCCCACCTCACATGGTCAGGAGGATCAGGAGTCCAAGAACTCAGAGTGTGTTTCCCTCTGCCTTTGGATCAGGTGTCATCTGCAGATCTGAAAGGAATCTTGTTCTTGTACCTTTATTGAGTATGTTCAGTATTTGAAACCCTTTAAAGAAACTTCTTAATATTTAGATACATTGAAGGTATTTTGTTTCCGCCATTAAATGTTTCAGTCCTCTGTTCTTTTTTTCTTATGTTTTTATTGAGATTACTTGATTGAATGTATGATTGTATCAGATATATGGCATAATGATTTGGCTTATTGCATACATCAAATGAAATAATTGCCACAGTAAATTTAGTGAACATCCATCATCTCATAGGTACAAAAATTAAAAAAAAAAATTCCCCTTTGATGAAAACTCGTAGGATTTACTCTTCTGTTGTTCTTCAAAGAGGATCACGCTGATCAGTGTCCGTTCATGCTCATGTGCGGTCATGTATGACACTGTGACCCCATGACTGCAGCCCACCAGGCTCTCTGTCCATGGGATTTTCCAGGCAAGAATATTGGAGCGGATTGCCATTTCCTCCTCCAGGGCCTATTCTTTTTTTTTTTTTTTTTAAATTGAAGTATAACAATGTTGTGTTTATTTCTGCTGTATTGCAAAGTGGTTCAGTTATCCACGTATATAGATTATTTTTTAATATTTTCCATTTGGTTTGTCACAGGATACTGAACATAGTTCTCTATGCCCTACCGTGTGACCTTGTTGTTTATCTGTTACATAATGTAATAGCGTACATCTGCTGACCTCGAACTCCCACTCCATCCCCCACCCCCTCCCCCTCATCAGCCACAAATCTGCTCTCTGCGTCCATGAATCTGTGTTGCAGATAGGTTCATTCGCGTCGTATTTTAGGTTCCACATGCAAGTGATATGACTTCATTCAGAAGTCCAGGATAACCTGTACTTGCATAGGGCACTGATCCTATTTTTTTAAATTAATTTTTATTGGAATATAGTTGTTTACAGTGTTGTGATAGTTTCTGCAAAGTGAATCAGCTATATATCCTCTCTTTTTTGGATCTGCTTCCCATTTAGGTCACAACGGAGCCTTGAGTAGCAGTCCCTGTGCTGTGTAGTAGGTTTGCATTAGTTCCTTGTTTTATGCTTAGCAGTGTGTATATGTCAGTGTCAGTCTCCCAGTTCTCCACAACCCCGCTTCCCCTCTAGTATCCATAAGTCCTTTCTCTACTTCTGTGTATCTATTTCTGCTTTTCTGCTATTGTTTCATATTCTACTCTAGTTTCTTTTTTTTTCTTCTAACATTCCAGTGACAATTATGATAAGACTTTTGAGATTGTCCCACAGATCTCTGACTATTCACTTTTTCTGTTGTCAACTTTCTTCCTTTTTGTTCTTCAGATTAGGTAATTTTTATTGATCCATTTTCAAATTCACAGACTCTTTTCTCCCTCATCTTTATTCTCTTAGTGAGCCCACCCAGGTGAATTTTATTTCACATACTGCATTGTTCAGTTTTAAAATTTACATTTGGCTCATTAAAGAACATTTTTTTCTCTTTGTCTTCTGAGAATATTTTCCTGCTCAGTTCAAGTGTGTTTGCCTTTACTTGATGGAGCACACTTATAATAGTTGCTTTCAAGGTCAAATGATTATAACATGGATCATCTCAGGGCTGGCACCCATTAGTTATTTCTTCCCTTGAGATTTATAACATTTTATTATTTTTTTTAATTTTTTTTTTTTTTTGGTTGTGCCAGCACAGTCTTCGTTGCTGTGCTTGGGCTTTGTCTAGTTGCCGTGAGCGGGCACTACTCTTCGTTGTGGTGCTGGGCTTCTCGTTGCAGTGGCTTCTCTCGTTGTGGAGCACAAACTCTGGGCACATGGGCTTCAGTCGTTGCAGCGTGTTAGCTTAGTAGTTGCAGCCTGTGGGCTGTAGAGCGTGGCTCAGGAGTCGTGGCGCATGGGGCTTTAGTTGCATGTGGAATCATTCCCAGTCAGGATCCAACCCTCATCCCCCACTTTGGCAGGCAGACTCTTATCCACTGTACTGCCAGGGAAGTCCCTATCACATTTTATTTTTGCATTGTGAGAATATTGGATTGTATCTTGGACACTGTGAATGTTTGTTTTGAAAACTCTGGAGCTTACTATAATTCTCTGGAGAATGTTGATTTTTGTTGCTATTTCTTTTAGCAGTCTGTCATTCCCTGGTGGCTCAGATGGTAAAGAATCTGCCTGCAATGCAGGAGACCTGTGTTCAATCCCAGGGACAGGAAGATTGTCTGGAGTAGGAAATGGCAATCCACTCCAGAATTCTTGCCTGGGAGATCCCGTGGACAGAGAAGCCTGTCAGGCTACAGTCCATAGAATTGCAAAGAGTTGGACACAACTGAGCAACTAACACTTTCGCTTTTAACCCATTTAGCTTGAGATGGCAGATTTGATCTTGCCTTTTGTGGGTGATGGTTTTCAGTTCTCAGAGCCTTTGCTGTGTTGGTGGGGTCTGTCTTAACACCATACAGCTCCAGAGCAAGCCCAAGATTTGGTGCGGGCTTTGTAGACAGGATTAGAGAATCCCTTTCTCCATCCTTCGCCCTTCCAGGAGTTTCTCCACATTCTCCAGCATTCAGGAGCCCCTTTCCCCAGTTCCTGTGGCCAGAAATGTAGGGTTTCTCTTGGAGGTTTAACTTCTGTGTTGTTGCTCTCTGCATGTAGCGGTTGCTTCCTGGTCTTAGAGCAAAGCTGTTAGAGAAAAGAGGAACAGGTAGGCAGGCTGGGAAGCTCACTGTCCTCTGGGTCACTTTTCCAAATTTGACTCCCTCCCGCAATCTTTTGTTTCCTTTTCAGAGTCCTCAAGTAATTTTTTTGTTTTTTCTTTTTCTGTCTTGTATTTTGCTCAAAGTTTATAGTTGCAAATAGCATGAAAGACAGGCTGTGTTTGGTTTATGCCACTGTACTGGCATCAGAATTCCTTCTCTGGGTGCTTTTAAAACTTTTCTCCTTATTTTTGATTTTTAGCAGTTTGACCATGCTCTTCCTAAATATGTTTTTTCTTAGTGTGTGTTTTTCATGTGTTTGGTGTTTATTAAACTTCTTAGATCTGTACAGTATAATTTTTGTTTAATTTAACACATTGTGGCCTTTATTTCCTCTAGTATTATTATTTCAAACCTAGTCTTTCTCTCTCATTTCCTTCTGGGAATCCACTTAAACACACATGAGGCTGCTTGATATTGTCTTATGGGTGAAGGGTCAGCAGGTTTCTTCTGTAACAGGCCAGATAGTAAATACTTGAGGCTTTTCGGGCTGTCCAGTCCCCCTTGCGATTGTTGCAACTGTGTTGTTACAGCTTGAAAGCAGCCATGGACAGTTTTTAAACAAGGAAGCATGTCTGTGTTCCAGTATAATTGTATTCACAAAAATAGGTAGCAGGTTAGATTTGGCAGGCAGACTGTAATTTGCTGACTCCTGAGGTATAGACAGTTATGGTTACATTGTGAATTTAGAGGTAAAATCAAAGAAGTGTAAAATACAGATATGGGCAGTAACAGAAGTGTGGGGGAACTGGGTGAATGGGAATAAGGGTAGAGTGTAAGAGAAGAGACTGAAAGATATGTTAGGACTGGGCTACTGTCTTCTGTGTATTGCCTTATTTGAGGATAGTAGTGAAGAGTTAAACTTTCAATTGTTAAGAATATCTCTAGTAGCATTGTAAAGGGAGAAAAAACATAGATCCCCAGAGCAGGGCTGCTGCTGCTGCTGCTAAGTCATTACAGTCGTGTCCGACTCTGTGCGACCCCATAGACGGAAGCCCACCAGGCTCCCCCGTCCCTGGGATTCTCCAGGCAAGAACACTGGAGTGGGTTGCCATTTCCTTCTCCAATGTATGAAAGTGAAAAGTGAAAGTGAAGTCGCTCAGTCATGTCCTACCCTTAGCGACCCCACGGACTGCAGCCTACCAGGCTAGCTACCTTTAAAAAAGCGATTTCAGTCGTTCTGACGAGTGATGATAAAACCTGAGAGAAGGCAATGGGAATAGATGAAATAGAACAGTTCTGAGAGACATTTTGGTGTTAGATAGGTGATGAAAGAATGATAGGTATAGCCTGTGACTAGACATCAAATATAGAAATAAAAATGCCTTTCTTCTAGTTAGCAAGGGAGGAAGGAAGAGCTAGTTTCTCAGAAGGCCATTTTTGCTACCCTTCTCTCTAAATTTTCTTTGTTGGTTGTTTCAGCCAGTCCTGTGATTTCAATAATTACCTAATAATTTTGGGCTTCGTGGTCTGTGGTTTGTAGCTGAAATCTTTCTCTTGGTTTCTGGACCTGTACTTTGAAAAGTCTTCTGTTAGGAGTCTCTCAATCCTGTCTCAGATACATTCAGTCAGTTCAGTTCAGTCGCTCAGTCGTGTCCGACTCTTTGCGACCCCATGAATCACAGCACGCCAGGCCTCCCTGGCCATCACCAGCTCCCGGAGTTCACTCAAACTCATGTCCATCAAGTCGGTGATGCCATCCAGCCATCTCATTCTCTGTCGTCCCCGTCTCCTCCCGCCCCCAATCCTTCCTAGCATCAGAGTCTTTTCCAGTGAGTCAACTTGTCGCATGAGGTGGCCAAAGTATTGGAGTTTCAGCTTTAGCATCAGTCCTTCCAATGAACACCCAAGATTGATCTCCTCTAGAATGGACTGGTTGGATCTCCTTGCAGTCCAAGGGACTCTCAAGAGTCTTCTCCAACACCACAGTTCAAAAGTATCAATTCTTCAGCGCTCAGCTTTCTTCACAGTCCAACTCTCCCAGCCATACATGACCACTGGAAAAACCATAGCCTTGACTAGACGGACCTTGGTTGGCAAAATAATGTCTCTGCTTTTTAATATGCTATCTAGGTTGGTCATAACTTTCTTTCCAAGGAGTAAGCGTCTTTTAATTTCATGGCTGCAATCAGCATCCGCAGTGATTTTGGAACCCAAAAAAATAAAGTCTGACACTGTTTCCCCATCTATTTCCCGTGAAGTGATGGGACCATATGCCATGATCTTTGTTTTCTGAATGTTGAGCCTCAAATACATTAAGTGCAATATATTCAAATGTTCCTCATGAGCATGCATGATGTCCGAGACATCATCCTGAAGTTGACATTAAGAGATCATAATGACCTAACACCCATTTACCTCCTTTTTCCAAAAGGCTGAGAAAAGTGGGAAAGTGGTTGAGGTTAGGTGGAGAAGGAAATGCAGCATTTAGAAATGAGTGTTTAAAAGGAAAGAAAGAAGATGGTAACTTGAGGAAGAGGACAAAGAATTAATCTGTCTTTTGGATAACAGACACTGTAGCAGATGTTCTTAGTGTCCTAGTCATATCTCTTTGGCTTTCATCTCTATCCTGTCTGAATTTGCATGCATGAATTTCTACCTGAGAACTTTCTTACTGGCCATAGACTCATACTTGGCCTGTGTGCAGGGCAAGCCAGAAACACCAGGGAGTTAACACCGTCAGAAAGACTTTCAGTCAGTGATGGATACGGATGTGGTGGGCCAACACCTCATTTTCACATCTCTCCATTGGGTTAACTGAGCCATGTTCTATGCCATCTACTTGAGTTCTCCAGTAAGGTCACACTCGAGTGCCCATCAGCGTAACTGGCTTAATAATGCACTTTTTCTTGACTGCCTTCCTTTCCCTATCTTACTTCTGATTTCCCCTGTCAGTGTTTTCCCCCTGATCACCTCTCAAACAACTACTTGCACTTGAATCCTTGAATCATGTCTGCTTTTGGAGAAACCCAAACCAAGGTAGACACTTTAGCATGGTTAACAAAAAGAAATAAAATTTGTTTGGCACTTACTAAATATTAAGCATAACTGTGTAAGTACTTTATAATCTAATGAGATAAGTACTATTTTCATCCTGTTTTACAGATGAGACCCAGAGAACTTAGTTAACTTTCCCAAGATCACAGAGCTAATAGATGATAGAGCTTGCATTTGAACCTATGCCATGTCTCTAAATTGTGTCCTCTTAACCTGGTAGTTCAGTTCATTCATTCAGTCATGTCCAACTCTTTGCGACTCCATGAACCGCAGCACGCCAGGCGCCCCTGTCCATCACCAACTCCTGGAGTTCATCCAAACCCATGTTCATTGAGTTGATGATGCCATCCAGCCATCTCATCCTCTGTCGTCCCCTTCTCCTTCTGCCCTCAATCTTTCCCAGCATCAGGGTCTTTTCAAATGAGTCACCTCTTTGCATCAGGTGGCCAAAAGTATTGGAGTTTCAGCTTCAACATGAGTCCTGCCAGTGAACACCCAGGACTGACCTCCTTTAGAATGGACTGGTTGGATCTCCTTTCTGTCCAAGGGACTCTGAAGAGTCTTCTCTAACACCACAGTTCAAAAGCGTCAATTCTTCAGCACTCAGCTTTCTTTATAGTCCAACTCTCACATCCATACATGACCACTGGAAAAACCATAGCCATGACTAGATGGACCTTTATTAACAAAGTAATGTCTCTGCTTTTTAATATGCTGTCTAGGTAGGTCATAACTTTCCTTCCAAGGAGTAAGCGTCTTTTCATTTCATGGCTGCAGTCACCATCCGCAGTGATTTTGGAGCCCAGAAAAATAAAGTCTGCCACTGTTTCCACTGTTTCCCCATCTATTTGCCATGAAGTGATGGGACCGGATGCCATGATGTTAGTTTTCTGAATGTTAAGTTTTAAGCCAACTTTTCACCTTCCTTTTTCACTTTCATCAAGAGGGTCTTTACTTTCTGCCATAAGGGTGGTTTCATCTGCATATCTGAGGTTATTGATAACCTGGTAGACTAAGGGAGAATGGCAAGAATGATGAGCAAAAAAGAGAAAATGAAGACATTAATGGACCTCATAGAGGTTATTTTAAGGTGGGTGAAAGTAAAGTAAAGGGAGTAGTGTCAATACATTCCAAATGGCGTGCCTTTTAGCAATTAACAAGTAAAGAGTTAGATTATGTACTCCGAGCTAAATAGGTAGTGATGGTATTTTGAAGTGGCCCACCACATCAAGGTGAAAGGTGATAGGTTTTCCTGGTGGATGTACCTTTATTGTCAGAGAAAGTTACTGGTTCTAGACCACCATTCTGATGATGTGTATGATCTCTCAGTAGCTATTACTAATGTCGTTATAGCTTATTGAAAACAATGTGAGTTACCAGTGCAGAAATACATATAGATTAGAATGGATAACTCATGAGAAGTAATATATATGCTCAAGATTTAAGGGACAGGAAAAGGAGGAAAAAGGCGCTAATACCGAAGAAGGAGAAATGACCATCATCAAGGGAAAACAGAACACTAAAATAGAGGTTCTTCAAGAAGCGGAGGGTAGGGGAGTATTTAAAGAAGTAGACTGACAGTGCTCATATGTAGAATATACAGGATGAAGACTGAAGATAAGAAATGCAGTAGGCAACAAGAAAGTTTGTGATGTTGGGAAGTCTCATACAGTTGTAGGAGCTTAATCGCAGGAGACTGAGACAGTTCTCAAGAAGTTTAGTGTTGGAGAGGGAAGGGGGGGTAGAGAACCATTTGAAACTTTTTTTTATGTTTAAATTGGAGGAGGTGAATAAGTTAGAAGCCATAGAAGTGAGAGATTAAAGAGTGAACAAAGAAAAGGTGTAAGTGGTTGAGCAGAATCCCAAAGAGGGTGTATGAGATGAGGTCCAGTGCATGGGAGGAAGGGTGTCCTTATGGCAAGTGCTGTCTCTTGGGATGAACAGACTTGAAAGAGGAGATTTCAGTTTTGGAAGAGGTCTCAGGGACATATTTTCACCCCTTTTTATCGTTCTATCTGAATTGTAGTAATTTTTTCTGATCTCTTCGAATTCTATCTTTATCATGTCTGATATGCTGTTAACTCACTTCTTTAGTTGCATTTTTTTTTCATGTCTGGAAGTTGAATTTGATTATTTTTCAAATGTGCTATGTTTTCCATACGCTGCAGATATTTTTAAGCTAGTTTTTTATTTAATCTTGATAAGCATAGTTGTGTCTCAGAATTTCTTCTGAAGTTTGTCTCTCTATTGTCTGTTTTTGCTAATTCTCACTAATGGTTCCTTGTATCTTTGTGTGCCTGGTTGCGGGACTGCTAACTCTCGTGACTCTTCTGTGGCTCTCTTAGTCCTGGGATGAATGAATTGTCTTCAGAAAGTTTCGGAGTTGCTTCATGGCTCAAGTTTTGCTCACCCACCTGGGCTCCATTTGCCCAGATTATAAGTTTTCATGAGGCATGGTCTAATAAAGTCATAACTTTTCAATCTTCCCCTCCCCTCACTCTCTGCTCCCAGTCTCTCCTTTTCTGTGCTGCTGTGCTCACTGTCTAGCCTTACCCTCCCAACCCTTCCCCTCCCACTCCTGCATTCTGAGTTGCTTCAGTCGTGTCCAACTCTGTGACCCTCTGGGCTGTAGCCCACCAGGCTCCTCTGTCCATGAGATTCTCCAGGCAAAAATACTGGAGTGGGTTGCCGTGCCCTCCTGCAGGGGATCTTCCAGACCCAGGGATTAAACCTGCGTCTTTTACATCTTCTTCATTGGCAGGCGTGTTCTTTACCACTAATGCCACCTGGGAAGCCCTACCTCCAACCTAAGGACCCCCCAACCTAAAGAGTCCTATCCCGATATAAAGACTTGCAGATAAAAATCAAGACTGAAGCTGTGTAGGAAATCTGTTTGCTTTTCTCTTCTAGACCAACTTGAACTATTAAAATCTCTGTTATTACTAATTATCAGCCTAAGTTAAGTAAATAAAAGTTTTCTACTTAGTAATCAGACTACTGTCCCACCCTAATTTATTCAGTGATGCATGCACACAATGAGAATATCATTACATTAATTACACAGGAGAAATAAGTCTGGCTTCTATAGAGAAGCTTTAGTTTACAAATGGTGTTTTATAAATTAGTTAATTTTTAAAAATTGGTCTTGTATTTACTGGCCATGATAGTTCATTTATTAATTCTTTATTTGTAGATTATTTTACATTTTCTATAAATATGGTTATATTATTCACAGATAATAATGCTTTGCTCTTTCCTTTTCAACCATTATGACTTTTATTTCTTTTGCTTGACTTACTGACTTCCAGTACAGTATGAAATAGAAGTGGTAATAGTGTAAATTCTTATTTTTTTTCCCTGTACTTCATGGAAGCGTTTAAGTTTTCATTTTTGAGTATAATTAAGTATAATGTTAGCTGTAGGGTTTTTGTTGATAATCTTAATCAGGTTAGTAACATCTCTTCTTTTCCTAGTTTACTGAAGCATTTCATCGCAAATAGTTGTTGAGTTTTATAAAATAATGCTTTTATTGAAATGATCATATTTCTCCCTTATTTCCCTTATTCAGCATAAGGAGAAACTTTCAAAAAATAAATTTGGCATTTTATTTATAATCCTTTTTATATGTTGATGGACACTGAAATTATTTTTAGGTCAATGATATTTTTTCCTCATATTTTTATATTGAGATATGTAGTTTACATGCCATAAAATTGAACTTTTTAAAGTATTTAATTCAGTTATTTTTAGTATATTCACAACGTTGTACAACTGGAACATTATTCTTCACCCCACAAATAAATCCTGTATCCTTTTGTTGGCCATTTCCTGTCACCTTTCCATCAGCCACTAGCAACCCCAGTAATCAACTTCCTGTTTCTGTGGATCCGGACGTTCATCTAAATGGGATCATACCATTTGTAATCTTTCGTGGCCCTTGCTTCTTTTCATTTAGCATAATGTTTTCTAGGTTTATCCAGATTGTAACATGTGTCTGCTGCATTCTTTCTATGGCTGAATAATATTCTATTGTATGCATGTGCCACATTTTGTTTAATCTGTTTATCAGCTGATGAACATTTGGGTTGTTTCCACTTTTTTGCTATGTAGTATTTTTACTTTTATGTTCACGAGAGACACTGGCCTGATATTTTCTTATTTCAAAGTGTCTTTTTCAGACTTTGGTATCAGATTTATGCTAGCCTCACTTTTCACTTTCATGCATTGGAGAAGGAAATGGCAACCCACTCCAGTGTTCTTGCCTGGAGAATCCCAGGGACGGGGGAGCCTGGTGGGCCGCCCTCTCTGGGGTTGCAGAGAGTCGGACACGACTGAAGCGACTTAGCAGCAGCAGCAGCAGCATAAGATGATCTGGGAAATGTTTTTTTCTTTTTGTATTCTCTGGAAGAATTAGTCTGAGACTGATATTTGCAAGATTGTACCAGTGAATTCTGTAAGTGTTTGGAGGGATTCTCTGTTGAAGCCATTTGAGTGTAGTTTTCTTTGAGGGGAGGTTTTGACTAGGGATTCAGTTTCTATAACAGACAGAAGACCACTCAGACATTGTGTTTTTTCCTTGTGTAGTGTTGAGAAGTTATTCTGTCCTTTTACCTAAGTTGTGAAATTTAGGGGCAGTGTCTGTAGTAATGTCCCCTTCCTTATTTATTTCTCACGTGGGTAATTTGTGATTTTATTTTTTCCTGACCAATCTTGCTTGAAGTTTATTAGATTTATTAATCTATTCAGAGAACCAATTTTGACTCCTTGATTTCCTCTTTCTGTTTCACTGATATCTGCTCTTATTTTAACTGCTCTTCTACATTCTTTACACTAAATTGACTGTCTTCTTTCTAGTTTCTTAAGTTGTAAGCCTATATCATTTACTTTCAGAGTTTCTTTTTTCATCGAATGTATTTGTATGCAAAAAACTATGTGTTTTCTCAAAGTCCTGCTTTAGTGACATTCCCCAAGTTTTGATATGTCATATTTAATTTTTATTCCATTGAAGATATTTTCTAATTTCCATTGTAAGGTCTCCATTATAGCTCTTTGATCCGTAGGTTATTTAGAAATCTGTTTTTTAGATTTCCAAATATTTGAGAATTCATATTTTTCTTTCTGTTGTTGTTTTATATTTTAATTTTTTTGTGATCATTGTCCTTAAAAATTTGTTGAGGCTTGGTCTGTGGCCCAGCATATCATCTATTTTGGAAAATAGGCTCTCTGCCTTAAAAAAGAATACACATTCTGCAGTTGTTGGATGTGATTTTCTATGTCTGTTAATTAGGTCAAGTTGATTAATCATGGTTTTACATCTTCCTACTTGCATACTGTTTTGTCCTCTACTTGTTCTATCAGTTAGGTAGAGATATGTTAAATTCTGATCTTGTGACTGTGGAATTTGTCTATTCTTCTTTTAACTTATCTCAGTTTTGCTTTCTATATGTTGAAGCTATGCTGTTGGTATTATACACATTCACATTGAGGATTTTTGTGTCTTCCTACTGAATGTACCCTTTCCGCATTGTGAAATGTTCTGCTCATCTCTGACAACACTTCTAGCCTTAAAAATGGCTTCATCAAGTATATAGCCACACCAGCTTTTTTTGCCGGAGAAGGCAATGGCAAGCCATTCCGGTACTCTTGCCTAGAAAATCCCGTGGACAGAGGAGCCTGGTGGGCTACAGTCCATGGGGTCGCTACTAGTCAGACACGACTGAGCGACTTCACTTTCACTTTTCACTTTCCCGCATTGGAGAAGGAAATGGCAGCCCACTCCAGTGTTCTTACCTGGAAAATCCCAGGGACGGCGGTGGGGTCGCACAGAGTCAGACACGACTGAAGTGACTTAGCAGCAGCAGCAGCAGCTTTTTTTGGAGAGGCCAGTGAGTGTGTGCAGGATATATCTTCTGCAATCCTTTCAGTCTGTGTCCTTTTATTTAAAATTTTGATGTTGCAATTTTTAAAGGAAGTCTTTTCTTTCATAGTTCTTATAGTATTGGTATATTGATGAGAAATTATGTCAGCTTCAGTGGATCTGAAATCATCTCTGTTTTTTCTTCATTATAAAAAGTGTTTATTTATTGGCTGTGCTGGGTCTTCATTGCTATCTGTTCTCGAAATGCAGCAGACGGGCTATTCTCTAGTTGTCGTCTGAGAGCTTCTTATTGTGGTGACTTCTCTTGTGGCGCACAGGCTCCAGGGCAGATGGGCTTCAGTAGTTGCCACACAGGGGTTCAGTAAATGCGGCTCTTGGGGCTCTAGAGCCTTGGTTAGTCTTTGTGGGGCTCAGATTCAGTTGCTTCACGGCATGTGGGATTTTCCAGGACCAGGGATCAAACCTCTGTGCCCTGCATTGCAAAGTGGATTCTTAAGCCCTGGACCACTAGAGATAAGCCCTATTTTTGTGTTCATTTTTAAAGGATATATTTGATAGATATATAATTCTAGGTTGCCAACCGTCCCATCCTCCCCCCAGCCCCCAGCACTTTTCAGCACACAAAAAATGGAAGCTGTCAGTCTTCAAATTCCGCGCCCCCCACCTCCCCACCCCGCCCCTGGCTACTTTTAAAATTTTCTCTGTATCCTTTATCTCAGCAGTTTGCCTGTGTCAAGCAGTTGGTATGTCTAGGTGTGGTTTTCTTTTTGTGTTTTCCTTCTTAGAATTCCCCGAATTTCTTGAATCTCTAGGTTGATTTCTTTCCTTACTTTTGTAAAAGTATCATCAATTATTTCCTCACATATTGCTTTTGTTCCATTCTTTATTCTCCCCCTTTTTCTGAGATTGCAGTTACATGAATATGAGACAATTTGGCTACATCTGACATGTTTCATACTCTTTTGTTGATCACATTCTTTTCTCTGTGCTTGAGTTTGAATGATATTTTTTCTTGGCTTGTCTGCAAGTCAGTGAATTCTCTTTTCCTCTGCTCTGTTCTGCTCTTAGAGTCTTCTGACAAGTTCTTAATTTCAGGTTGATTTTTCTGTTCCAGGAAATCCACTTGGCTTTTTCTTTAAATGTTGAAAATTACATCATTTTATCCATTTTGTTCATCTTTGCAACTAGGTCAAGTCCTTGCCTCCCAGTGTCTGGGTTATCTTGAGTCTACCTGACTGACTGTTTTTCTCTTGACTGTCACGTTATTTTGCTTCTTTGGATGTCTCACGTTTTATGTAAAAGAACAGTGCATTTATTTCAGATGATAAGGTTTGTTTTTTATTGTGTAAGACAGAGAGGGTGAGGGATTGGCTGCCTCAGTCCAAATCAGAGATTGAGTAGATTCCTCCAGCTGCTGAGACTGTCTCCTGAAGCTAGGTAGCGGTGGGATATTGACCCTGCCCTTTTGGCTCAGCCCCCTCATTTCTTTCTTGAGTGCCCATCACTAAGCAGATGTACTCTCAGATGTCCTGGTTACGTATTTGGAGCTTTTCTAGATTCCGGTCTGTCATCCCAGCCCATGCAGACATCTAAGGCACCATAGTTTTGGTTTCCTTTAGTGAACTCAGTCCTCACTTATACCCACAGTCTGCAAATGCCCTCATGCAGGAAGATGCCAGTGAGCTCAGCTCTTCTGGGAAGTGCTTGTCCATATCTGGATTCATCTAGTTCCTCTGTTGCTTCCAGACCTTTCTTGTATTAGTCCAGTTTTTGAAGGAAAAGCAATGATTTGCTCCTATCTGGTATCTTTCTTTAGTAAAATAGAAGTGAAAGTCAGGAGTTTATCTTTGCAGAAAGAAAAGGCAGATAATTTTCAGAGTGCTTATTTGTATAAGCATAGTGATGTTTTGAATAGTTTTATCTGTGTTGCATACTAATTGTTATATTTTTTCTTCTGATATGAGCCTGTTTATCAAAATATACTCTAGGCCAGGGTCAACAGACTGGGCCACAGACCAGATGCAGCTCAGTTCCTTTTCTACGCCTTGTGAGCTAAGACTGGTTTTTACATTTTTAACACATCAGTGAATCAGTCAAAGGATAAAAATGTCTTGTGACTCATGAAAATTGTATGAAATTCAAATTTCAGTATTCAGAAATCACAGTTAGAGTGTAATGCTCAGTTGCTAAGTCAGGTCACTCTTTGTGACCCCATGAACTGTAGCCCACCAGGCTCCTCTGTCCATGGGATTTCCCAGGCAAGAATGCTGGAGTGGGTTGCCATTTTGTCCTCCAGGGGATCTTCCTGACCCAGGGATTGAACCCCTGTCTCCGGCGTCTCCTGAATTGGCAGGCAGGTTCTTTACCACTAGCAGCACGACCACCCTAATCTGTTAGTGTGTTGTCTGTGACTGCTTTCATGTTAGTAGATGATGAGCAGTTGTAACAGAGACCTTACGGCCCACAAAACATAAAATATTTGCTGTCTGGCCCTTTACAAAAAATTTTTGCTTATTCATGTCTCAGACCATAGACTCAGGAATTTTTCATTTCTCATTTCTAAGGGATGTTGAACAAATGATTGAAACCCTCTTATTCCATATGTTCTTTGAATTTTGACTTATTTAAATACTAGCATTTTAGAGTTAGAAGGAACTTCAGAGATAATCTCCTTCAACCTTTTATTTTGCAAACAGAAACAGATTTAGACTTAGTGAAGTTATAAATAAAATTATGGCTGATTTTTGTTTTGTTGGAAAATAGACTTAGTATTAAGTGGATATAGAAACTAATGATATGTAACGTGGAACAACTTGCAAAAATTTATTTGTTCTTGTTGCAGAAGTATTTGGTTTTACTGAACTGGTAGCTATTAAGAGAATTTTTTCTTTGGAATCTTTAAAGTAAATATTTTAAAATAAATATTTAAAGCATGTTAATAACCTTTGCCTTTCATTACCACCCATAATTCTCCCAAATCTCATGGGTATGAGATTCTTTTTGTAAGAAGACAAAATCTTACGGGACCAATTCCAGACATTCTTCATTAAGCTCTTATTGATTTAAGATTTAAAGTCCTAAATCATCAAAAATTCCATGGTGAAATGTTAATGTGTAAGGCTTTTTTCTAGAGTTTCTCTTTTGTCTATCCATCCTTAGATACCATGAAAAGTTTAAGCTTAGTTCTGAAATGCAGTCATATAGTAGGATGTTATATTCCTGATAAATAGCATTTTAATTTTCTAAGTTGAACACAGATTTCCACGTATAATTTTTGGCTTTTTACTAGGTCTTTTGGACAACCCTCTACTTCTAAAACAAGCCACATCAACAAAAAACACAATAAAATCAATTTGTGGGGACTTGGGGAAAGCATCAGATGATGTGTATATTCAGAATTGGTGGGTCCAGATTCATTAAAATTGTTATAACTAATTAGATGTCAAACGCATAAAAATATTTTAGGAATACATATAAAGTCACTTGAACTTTAAGGAAGTCCATTATATAAAACAGACAAAAGTGTTGGTGTATGCTTTGGAAAATTTAAGTCCATGATAAGTAGGTTTTAGGAAATCCATCTTAATTTGGAGATATATATATATATATATGATCTTCCCTGGTGGCTCAGAAAGTAAAGCGTTGGCCTACAATGCCTCCCATGTGGGAGACTTGGATATACACACACACATACATATGTATATATATGTGTTCTGTTTCTCTGATGATTGGTTTTTGAATGAACCTTGATGCTTTTCTAAATTGTATAGAAGGGGTTAACCTTTTAACATTTACTTCTTTTGATCAAATAACTGATTTCACTTACATAAACATGAGTATAAAGGAAAGTTGGTTTTCTAAACCACACATGAAAAATATTCATTACTTTTCATCACCTTGTTTATTTGTCTGGTATTTCTTGAACATCCATGATGTGTTGGAGACTGATGCAGGTGCTAAGAGGGAAAATGTTGAAATAGATATTTTTTGCTCATAGTCGAGTAGGTTGTGTGAGCAGGTATATCTACCTGTGTGCAGCGCTTGATACTATTACTCTCTTTTTCTTGTCTTACGTAGCATACTGTGGTGGGGAAATCCCATGTGCATACATGATTTCCATTACTTCCTTTGCACGAAAATCTGAGGAAAATCATCCCATGGATAAATCCTTAAAGGACGTTTCTGGCTAGATATCCTTTAAATGTATTGGCGTATCGATGAGTCCATCCTTGACCCTCCCCTTATTTTACTCTAAGGCTGGTAGATATAGCTCTGAAATTCTTTTCTCCCTGGCCTCTCTCCTTCCTCCCACTTTCTCTCAAAATAGTTAGAGTACTTTATCTCAGACACTTTGCTGAGCAAAGAGGTTGAAGCAGTGAGCAAGAACGATGTGGCCTCTGAAATCTTGAAGCTTACTTCTTGGTGTGAGTGCAGCACTAAACAGGTAACTCTGGAAAAGGTCAGTCTTCATTCCAATCCCAAAGAAAGGCAATGCCAAAGAATGCTCAAACTACCACGCAGTTGCACTCATCTCACACGCTAGTAAAGTGATGCGCAAAATTCTCCAAGCCAGGCTTCAGCAATATGTGAACCGTGAACTTCCAGATGTTCAAGCAGGTTTTAGAAAAGGCAGAGGCACCAGAGATCAAATTGCCAACATCCGCTGGATCATGGAGAAAGCAAGAGAGTTCCAGAAAAACATCTATTTCTGCTTCATTGACTATGCCAAAGCCTTTGACTGTGTGGATCACAATAAACTGTGGAACATTCTGAAAGAGATGGGAATACCAGACCACCTGACCTGCCTCTTGAGAAACCTGTATGCAGGTCGGGAAGCTACAGTTAGAACTGGACATGGAACAACAGACTGGTTCCAAATAGGAAAAGGAGTACGTCAAGGTTGTATATTGTCACCCTGCTTGTTTAGCTTCTCTGCAGAGTACATCATGAGGAACGCTGGGCTGGAAGAAGCACAAGCTGGAATCAAGATTGCCGGGAGAAATATCAATAACCTCAGATATGCAGATGACACCACCCTTATGGCAGAAAGTGAAGAGGAACTAAAAAGCCTCTTGATAAAAGTGAAAGAGGAGAGTGAAAAGTTTGGCTTGAAGCTCAACATTCAGAAAGAAAAGATCATGGCATCTGGTCCCATCACTTCATGGGAAATAGATGGGGAAACAGTGGAAACAGTGTCAGATTTTATTTTGGGGGGCTCCAAAATCACTGTGGATGCTGATTGCAGCCATGAAATTAAAAGATGCTTACTCCTTGGAAGGAAAGTTATGACCAACCTAGACAGTATATTAAAAAGCAGAGACATTACTTTGCCAACCAAGGTCCGTCTAGTCAAGGCTATGGTTTTTCCCGTGGTCATGTATGGATGTGAGAGTTGGACTGTGAAGAAAGCTGATTGCCAAAGAATTGATGCTTTTGAACTGTGATGCTGGATAAGACTCTTGAGAGTCCCTTGGACTGCAAGGAGATCCAACCAGTCCATTCTAAAGGAGATCGATCCTGGATGTTCATTGGAAGGACTAATGCTATAGCTGAAACTCCGATACTTTGGCCATCTCATGTGAAGAGTTGACTCACTGGAAAAGACTCTGATGCTGGGAGGGATTGGGGGCCGGAGGAGAAGGGGATGACAGAGAATGAGATGGCTGGATGGCATCACCAACTCGATGGACATGAGTTTGAGTGAACTCCAGGAGTTGGTGATGGACAGGGAGGCCTGGCGTGCTGTGATTCATGGGGTCGCAAAGAGTTGGACACGACTGGGCGACTGAACTGAACTGAACTGAAGCACAATTGCAGTTGTAGGTTACGTGATGAGACACAAGTATAAGATGAAGTGAAAATCATGTTAGGGAAACTAGCCCAGTGTGGGACATTTCTGAGTAAGTGACACTTAGTTTGGGGCCTCAGAGATGAATAGGAGTTGGTTAGCAAGAGATGTGGGATAAAATCCAGGAAGACTTCATGAGAGCCCTAAGGAGCCTGGCAGATTCAAGCAGCTGAAAGAATAGTCCTTGTGGCTGGAATGTGATGAACAAGTTGGAAAGGGATGCAAAATGAAGTGAGTCAGATCTTGGTAGAGAATCTTTTAAACCAGGTCAGTGCTTTTGGTCCTTATGGAAAAGAACTGAGAACATATTGATGGAATTTGTAGTGAGAGAATTACCTATTCATTTTTTTTTTAAAAGAGTGAATTCTTATATGAGACACGGATTTGCATAAATTAAGCTTTTTATGAAGCTTTTACACTGGTCCAGGCAGGAAGTAGTGGTAACTTAGATTATTAGCTTATCATCAGTAGAGCTGATGTAGATAGAGTTAAGGACTATTTATGATATGTAATAAGATTTTGTGGTTAAAGTATGAAGCTGAAGCATGAAGTTTTCATATGCTTGTTCATGTGTATTTTGTTGACAGTTTAGTATCTTGAATTCAAACGTTTCAAAATCTAACTTATTTTTTCCTTTTGCAAACTAATTCTTCCCCTTGATTTCCCTGTTTTGTGCATGACTTTCCTACTTCCAAGTGACCTAGCCTTACAGTTTTTGTTTTGGTCACAGCTTCGGCTGTGTTAGTTACCACGTGTTAAGGACCTGACCTCTGTAGCATCTAGGGTCTTCTATTCCTCCTTCTTCTCATCTCCTCCTCCGCTCCATCTTTTGTCTTTGTTATAGCAGTAGCATCCTTCTGTTGGATCATTAAACTATTATTTTCATTCACGTCTCAGAGTTCCTTGAGGACAAGAACTGTCTTTTTCATCTTGTCTTTAGTATCTGGCAGTGTGCACTTCAGCATGGTAGACATGAAAAATATTAAATGAGATGAAAATAAAGCAGGCTCCTTGAATCTTGTTTCTTCTACTATAATTCTTATTCTTTGCCACATTAAAGATTTTTTTCCCCCTCAAAGTCATTAAGGGACTTTCTCTTGCTTAAAGGATAATTTGATTTTCGGGCTGTGAGGTAATGGCAGACTGGCTGCTGCATGTGAGGAGTGGATGAGTTGGGGTTTTCTTGGAGTAGTTTAGTGAAAGTGACTCCTGAGCTTTATTGCATTGCAGTCCTCACTGCTGCAAAGAGCAGAGCTTCCTGGGAAGGAAACATAGCTAATATTTATTAGCAGCCCTGCTGTGGAATAAAGTGTTAACAATTTTGTTTGATGCCTTTTTACATTTTTTAATTTTAGAAAAGTATTCTCAGAATTCACATTTTAAAATATAATGTATGTTTCTTAGCCATCCAGTGTTGTGCTGTCTTGCCAATAGCTCTGTTGTATGTTCGTATCTTGTATGTACACCTAGAGTATATATTGTTTTGTAATTTTGGGCGTACCTGTCTTTAATAGCTTTATATATTCTAAATATGAACTTCCATCCTTTTATTCCTTTTTTTTTTATTTTTAGGAATAAGAAAATTTTAAATAAGAAGAAGTTGAAAAGAAAACAGAAGAGCAAATCAAAAGTGAAGACAAGAAGCAAGGTAAAACTGTTAGTAATTTATAAGGAATAAGGACTTTTTCATACAGTAATTTGAATAAAATTACAAAGGCCAGAAAGGTAAGAGGTACAAACTACTGTGTATAAAATAGATAAGCTATAACGATACATAATATACCACAGGGAATACAGCCAATATTTTATAATAACTGTAAATGGAATATAACGTTTAAAAATTGTGAACCACTATGTTGTTCACCTGAAACTTATATAATGTTGTACATCAACTACTTCAATAAAAACAGTAAGATGTGAGTATAATATTTCTGTGCACTGAAGTAATATTTAAAGCCCCTTATCATTTGCTCACACTGTTTAATTTTATCTTTTTGGTGTTTTTGACCAGAGACCTGCACGTTATTATTTGAAATCTGAAAATTATTTATTATTTATTCCTGTTATTGTTGACCCGTCCTTTGGGGGAGGGTACCTGTTTCTCTTCTCCTTTTCATTCTGACCACGTGTACTAGAAACTGACTGGAATTGGCTTGTGAGTTGGGACTGGGTTTCAAGTCTGTCACATACCTATGCCTGCACTATGAATTAGAGAGTATATTGGTGCATGTACATTGTTCTGAACTTCTTTCGACTGTTGGTGGCTGTACAAAAGAAAAGGTAATAGAGAATATTTGAACTTGGTGGTACCTTAAGAGATCAAGGATCTGTTTTCCTGCTTAATGCAGATATCTTCTCTATAAAATCTACCTAGTTTTTTCTTAAACATTTCACTTTCTATAAAAGTATAAAGTCTCTTTTCTAATGGACAGGAGGAAGAGAGAAATCCTAACTAAGATTTCTTAGGAGCTCTACTTCTGTTTATAGAAACAGTTACTTAGCTTGGGTGTATAGCATATTTAAGTTCTATAGACAGTTGTTTCCTGCCCCTTTTAATGAGTGTTCTTGCTCCTGTAGCTGAAAGAAATCTACTTTGAAGTAGTAAACCAGAAATAAAAGGATAGGGGATGGAACTGATCCTTTGGACCCAGGGATTATAATAATATCATAGAATCTTCTTGCTTCTCTTTTCCTCTGAGTGTGGGTTTATTGCCTGTGGCTGAGGACTAAGGCTGCTGGCTGCTTCAACTTTATTTTGTTTAGGCAAAAGGCAATTTCTTCTACTAGTTGTGGCAGAAAACCTCAGATAGGGTTTTTAATTGACCTGCATTATTCACTTTGATCTTGAAAATGGCGTACTTCGATTGGTTCAATTCTGAGTCACTTTTGTAATGGATGGTGGGTGAGCACCCTGATGAACAGCCTATGTGGAATATGGTTGCCTAAAGAAAATGTTACTGTGTGGGCAGATAAATAATATATGTTCACTGTGTCACATCTTACTACTTCTGTTTTGGAGACAGAAGAGGGAAGTGGAGAGTATTCTTACTGTCTTGATGTATGGAAACGTTTAACAAATATTTATACATAGTCATTCAGATTTACAATCTCTATCCCTTTTCCACTTTTTGGTGCTATGTGCAGAGTCTGAATATGGGAATATTGAAAATATTTTAAAGTCCTTTTTAAGGTTTCATTTGTTGATTTTCCTAAAAGTGGTGGCATGTGATATCTAGGAAGAGATAAAAAGTCAAAGTCTTTCTTCTCTTTCATTTCTGTCTCTTAACTAGCTTTGTTCCCTTAATAATTTATCTTTCTTCTCTTGGCCTTTAGGTTTTCTATCTACTTTTTAGGAGCAGCTTGTGATAAGAATGGTATTTAAAAAAACTTCATTCAGTTGCTCTTTAGACTTTGATTACTGACTCTGCACAGACCTTGTCCTGGGTATTTGGGATGCAAAGATGAGTAGGAACCATTTCCTGCTCATGATGAATGTATAAAGTGGTGGCGTTAGTCCCTTTGTCCTCTGTTACTATTTCTGGACTATTTTTTCATCCACCTTCTTTTTATAAAAATTACTTTTTAAGTGCTCTTTTGCTATACTAATTCATCTTCTTTATTGCTCTCATTGGCCCCTCCGTTTCTCCATTAGCCATCGCCTTCATTTACTTTCCTTCTTATCTGGTATAGATACCACAGTATTTTTAGAAAAACTCTTGCTTAATCTGCGGTATTAGTTCTTTATAACTGCTATAACAAACTTTATATTTTATATTTGGCTTAAAACAGCACAAGTTATCTTACAGTTCTGGAAGTCTAAACTCTCAGGTGGGCGGTCTCACTAGGCTACCGTCAAAGTGTTGGCGAGACTGTACTCTTCTGGTGGCTCTAGGAGAGAGCTCCCCTCCTCGCCTTTTCCAGCTTCTGGAGCCTGCGCTCCTCGGGCTCCGCGTCCTTCCGTCTGCTCAGCCGGTGACTGTCGGCTGAGGCTTCTCCTGCGGCACTGCTCTGGCCCTTTCCTGTGGCTATGTTTCTCTCTCCAACTGTCTTCCACCCTCTTCCATTTATGTAAACCATTGGGATTACATGGGCTTCCCTGGTGGCTCAGCTGATAAAGAATACGCCTGCAGTGTGGGAGACCTGGGTTCGGTCCTTGGATTGGGAAGATCCCCTGGGGAAGGGAAATGCTACCCACTCCAGTATTCTGGCCTGGAGAATTCCGTGGACTGTATAGTCCATGGGGTCGCAGAGAGTCGGATACAACTGAGCGACTTTCACTTGGGATTACATTGGGCCTCCCTCAGTAATCCATAATAACTCCCCCCATCTCAGAATTCTTAAACACATCTGCAGGCTCCCTTTTACCATATAAGGTGATGGGCTCACAGGATCTCGGGATTAGAGGGGAGGTGTTTTTGGAGGCCATTGTTCTGACTACCACATCTTCCTTTTCCTCATTTGTACATTTGTTGAATTTATGTGACAAAACTCAGTCCTGGAGCATCCCTCGTGCTCAGTGGTAAAGAATCTGCCTGCCAGTGCGGGAGACATGGGTTTAATCCCTGGTCCAGAAAGATCTCACTTGCTGTGGAGCAACTAAGCCCATGTGCCATAACTACTGAGCCTGTGCTCTAGAGTCTGAGAGCTTCAACTCCTGAGCCCACGTCCCTGGAGCCCATGCTCTGCAGCAGGACAAACTACCACGATGAGAAGCCTGTGCACTGCAGCTCGAGTCGGCCCCACTCACCACAGCTAGAGAAAAGCCCTCACAGCAACAAAGACCCAGCACAGCCCCCCCCCCCCCCGAAAAAAAAAACTCAGTCCTGTGCAAGTGCAGCCACCTTTCCCTGCAGGTGAGCACCTCCTGCTAAAGGGAGTTAAACGAGAGTTTATTGACAGCAGTACCCCTTCATGATGGCCAGCATCAAACGAACCTTCCATAGCCAGATTATTTTCTTATTCTTTCTGGTCAAATAGTTCTTCCATTTTTCCTGTGTCTTTTTCAGTCCTTTGCCATTCGCCTCAAACTTATGATAAATTCTGCTCTCCAGCAAATGGCTTCACTTTCTTAGAAGTCAAATCCATGACACAGGAAACTTCCTCAAATTCCTGCTATCAAATGTATCTATCTTAGATCAGGTTCTTTAATGGCAGAACCTGAAACTGTGAGGGTTGAAAAATACAATCATGGTTTAGAAATTTTCCATCATCCCTAAGGCTTTCCTAATCCTCTACTGCATTCCACACCCCCCCACCCCGCCACCCCTGGTTACAGCCTTGAATCTATGCAACTGCAGATATGCTTTCTATAATTATAGATTAGCTTTCATTTTTTAGAATTTCATGTAAATGTGATCATACTAGGTACACTCTTGTATCTGGCTTCTTTGCCTCAGCATAATATTTTGAGTTGGGTTGATGTTTTTGTGTATATTAATAGTCTTTCCTGTGTTTTTTTCTTTTCTGATTAGTATCCCATTGTTTGTATATATCCCGATTTGTTAATTCACTCACTTGTTGATGGGCATTTTGGTGGTGTTTCCAGTTTCCAACCATTGCAAGTAAAACCACTATGAACATTTGTGTACTAGTCTGTGTGTGGGTACATGTTTTTGTTTTTGGGGGGAGGGAAAATACCTAGGTTTGGGATGATTAAGGTGATGATTTCTTTGATTTCGAGAAGACTCATAAAACTCAAAAGCAGTTTACAATAATGGCTAAGATGTATTACAACAAGGAGTACAGAGTAAGCAGGAGGAAAAATAAATTATTGGTGGCTAGGGAATAACGACAAGGCCTCCTGGTCTTGCCTTGTTGAGCACACAGGCTGTGCTTTCTCTCTGGCAGTGAAACACAGGAGTATGTGTGGAATGTTTCTGTCCAGGGAAGCTCATTTGAGTCTTAGGATCTGAGACTTTTATGGGGATCTGATCACATAGGTATATCCTGATATGCAACTATCTGCAACAGGTGAAACTTGGGTTCACATTGTCAGTCCTGATGTTTCTGCAAAGCAGTTGGACCAGCTAGTGGGTAAAGTCTGTTGTTGTAGGGCTATGTAACAGAATCATCAATATCTAACATAAAGAAAGCTCTCTAAAGACTCCATTCCCAAGTGTTGGCCATGGGACAGTGATGATTCCCTTGGAGAAATACAGAGAATAACAGTGTTAACTCAGTGTTAACACTTCCTCACAGGTGGCTTAATAGGTGGGTATTTAGCTTTTTGAGAAACTGAAAACTTTTTTCCAAAGTGACTATTCCATTTTACTGTTCCACCAATAGTATGTGAGAAGTTTAATTGCTTTATATATTTGCAAACACATGATCTTGTTAGTCTTTAAAATTTTAGTCATTGTTTTTTTTAATTCTCACATTAATTTTATTTTTAGAATCATAGCTGAAAATGAATGATTTTAAAGCAGTTAAAATGATTTCCTCTGAAATAATTACGGTCAAAGTTTATATGCTAGGAAAAAAAAATGCTCCTGAAAAGATACCACTGTCTTTTACCCTTTAAGAGTTACACAAAATTTTAGTCATTCTGAGATAAGGGTATCTCACTGGTGTTTTACCTTGCTTTTCTCTCATGACTAATGATGTGTGAACATTGTCATCATCATCATATGATAAGCCTTTCACCAGTTATGTCTTTTTATTGTGAAGTGTCTGTTCAACTCTTGCCTTCCCTTTTAATAATTGTCTTCTTCTTATTGAATTCTCAAGGTACTTTATATATTTTAGATTAGAGTCTTTTGTCAACTGTGTTGCAGATAATTTCTCCTGTGGTTTGCCTTTTTTGTTTTTGTAGAGTGCTTTATAAGAGCAAAAGTTTTATAAATTTAAAGAATTGATTTTTCTTTTATGATTCGTGTGTTTTGTGTCCTAGGTCTTTGTCTATAGATTTTCTTTGTATAGTTTTAACTGTTGCATGTTGGTCTGTGATCCATTTCAAGTTAATTTTTGTATATAGTGTGAGATAAAAGTTGATGTTCATTTTTTCACATGTTGGTAGTTGATCCAGCATCATTTCTTAAAAAGAATCTTTTTTCCTTCGAATTATCCTGGCATCTTTGTAAAAAATCAGATGACTATATTTGTGTAAGCCTATTTCTGGAATTTATTTTTTTAAATTGATCTATATTTATACTAATACCATATGTCTTCAATACTGTGCTTTTGAAATAGATCAGATGTTTTAACTGTGGTCTTTTTAAAAAAAATTGCTTTAGTTAATTTAGGTTCTTTATATTTCTATGTAAATTTTAGAATCAGCTTGTCAATTTCCATTCTTAAAAAGCCTCTAGAATTCTTATTGGAATTGCATTGAATCTGTAGGTTTGGGGGCATTGAAATTGCCATTTTAATGATACAGAATCTTCTCATTGATAAACACAGTTTCTCTTACCATTTACTTAAGTTTTTAATTTCTCTCAGTGATGTCATTTTGGTTTTCAATGGACAGGAGTTTTGCATACTTTATTATGTATTTTTGATGTTATTGTAAATGCTGTTATTTACAAATGTATTTTTTAAAAATTTGAGATGATTATCATATGAATGCAATTGTTAGGAAATAATACAGAGAGATCCTGTGTACCTTTGCTCCTTTTCTCCCATTGGTAAGGTGTTGCGTAACTGTAGTATTATAAATATCACTACCAGGAAATCAATATTGATGCAGCCTATGGATCTTATTTAGATTTCACCAGTTTTATATGCACTCATTTGTTTGTGTTTTTTTAGTTTTATGCAGTTTTATCATGTGTGGGTCTTTGTGACCATTGCCGTAAAGGTGTAGAACAGTTCGCTTGTAAGGATCCATTGTGCTATTTTTATGTAAACAAATACATTTCCAAATTTCACCCTCTCCCTAGCCTCTGCGAACCACAAGTCTGTTCTCCATCTCTATAATTTGTCATTTCAAAAATGTTATATAAGTGGATTCATGCAGTATGTAACCTTTGGAATTGGCTTTTTTTCCACTCAGCATAGTTTTCTTGAGATTCATCCAAGTTGTTGGCATATATCAGTAATAGTTTGCACCTTTTTATTGCTGAGTAAGTGTTCCATGGCATGCATATACCGCATTTTGTTTAACCCTTCACTCATTAAAGGACATCCGAGTTTGTTTCCAGTTTTATTTTGAATAAAGCTTCTATGAATGTTCATGTGCTGGTGTTTATATGAACATAAGTTTTCATTTCTCTGGTATAAATGCCTAAGAGTGCAATTACTGGATTATACTGTAAGTACATGTTTAATTTTCTAAAAAACTGTACTTTTTTTCTAGTTTCTGTGTCTTTTCATACAGTCTAGTTTTTCCAGCTCTTCACCTGTTTGTGTTAATGTCACTATTTTTTATTGAGCCTTTCTGATAGGTGTGTACTACCTCTCATTTTATTTTTTTAATTTGTATTTCCCTAATGGCTCATGACATTGAACTTCTTTTCTTGTGCTGCTTTGCCTTCTGTATATCTTCTTCCATGACATGTCTGTTCATGTATTTTGCCCATTTTCTAATTGTGTTGCTTGCTTGTTTGTTTCTTACTTGTTGAATTTTGAGAATTCTTTATACATGCTGGATGCTAGTCATTTGGGCTTCCCTGGTGGCTCAGATGGTAAAGAATCTGCCTTCTGGGCGGGAGACCTGACTTTGATCCCTGGGTTGGGAAGATCCCTGGGAGGGAGGGCATGGCAACCCACTCCAGTATTCTTGCCTGGAGAATCCTCATGGACAGAGGAGCCCGGCGGGCTGTAGTCTGTGGAGTCACGAAGAGTCACACAGTCATTTGTCAGATATGTGGTTTGCAAAATATTTTCACCTAGTCTTTAACTTTACTGATACTATTTTTTAAAATTACATATTTTAACTGTTTACTCCTAGGATATAGATGTATTACTCATTTTTATATATTTGGACTTTGCTAAATCCACACATTATTGCAAATGACTTGTTTTTTTCTTTTCTGCACATTTAAGATTCTTTTTTATGTCTCTTACAAATAAAAGCATTTGATTTCTGGGAGATAATTTTCTTTATACTTTTTCTTTCTTTTTTTTTTTTTTGACTAATTGCAGAGGATAGTAGATCTAGCACAATGGTGTGTGTAATTGCTGAGAGTAGGTATTTTGGCCTTGCTTACAGCCTTAGGATGAAGGCATTCCGTCTTTTACTGTGTCAGCTGTGGGTATTTCATAGGTACCTTCAACTCGAGTTTTGGAATTCTCTTCTGTTCTTAATATACTTAGGCTTTTTGTCATGAATGGGTATTTGATTTTTGTCAAATGTGTTTTCCATGTTTATTTATAGTGTGTTATTTTTTTTCCTCTTATTTTTTTGTCAGTGTGGATTTTGGCTTGCTTTCCCAATGTTGTACATCCTTGTTTTTGAGTTGAACGTGATATATTATCTTTTTAAGAGTATATTGTTGGATTTGAATTGCTAATATTCGTTTGCTTTTAGTATCTGTGAAAGACATAGTCACATGTTATGTATCAGTTAACTTTAGTACTCTTTTTATTTAACAAGGAGTACTCAATTTTTTCCTAATTATAATACTTATTGAAAAGTAGAATTTTGAGACTCAAGTATTCTTGGTACTCAAAGTGTCTCATTTTATTTTTCTTGGATACTACCTAGCCATTCTCTAATTGTTCAGATTTGCCTTTGTGTACTATCTTAAGCTAGTTCTGTATATTTATAATATAAATATTGATCTCAAAAATGTGGTTGGAGTCTGATGAATAAAATGCTGGACCTGGGATATTTAGTTTTAACAACTGAATTACCAAGCATGTGATTTGCAGTACTTATTAAGACAGATATTAGGTTGGTGCAAAAGTAATTTCACTTTTGGACCCCGAATTTTAAATCATAACTAGGCTCAAATACATCTTTATTAATCTAAGTAGGAACTGTTACAGTCAACACATTTTTGCCAATGAGAAACAAGTTTGTATATTCCTATAGCATAAAAATCTGTGTTTGGGATTCAGTGAACTCTTGGAAAGCATTTTCTGTGTACTACTGGTTATGGAAGCATTTTCCCTGCTCAGTTGTTGAGATGCTTGAAAAAGTGGTAGTCAGTTGGTAAAAGGTCAGATGAATATGAAGATGGGGCAAAACTTCGTAGCCCAGTTTGTTCAACTTTTGAAGCATCGGTTGGGTGATGTCCAGTCAGGTGTTGTCATGAAGAATTAGCCTCTTTCTGTTGACCAGTGCTGGCTGCAGGCATTGCAGTTTTCGGTGCATCTCCTCAATTTGCTGGGCATATTTCTTAGATGTAATAGCTTTGCTGGGATTCAGAAAGCTGTAGTGAATCAGACGGGCAGCAGACCCCCAGACAGTGACCGTGAATTTTTTTGTGCAGGTTTGGCTTTGGGAAGTGTTTTGGAGCTTCTTCTTGGTCCAGGCACTGAGCTGGTTGTCATATAAAGTCTGCTCTTCAGCGCATTTTGATCGAGAAATGGTTCATGTTGTGTAGAATAAGAGAAGATGACACTTGAGAATGATGATTTTTTTGATTTGAGTTCAGCTCACGAGGCTCCCACTTATTGAGCTTTTTCACCTTTCCAGTTTGCTTCAAATGCCGAATGGACCATAGAATAGTCGATGTTGAGTTCTTGGGCAACTTCTCATGTAGTTAGTTATAAGAGGATCAGCTTCTATAATCCTCTCAGTTGGTCATGGTCAACTTTGGATGGCCAGTCACTGGGCTTCTCATCTTCAGGGCTCTAGTCTCCTTTGCAAAACTTCTTGACCCACCACTGTGCTGCAGTACGTTCATTAGCAGCTTCTGGGCCAGATGCATTGTTGAGGTTGCAAGTTGTCTCTGCTGCTTTCTGACCCATTTGGAACTCAAATAAGAATATTGCTTGAATTCGCTTTTTGTGTAACATCATTTCCATAGTCTAAAATACATAAACAGAAAGTATGACAAAGTTCAACAAGGCAAAACCAGAATTACTTTTGCACCAACCTTGTAGCTAAGAGAGAGCTTTCAGGAACCATAACCCGTAGTTTTCTCAGCATCACCATTATTTGAATGAGAATGAAATTAGAATCAGCTAAGACTAAGGGTTTTTTTTTAAGTTCTAATTTCTGTTTAAGGCCCTATATCTCCTTTTGAAAGAAATTAAAATGTAATTCAACATATGTAGTAGGTCATTGACACTCTGCAGTATATATGGTGCCCCTTAGAAAAACAACAAATGGGGTATCTTTTGAAACTTTGGCAATTAAGCTTTGTGGGCTCTTTTCCTCTTGTGGGGTAAAAGGGTATTCCTGATAAGTTCTTTACTGGCTCCTTTCTAGCCCTTGCCATATTGGTTATTGCTTTGTTACTTAGAAAGTAGTGAAGTGTAGTAAAAAGTGCTATAAATTGAGTCAGTAGATTTAGATTATCTTTGTCACCTTTGTGACTTTTGCATGTCATCTAGCCTAATGTTTAATTTTTCGTTTAAAAAATGAGTAGTGATGATGATGGAAAGGAGTATGAAATTGAAATATTGTGTTCTGTATTTCAGTCGGAGAACTTGGAGAACACGGTAATCATACCAGATATCAAACTACATAGCAATCCTTCTGCATTTAATATTTATTGCAACGTACGCCACTGCGTTCTGGAATGGCAGAAAAAGGAAACGTCGTTGGCAGCGGCTTCTAAGAACTCTGTGCAAAGCGGAGAATCAGATAGTGATGAAGAGGAGGAATCCAAAGAGCCCCCTATCAAGCTTCCAAAGGTAAGGCACTTAGGTACCACTTAGATGAATAACCTACAGGAGTTTGGGTTGTAATACATATGTTTGCATTGCTAAAACACCTTGCTTTTAATAAAATTGCACACTGAAAATAACAGGACGTATGGGTAAAAATAGGTTTAGGCTAGATCAGGAAAACCTTAGGCAACTTTTTATTTGGAGAGTTAACAAAGTCAATAATTGGTACCTCCGCGGGGGGTACTGGGAAAGCCCAGGCAGGGAGTTCCGTGGCTTGGAGTTTGTTCAGGGGCTATTAAAAACGTACCGAAGCAAGAGAGGGGCAATGGTGGCTTGCAGGCACTGAGCCATTGAGGTTGGAAGTAGAGCTCTGAGCCAGTGGTCTGCTGTTAAGGTGGGGCACAAGAGGAAGTGCAGATTGCCACAAGCTAAGAGCCACAGAAGGCTAGGGTCCCAGCCCTCCCTCTGGGTACAGGTATGCATTTTAATTTTTCTTGACATAGAGCTAGAAGAGCTGAGCTGAGAGCTTTTGCCTTTTCTGCCTAAGGTTATAAGTGTATTCTTGCTATCCTGGCTCCCTTTGACTAGGGGAAAAATACATATAAATCAAACTGCACTGTTCTGATATCACTCCCATATTTACCAGAGGCATATAATCCAGTTGGTGTCATAGCAACATGTATTGTAGTGGAACAAACTGTTCTTAAGGTATTCTGTTCTATTTAAGCATTGAGTTTATTTTAAGAGTGTAATGCTATTTTATGTATATATATATATATATATTTTTCTGTATCGTATGTGTAGTGACTATTTCTCACAAAGAATGGATGAAAATGTAGACATATTTTAAAATGATACCTTTATCATAAATTATTTATACATATTGCCCTTTTCTAAATATAGACATTTAAAAATGATTTCCTTGATCATAAATGATTCATATATATTTTCTTTTTACTAAATGGATACTTTAAGACTGTGCCTTAAAAACTTCATATGCCTACATAAGATACCATGTAAATACTTTTTTTTTATATTACTCAGACATAGCAGCCAGATAGAGGCCATGTTCCTGATCTGTTTTTACTTTTCATGGTGGCTTTTTGTAAGTTCACTCCTGTCTTTAATCATTACCGCCAGGTTCTTCTCCCCTGTTGTCAGCAGTTGACTTGGTTCTTATTTCATAGGGTAGTAGAGATTTTGTGAAATCCCTTAACGTCTTAATCAGTCACCTTCAAGTGTCCTTATCTGCTCTTGGGACCCTTTTCCCCTTAGTCCTTTTCTCTCCAGTGTCCATAACTGTAGCATCTCTACTGGCTTCTTTCTTCAACTTAAAACGGACTCATCTTTTCCGTGCAAGTTTCTCCAAGTAAACAGCATGGTCTATAATACTGATTTCTTTTGCTTAATTAGGGGAGGCTGGAGATCAATCCTGGGTGTTCATTGGAAGGACTGAAACTCCAATACTTTGGCCACCTCATGCGACGAGTTGACTTTCTGGAAAAGACTTTGATGCTGGGAGGGATTGGGGGCGGGAGGAGAAGGGGACGACAGAGAATGATATGGCTGGATGGCGTCACCGACTCAATGGACATGAGTTTGAGTGAACTCCGGGAGTTGGTGATGGACAGGGAGGCCTGGCGTGCTGTGATTCATGGGGTCGCAAAGAGTCGGACACAACTGAGCTTCTGAACTAACTGAACTGAGCAAAGCTATATTGTTAAGTCAGGATATGGGCTTGTACTTTTGGTATAAGAATTCATTCTGTGTGTGGGTGAGTCTCACTGTACTGTAACGGTCACTCAGCTTAGGTTCAACATTGGGAAGGAGAATAAAGACCCAGAGAAGCCTTTCACACAGGTATGTAAACATCAGATAATAAACTGTATTTAATTTAAAAGATACTGCACATACATGTAGTATAAACTTTTTCAAAAAAGTGTTAAATTTTCTTGTCTGAAAGTGAGGGTGAAGTCGCTCAGTCATGTCCGACTCTTTGCGACCCCATGGACTGTAGCCCACCGGGCTCCTCCATCCATGGAATTTTCCAGAGTACTGGAGTGGGTTGCCATTTTTTTATCTGAAAATCCCACTAATCACAGTATGATCAGATACCTAAAAGTGGCATGACTGGCGTAGTCTCAGCAGTCACCTGTGAAGAGCAACTGGGTTGGAGGTCATGGAGTTTATAGTGAGGAGAAGTCCGTGAACACTGCAGCTCTTGAATGAGGAAGAGTGATTGTGCTTCAGACACTGTGTACTCATGGCCAGTCACCATCTCGGAAGGCCTTCAAAGGCAGGAGCAGCGTCTGAGCTGGTGGGGCTCAGTGGGGCACAGGTCCTCTTCGGAAGACTTTCCAAAGGCATTAGAACCATAGAGGTATACTTGTCAGCTTTTAAGCATAAATTAGCGTTTTTTGGTTTTGTTTTTCTGGAACCTCAGTGTTTATTCGGAGAAGGCAATGGCAACCCACTCCAGTACTCTTGCCTGGGAAATCCCATGGACAGAGGAGCCTGGTGGGCTGCAGTCCATGGGGTCACAAAGAGTCGTACACGACTGAACTGGACTTCACTTTCACTTTTCACTTTCATGCACTGGAGAAGGCAATGGCAACCCACTCCAGTACTCTTGCCTGGAGAATCCCAGGGACGGGGGAGCCTGGTGGGCTGCCGTCTATGGGGTCACACAGAGTCGGACACGACTGACGTGACTTAGCAGCAGCAGCAGCACAATCAAGAACTACTGATTCTTAGGCTATTTTAAAACTTTAGGAAGAATCAGTATTAAGGAAATAAAATATCAGTCATTCTTAAGACTGTTTTGTTTTTAGCATGATTAACAGAGTCAAAAGATGCAGAATCTAAAAGAGAGCTTCCTGTGAAAAGAAGAAAAGCAGATACCTCAAGCGATTAATGCTGAGTTTTCCATCAAGTTCTGGCCTGTCAGGAAACAAGGTATAATGATGAACGTGGGCAGTAGAGTCAGACTGCTTGAGTTCAAACACTTGCCTTTACAAATGCTAGCTCTGTGATGCTAGTCAAGTTATTTAACCTCTCTGTGGCTCAGTTTTTTCATCTCTGAAATGGGGGTAGTGTCTTCCTCATAGGGTAGTAGTAAGAATTCAGAGAGTTAGTAAATGCATGCATGCTTAATAAATGCTAGCTGTTGTTATGAGTATAAGGTGCAAATAGGAAAATGTGTAGGGTCCAAATAAATTTCAGTTAGTTTTCAGGGAACTCTTCAGTTATTAAGAAGTACTGTATATCCATGGAAATGAGATAGATCAGAGAGGAAGGAGCAGTGGAATGATTTTGTTGCAGAGTTAGTCAATGTATTGTGGGCTGGGGCAGGACTGGGAGTGAAATTTTTCAGGTCTTTGGCAGCACTTTGCAGGACACAGAAGAGATGAGGCCTTTAGGGTTTGAGATGATGGGAGCATGCGGGCAGGTGTGAAATGTTGACTTTTTCTATTCCTTTTGACCATTTCTGTGCCTCTTTTCCAGACACTCTTTCATGTCACTTCTTTCCTTTCCTTTCCTTTGTTGTTCCTCTCTTGCTCCTCCCAAATGTGTGGTTGTCATTTTCCTTTTTCTTGCTGGAGTTTTACTTCTCTCTTGCTCCTTTTTTCTCTTACGTAATGAAGACAGTTTTTTATTTGTTGTCAGGGTATCATTTTGATACAATTCTGTTTTCCCTCCTTGACTTTTAAAAGTTAGTTAAATTGATTTTGGTTTCTTTTTGAGCTTTTTCAAATGGTTTCTGTAAGTCTTAGAATTGACTCTAGGACTTTTTAATAGACGATAGAATTTCTAATGGCAAAGAGTTTATTATTACTAAATCTAAATGTGATATATCTAAACCTTCATGTTATTGGTAGTGAAAATGACAATGCTACCTTTTGAAATACATGATTTGAGGAGAGCAAAATAAAACCTCAAAAGACTTTTTTTTGGCCAAATATGTTTTTTGCCTCACTTTTCTCAACAGTGACATTGGATTGGCTATACTAGTTAATTGTTTGGGTTTTGTGTTCCTTCAAGTATAATAGCTTTCAGGATTTAATTGTTTTAAAGCAACAGTAATGATAACATTCAGTAAATTTACAAAAGACTGTTTTCTGAAGAGAAGTTGGAAGATTGTGTGTTTGGTGGTTAGTTATGGTTTGTCATGGAAAGTATTGAAAGCTTAGTGTGTTATCTTATTACAATGAACTATTCTATTTAGCAGTCAAGCTTATTAATAATGTATTTTTCTATTTATAAAGGCAGTGTATATTCAGTGTAGATAATTTGAAAAAATGGGGTACATTTTTATAAAAGAGGAAAAGAAAATTTTAAAAGCTGGAAGTTATTTCTAAAATCCTTATAACCAAAATATACGCATTATAAACATTTTTACACACATTAAATTTTTACACACATTAAAATATATTTGTTTCTGCACAAATGAAATATTGTATTTGCAGTACTATATTTTTTTCTCTTTGTACTCTTCTTCCTGTTACTGAGGGAGGAAGACATGGAGTATGTATTATTAGTGACTGTAGGACAGACTTCAGAGTATAAAGTGCAGTTTCAGAGTTCTTATGTGTAGTAAAATACTCTCAGCCAAACCTCAGCAAAAAATCTTAATTTACAACATATTTTGTTCCTCTGTTCAGTGATTCAAAGTTAAATATGATAGGGAAACTTGAGTTTGATTTTTTATTTTGTTGTATATTGAATGTATATCACAGTTCTGGAAATGAATTAGTTTTTTTTCCTTGTTAAAAAAAGAAAATTATACACTGGACTAAGATATAGGTGATAAGTGAGAATTTACAGTGGTTCATCTGGACGGATGGATAATTCCTTGTCCTGATCATTTTGACTGACGTTTGAGGAGTATGTCTCGCTAAACCCAGCTAGTGCGCCGTTCCTAGGCAGCCCCCTAAGTCACTTGTTGTCATGCATTTGTTATTACACCTTAACCTTATCAGAGAGACAACTTGGGAAGCTGTTCAGTAAGGAGCCTTACTATTTTTGGCAAGGTTTAATACTTTCTCTGTTACTACAGGAATCTACTTATACAAAGAAACCCTAGCCAAGAATGTCATCTGTGAAGAATTCTTTGAAGTATGAAAATTTGTGATTGGTAGTTCAGTTCAGTTGCTCAGTCGTGTCCGACTCTCTGCGACCCCATGAACCACAGCACACCAGGCCTCCCTGTCCATTACCAACTCCCGGAGTCCACCCAAACCCATATCCATCGAGTCAATGATGCCATCCAACCATCTCATCCTCTCTCGTCCCCTTCTCCTCCTGCCCTCAATCTTTTCCAGCATCAGGGTCTTTTCAAATGAGTCAGCTCTTCGCATCAGGTGGCCAAAGTTTTGGAATTTCAGCTTCAACATCAGTCCTTCCAATGAACACCCAGGACTGATCTCCTTTAGGATGGACTGATTGGATCTCCTCACAGTCCAAGGGACTCTCAGGAGTCTTCTCCAACACCACAGTTCAAAAGCATCAGTTCTTCAGCACTCAACTTTCTTTATAGTCCAACTCTCACATCCATACATGACCACTGGAAAAACCATAGCCTTGGCTAGACGGACCTTTGTTGGCAAAGTAATGTTTCTGCTTTTTAATATGCTGTCTAGGTTGGTCATAACTTTCCTTCCAAGGAGCAAACGTCTTTAATTTCATGGCTGCAGTTACCACCTGCAGTGATTTTGGAGCCAGAAAAATAAAGTCAGCCACTGTTTCCACTGTTCCCCCATCTATCTGCCATGAAGTAATGGGACCGGATGCCATGATCTTAGTTTTCTGAATGTTGAGTTTTAAGCTAACTTTTTCACTCTCCTCTTTCACTTTCATCAAGAGGCTCTTTAGTTCTTCACTTTCTGCCGTAAAGATGGTGTCATCTGCTTATCTGAGGTTATTGATATTTCTCCCGGCAGTCTTGATTGGTAGTAGTAAGCAATCTTAAAGACTGATAGATTAGTCTCCTACTGGCCTGAGAATAGGGCCCTACTTTGTGTACTTGGGCTTCCCTGGTAGCTCAGCTGGTAAAGAATCTGTCTGCAATTCAGGAGACCCTGGTTCAATTCCTGGGTTGGGAGGATCTACTGGAGAAGGAATTGCTACCCTCTCCAGTATTCTTGGGCTTCCCTGGTGGTTCAGCTGGTGGGTTCAATCCCTGTGTTGGGAAGATCCCCTGGAGAATTGAACAGCTACCTACTCCAGTATTCTTGCCTGGAGAATTCCATGAACTGCATATAGTCCATGGGGTTGCAAAGAGCTGGACAGACTGAGCGACTTTCACTTTTGTATACTTAGGAGATCTTTGACTTCAGATTTGCTTCCTGTAAGGACATAAACAGAAATCTTGGACAGTTTGTTTTTATTTTCTAGTCATTTCCAGAAGGTAAACTATATGAAATGGAATGTTTTCATCTCCATTTAATCAATTGAAACTCTGTGCAAGCAGTTCTATAATCTTAACTATGATTAAGTATTCCAGGATGTTAGATAACTGCAGCTGACTTGCCTGCAGCTGACTTGACCGTTGCCTGGACAATACATTTATGAGTTGCAGTGGTTTTTAGTGTACAACTGAGAGAGTAAATAGCTGAGATAAATATTTGTTGTCTGCTTATCATGTGCAGGCACTGGGCTAGTCATGGGAGAAGTTAATTAAGATATACTCCGTGTCCACAAGGAGACTGAAGTTTTAGTTTGGAAAATGGAAACAAAAATAGTCAGTTATATTATAGCATAATAAATGCTCTAATAAAGGTTGGGCTGGATAAACAATATATATAAAATGCATTTACCTTGTTAGATTATAAACTTTTAGAGAATAGGGTCTAATATATCATATATCTCCTGTAATGAGTTGCATGAAATAAGTACTTAAAATTATTTATGTCATATATGAATTAATGTATAAGTCTCAGCAGAGAGAGTATCTTTTATATTTCATTCAGTGGAATTAATTCTTTGATGCATTTCTACTAATTAATCTAGTTTTCACTTTTTCTGTTACTTACTTATTTCTCCAAATAATTTACACTTCCTGAGAAGATCTTACACATCTCCTTCTCAAAATGTTGACCTTGATTGAGAAACTGAGTTCATTGTCTATTGTTCTCTCAGTTCTCTGAAGGTATCTCTTTATACCAGTTCATCATATTTGCTCTCTGTCTTTTGTTGCAAATTTATCTATTTTTTGTGAGATACTGAGTTATAAATATATTTTTAATTTTTATTTATATATTAAAAATTTTATTTACTTTTAATTGGAGGATGAGTTAAATTTTTATTGGTCCTCATGAAGAATGATAAAATAATTAAAAGTAAAAATAGCCATGATATTTTATTTTAGATAGGTAGTTTTTTATTCTTTTTGTGGTAAATCCTATAAGAATAAGGGACACCATCTACAAATAAGAATTAGCTGATTTTACCGTTGTAGGAAATCCTAAGAAACTTTGGTTCCTTTTTTAATCTTGTCACAGTATAGTGCTATATTGTGCTATATTGACTTTTTTTTTTCTGGCCATAAGTAAAATTAACATAACATAAAATAGAATGCCAATTTTTACTTGAATACAGCCAAATGAACTTTGTATATTATTAGTTAATTTTTTCCTGAGTGAATGCAATCTAGTAACTGGTTTACTCTTAAACCATTTTCATGATGTTTTATTATGGCTTCATTATACTAAAGCTACTTTTTAAGTCGATCCACTATTTTTTAACCTTCTGCGTAACCAGATAATTTTCTAAATCTTGAAATTAAACACAATGGGTTTTATTCTTTTTTTATGTGATGATTTTGTCTTACCTTTAAAATATTGTACCGTTAATCATTTGCTGTTGGAAGTAAACTGTACTGATTATACTGCCTGAGAAGTGTTATTAGCTCACATGTTATAAAGTATAATTTTTTTTATCTTAATTAGATCATTGAGGTTGGACTTTGTGAAGTTTTTGAATTGATCAAGGAGACACGATTTTCTCATCCATCCCTGTGCCTCAGGAGTCTCCAAGCCCTGCTTAACGTGCTTCAGGGTCAGCAACCGGAAGGCCTTCAGTCAGAGCCACCCGAGGTCCTAGGTAAGAGCTTAGGCACATTGAATGAAGCCTTTAAATGTAAAGAGCTCCTCTTATGAAGCGTATACTGACTACAGCCTGTACTTCAGTCTCTGTTGATGGTGCTGAAACAGCAGGGGTATAAATTTTAAGTTACTTTGCTATGTTCCACTGGAGTTACAGTTCTTGCACAGACATTTCCTGATTATTATGATGATGGGAAATAGAAATTCTTAGAACCTAGAAGTAATCCTCAAACCTTATTGTCACCATGAACTTAAATCCTTCTTACTAAACCTTTGGCCAAAATAGCTGAGGTTGACTTCATCTAACTTTACATGTTATTTTGGAGAGTCAAAGGAGTAGGAAAAGAGGAAACAAATACCAACTCAACACAGCACAGTGAGTTTCTCAACAAAAACAGATTTGTATTTATCATGTTGAAGGTAAAGCTTTTGAATTCGTAGCAACTTCCATTAAGTAAAAATATTTGCTTTTTGTAAAGTGCATTTAAGTTTTATGAATGCCTGCCTTTCATTTGCCAGTGACCTAGATTCAACACATACTCTTGTAAGCAAGGTGGGGACTCTTTAAGGAAGAGGAAGAGATGGAAGCTTAATTCTGAAGGCTAATTGCTTTCCTAACTCTGGGCCTTCAAAGAAGGCCTTCAGAGAACTTCAGGTCAGTTGCATCCAACTCTTTGTGACCCCATGGACTTAAGCATGCCAGGCGTCCTTGTCCATCACCAACTCCCGGAGCCTTCTCAAACTCATGTCCATTGAGTCGGTGATGCCATCCAACCATCTCATCCTCTGTCGTCCCCTGCTCCCACCTTCAGTCTTTCCCAGCATCAGCGTCTTTTCAGATGAGTCAGTTCTTCACATCAGGTGGCCAAAGTATTGGAGTTTCAGCTTCAGTATCAGTCCTTCCAATGAATATTCAGGACTGATTTCCTTTAGGATAGACTGGGTGGATCTCCTTGCAGTCCAGGGGACTCTCAAGAATCTTCTCCAGCATCACAGTTCAAAAGCATCAATTCTTCAGTGCTCAGCTTTCTTTATAGTCCAACTCTCACATCCATACATGACTACTGGAAAAGCCATAGCTTTGACTAGATGGACCTTTGTTGGCAAACTAATATCTTTCCTTTTTAATATACTGTCTGCTGCTGCTGCTGCTAAGTCACGTCAGTCGTGTCCGACTCTGTGTGACCCCACAGATGGAAGCCCACCAGGCTCCCCCGTCCCTGGGATTCTCCAGGCAAGAACACTGGAGTGGGTTGCCATTTCCTTCTCCAATGTGTGAAAGTGAAAAGTGAAAGTGAAGTTGCTCAGTCATGTCCGACCCCTTAGCGACCCCACAGACTGCAGCCTACCAGGCTCCTCCATCCATGGGATTTTCTAGGCAATACCACTCCAGTGTTCTTGCCTGGAGAATGCCAGGGATGGGGGAGCCTGGTGGGCTTCCGTCTGTGGGGTCACACAGAGTCGGACACGACTGAAGTGACTTAGCAGCAGCAGCAGCAGCAGTACTGGAGTGGCTTGGGCATAAGTTTTCTTCCAAGGAGCAAGCATCTTTTAATTTCATGGCTGCAGTCACCATCTGCAGTGATTTTGGAGCCCCAAAAAATAAAGTCTGTCACTGTTTCCATTGTTTCTCCATTTATTTGTCATGAAGTGATGGGACCAGATGCCATGATCTTAGTTTTCTGAATGTTGAGTTTTAAGCCAACTTTTTCACTCTCCTCTTTCACTTTCATCAAGAGGCTCTTTAGTTGTTGTTCGCTTTCTGCCATAAGGGTGGTGTCATCTGCATATGTGAGGTTATTGATATTTCTCCTGGCAATCTTGATTCCAGCTTGTGCTTCTTCCAGCCCAGCATTTTGTGTGATTTACTCTGCATATAAGTTAAATAAGCAGGATGACAATATACTTTCTTGATGTACTCCTTTCCTGATCTGGGAAAGAGTCTATAGAGTTTTCTAAACCTCATGCATTAGTTTGTGTCAGTCATCTATCTGGGCCGTAACTGTGGAGTTTACGATTCAGTAGATTTGGAATGAGACATGAGAATTTGCATTTTGGGTAAGTTTCTGGGTAGTGCCAAAGCTGCTGATCGGGGGACCAAACTGCTGGTCTGAACTCGGCTTTGGGTCTTTTTCTTTGCTTGGCTGTTCGGATTATGTTAGACCCACATGTGAGAACCTCATTACTTGGTTTTCATCTTGATGTCAGATTGTTATTTGTTTTAAATCACGTATCGTAATTAGTTTCTGCGTTCAATTTGTTTTGTCACCGTTCTGTTTTAGTTAGTGGTGGGGAGTACTGACCGTGAAAATAAGCTGAGGATTTTTAAAACAGCAGCACCATGTTATTCATGCCGCTGCCCAACACAAGCTGCGTGTATTAAGAAGCGGGCGTCTTGTTTCCTGCCCCTGGAGCACCAGTGATGGTGTTTCCGTTGTGAGGCACTCCTTGACTTCGTGGCGTTTTTTGGAAGATTTAATTAAGTCAGTATCGGGGTCCAGCCTCGATATGGCCCAGGGTATCCTCAGGATGAACGGCGTCGGCGTTAGAGAGAGAGAGAGAAAGAGAGAGAGAGAGACAGGGGCTGATGATTCCTTGGTTTACGCTGGAAACCAATAAAACCCCAGCATGCGGTTTGCTCTGTTTACGTAGGCCGCAGGCGCCCTCTCGAATCGCCGGAGGCACCCCACCAGGGCACCCCCTCGAGTGAGTCTTAGAAGCCCAGGCAGATAAGTAAACGCAGAGGGACCAGCGCTCCAAGGATCTCAACCAGAAAAAGGAGAATAGAGAAAAGGATGGAAAGAGAGAAAGAACGACACGGGGAGACCAAGCTTCAATGAGCAAGGCCCCAAACTTTATTTTCCAGTGCTGCTTTTATACCCTAAGTTATGCGCATAAGAAACAGAGAAAGGGAGGTATAGAGTCACGCCAAAATCAAGTGGGGTCAGCAGTCTTGATCCTTATCAGGATCAGGGCTTATTTTTGTGTGATAAAAGTTTTAGGTGATTTACATCATCTTCTGGCCAGGGGGCCTGCTAACAGTTTTATGGCCCTCTCTCCTAACAGTAGGTTAGTTAGCAAGTAAAAGACCCTTTTTTTAAGGTGACTTTCCTAAAGTTAGGTGCATAACAAAGTTACATTCCTATAAGGCACCGGTGTAGTGAGCTGCAAGAAAGGAACTTATTAACTTAAGATCTGATGTGGTTAAATCAAAGGCTACTACTTATATTCTCTATATGTGATTAATATATTTCCAAGGATACAATAGATAGAGGAAACTTTGCAGCAAGCATTGATTCAACAATGAAATCTTTTTTAGTACTACTCTAATGATTTTAACTTCTTCAACAGATTCCTGTATATTAGAATATCAGGCTTTCTGTCCTTGCATGGCTGGGAGGCTATAAACAGTCACACTCATAGTTGTAAGAGCCCGGACAAACTTGTCATGCAAGTTAGAAAGCTATCAGAGGGGCTTGGATTGGAACACTCCTATTAAGCCGAGGAGAACTTTTAAACTACAGCTCTGAATTAATGTTTTCAGAGAAAGGTGGTTGGGGGGAAGCCCCCGTAAGTATTAGAGGACTTGGTAAGAGGCGTAAGATAGTAGAGCAGTCAGATTCTGGTTTTCTTTGGGGTAGATGCTCGGGTAAGTCCAGGGGGCTCCTTGAGTCCTGATTAGCCTTTGCCCGTCAGGCCTCTTCCCCAGTTGACCTTTGCCATGGGTAGGATTTCCCTCGCTCGCTCCCGGCAAGTCAGCGCTTTTATTTAAGAATATCTTGCTGGTTATCCTTTCTGTGCGGTTTTCAGTCGGTCTGCCCTCCGATGGAGAAGGATAAGAGGAGGTTACGTAAGAGGAACTTACGGAAGTTTCCTGACGGGAGAGACTGACTGAGGGGGAAACTGAGTCTTGCTCTGATGGGTGGGGCCATGCTCAGAAAATCCAATTTTCTGTTGATGGGTGGGGCTGTGTTCCCTCCCTTTTACTTACTATGGTGGAGGTAAAGAAGACAATGGGACCTCCTTCAAAAGGTCCCATGCGGGCACTACTGATCTCAGCCCTGCAGCAGGCCACCGCCGACCCAGAGACTCGTGGACACTCATGGGCAAGTCTGAGTCAGTCTCTTGTGGGGTCACTGGTCCTTTCTTCTGGGTCCTGGTATGCACAAGGTTCTGTCTGTGCCCTCCAAGAGTCCTTTCCCCAGTCCTGTGTAAGTTCTGGCAGCTCTTTGGTGGGATTAAGGCTACCTCCTCTAAGGGGGCTTAATGCCATACCCAGATCTGCTGCACCCAGAGCCCCTGCCCCTACGGCAGTCCACTGCTGACCCATACCTCCAGAGCATACTCTCAAACACAGTTCTTTCTCAGTCTCTGTGGGATCTTTGGGCCCTGGTGCGCACAAGCTGAATTTAGAAAAGGCAGAGGAACCAGAGATCAAATTGCCAACATCTGTTGGGTCATTGAAAAAGCAAGAGAGTTCCAGAAAAACATCTACTTCTATTTTATTGACTATTTCAAAGCCTTTGACTGCATGGATTACAAGAAACTGGAAAATTCTGAAACAGATGGAATATCAGACCACCTGACCTGCCTCTTGAGAAATCTATATGCAGCTCAGGAAGCAACAGTTAGAACTGGACATGGAACAGCAGACTGGTTCCAAATCAGGAAAGGAGTGTGTCAAGGCTGTATATTGTCACCCTGTTTATTTAACTTATATGCAGAGTACGTCATGAGAAATGCTGGGCTGGATGAAGCACAAGTTGGAATCAAAATTGCCAGGAGAAATATCAATGACCTCAGATATGCAGATGACACCACCCTTATGGCAGAAAGTGAAGAACAACTAAAGAGCCTCTTGAAGAAAGTGAAAGAGGAGAGTGAAAAGTTGGCTTAAAACTCAACATTCAGAAAACTAAGATGATGGCATCTGGTCCTATCAGTTCATGACAAATAGATGGGCAAACAATGAAAGTAGTGAGAGACCTTATTTTTGGGGTCTCCAAAATCACAGCAGATGGTGACTGCAACCATGAAATTAAAAGACGCTTGCTCCTTGGAAGAAAAGTTATGACCAACCTGCTGCTGCTGCTAAGTCACTTCAGTCGTATCCGACTCTGTGTGACCCCATAGACGGAAGCCCACCAGGCTCCTCCATCCCTGGGATTCTCCAGGCAAGAACACTGGAGTGGGTTGCCATTTCCTTCTCCAATGTGTGAAAGTGAAAAGTGAAAGTGAAGTCGCTCAGTCGTGTCCGATCCTTAGCGACCCCACGGACTGCAGCCTACCAGGCTCCTCCATCCATGGGATTTTCCAGGCAAGAGTACTGAAGTGGCTTGCCATTGCCTTCTCCGACCTAGACAGCATATTAAAAAGCAGAGACATTACTTTGCCAACAAAGGTCCATCTAGTCAAAGCTATGGTTTTTCCAGTAGTCATGTATGGATGTGAGAGTTGGAATATAAAGAAAGCTGAGCACTGAAGAATTGATGTTTTTGAACTGTGGTGTTTGGGAAGACTTTGAGAGTCCCTTGCACTGCCAGGAGATCCAACCAGTCCATCCTAAAGGAAATCAGTGCTGAATATTCATTGGAAGGACTGATGCTGAAGCTGAAACTCCAACACTTTGGCCACCTGATGCAAAGAAGTGATTCATTGGATAAGACCCTGATTCTGGGAAAGATAGAGGGCAGGAGGAGAAGGGGATGACAGAGAATGAGATGGTTGGATGGCATCACCGACTCAATGGATATGAGTTTGAGTAAGCTCTGGGAGTTGGTGATGGACAGGGAGGCCTGGCCTGCTGCAGTCCATGGGGTTGCAGAGAGTCGGACATGACTGAGCAACTGAACTGAATTGCTAGTTATCCTTAGCTCTGGATTGTAAATGAGCAAATAACTGAAGTATTTACTACACCCACTGAAACCAGTATACCCTGTATCTTAACTTAGAATTAACATGCTGATCGTTCCTTTCCTCCTAGATCTTCTGCCATTCTGTTTTCTTCTACCATCTGTTATATGCTTTCTTTTATATTCATGTTATACATAAATATTCCCTTTTCTTTATTCTTTTCAAAACAGATCTTGTTCTTAATGCTGGCTTTTAAAATTATAGTATGTGCTTTAGTTTAATTGTCTTCTTTCTATCCAGACGTAGGTCTCCTGATTATAATTTGTTTTCATTTTCCTACTAACAGTTTTAAATGCTGCTGTACTCTCTTTCGTCTCTCTTCTATCCCTCCAATGCTTATTTGTGATCTCTTCACTGTTTTGACTTATTTTTCTGTTCAGGCATTTACCATCACTTCATATTTTTTGTTTAATTAGCTCCAAGGTGTGAGTAGTAATTTTGTTCTTTAAAATTTGTATAGAAATTTCTCTCTGTTTTTTCTTTTGATTTAATATTATAATCACATTAGTTAAACTTTTTCCATAGTGTTTTTTTTTCATGTTGCTCATGAAAATATTTATGCATTTCTCATATTGTTAGGATAGCTTGATGATGATTATACATCAGACTTCCCTTTGCAGATGGATTTGATTTACAGATTGTTCAGTTTTTAAAAAATCCTTCCCTTATATCAATCTTTTTGTTCAATTTAAGGTTAGACTATATATTCTCAATTATTCACTTAAATGTAATAGCATCTTCTATGTTCTATGCCAAGAGCATATAATATAGTGGCGATCAGTATAAACATTGTAGCTGTTATTATGGAATTTAGCTTTAGACAGTTGTATACATGTAAGCAGGAATTCTGAGAATAACAGACTTCGCAGAAGATGTGACATTTGAGATTTGAAGGGTGAGTAAGAAAGAGTTAACTAAGTTTCTAGGCAGGTAGGAGAGCAAGTGGTAAGGTTTTTTTTTTTTTTTTGTCTTTTTATTTATTTATTTTTTGGAGGCTAATTACTTTACAATACTGTAGTGGTTTTCCCATACATTGACATGAATCTGTCCTGGATGTACAAGTGTTCCCCATCCTGAACCCTCCTCCCACTTCCTTCCCCATCCCATCCCTCTGGGTCATCCCAGTGCACCAACCCCGAGCACCCTGTATCATGTATTGAACCTGGACTGGTGATCTGTTTCACATATGATAATATACACGTTTCAATGCCCTTCTCCCAAACCATCCCACCTTTGCCCTCTCCCACAGAATCCAAAAGACTGTTCTATACATCTGTATCTCTTTTGCTGTCTTGCATACAGGGTTATTGTTACCATCTTTCTAAATTCCATATGTATGCGTTAGTATACTGTATTGGTGTTTTGCTTTCTGGCTTACTTCACTCTGTATAATAGGCTCCAGTTTCATCCACCTCATTAGAACTGATTCAAATGTGTTCTTTTTAACGACTGAGTAATACTCCATTGTGTATATGTGCCACAGCTTTCTTATCCATTTGTCTGCTGATGGACATCTAGGTTGCTTCCATGTCCTGGCTATTATAAACAGTGCTGTGATGAACATTGGGGTATATGTGTCTCTTTCATTTCTGGTTTCCTCGGTGTGTATGCCCAGCAGTCAGATTGCTGGGTCATGTGGCAGTTCTGTTTCCAGTTTTTTAAGGACTCTCCACACTGGTAAGGTTTTGAGGTAGGAAGGGGAACGACTGGAAAAAGACTGTGCGCAGAGTGGAGCGTAAGAGGATCGGGAGGCAGGGAGTAGGCCATGTGGAGCTTGATAGGCTGTTTTCCAAGGAGGATGGTTCTGTTTCTAGGAGGAATTGAACATCACTGTCTACTTATGTTTAAAAAATTCTTTATAGTCTTACATTATTTTCTTCAATTTGATCTAACTTTTTTTTGTTGCCAGGAACATTCTGTGTCTTTGTCAATGCCTAGGATAGTTGCTGATGTACAGGGAGAACACAGGAAATACTGGCTGAATAATTATAAGATGAATGAGCGGAAGGATAATGTTGGAGGGATGGACAAAGAGAAAAGGTAGATGAAAGGAAAGAGGAGAAGAAGGACAGTTGGAGAGAGAGACAGTGAAGGGCAGATGGAATGAGGGAGAGAAGCATACAGAGAGAAGTGAAGTAGGGAGTGAGAAGGGAAAGAAGGAAGGGGGGCGGTTAACAAAGGTGTGAGAGATTTGAAAGAAAAGGCGGATTTTTTTGGTTGGAAATTTCTCTTTGACTATCAGGGTGCAAAAGTGAATGATAGGAGCTAATTTATGAATACTTTTAGTAGTCCAATTAAGAGAAGGTGATAGATAGCGTGGGTTGGGGAGATGTTGATGATATGCAAAAAGTGGAGGAATTAATTAGGAAGTAAAATTGACAGGACTTAATTAATTAGGGATTAGATACGGAAGTTGGAGAAGACTCTTGAGAGTCCCTTATACTGCAAGGAGATCCAACCAGTCCATTCTAAAGGAGATCAATCCTGGATGTTCATTGGAGGGACTGATGCTAAAGCTGAAACTGCAATACTTTGGCCACCTCATGCGTCGAGTTGACTCACTGGAAAAGACTCTGATGCTGGGAAAGGTTGGGGGCGGGAGGAGAAGGGGACGACGGAGAATGAGATGGCTGGATGGCATCACCGACTCTGTGGACATGAGTTTGAATGTAATCCGGGAGTTGGTGATAGACAGGGAGGCCTGGCGTGCTGTGATTCATGGGGTAGCGGAGAGTCGGACACGACTGAGCGACTGAACTGAACTGAACTGAACTGAGATACGGAAGACGGGGACTAGGAGAGGAAGCCTCAGTTTCTGTGAGCTAAGAAATAAAACGCAGATGGCCTTTCAGTTTGCAGAGAATTCCGGCATATCAGCTCTCTCTGTTGCTTTCTTCCTTCCCCTTTTCCCCTCTCTTTCCATCGTTCTCAAATTTTCTCTCTCTTTATGACTTTTTTCCTTCTTCTTTCTGTCTCTGAGTATGCACTGCTGTTGTGTTAGCAATTAAGCCAATTTTATATGAAAGCAAAGTTTTGCATGTGTTCTGTGTATTCTGTTGTTGTTTTGCAAATAAATACATAGTTTTTGGGCACATAACATTTTAAGAAGCCTGTATTTTCCTCATCTAAAAGGTTAAATGCAATGACTAGTCTTTTACTCCTTAATAGGCTAGTTCTTGAATATTATGAATGCCTGAAAGCAAGTTTCTTTTAAATGATTGTGGGTAGATTTCCATTTCTTCATTTACAGAAATATGGAGTTGGCCTAAGTATTCTGTAAGATCCTTTTTATGTAAATATTCTAACTTCGGGCAAAAAAGGGTAACTGGAAAGGAACAAATGTGAAGTGTTGTAGCTACCTTAAGTATTTTTTTGAAAAATGAGGCAAGGTTTAAATAAACAAACAGATACTGTATAACGTCCTGTTTGTTGAATGACATAATTGAGTTCTGTTTTTATCCACAGAGTCTCTCTTCCAGCTCCTTTTGGAAATCACCGTTCGAAGTACTGGAATGAACGACAGCACGGGACAGTCTCTGACGGCACTTTCCTGCGCTTGTCTCTTTAGCCTGGTGGCTTCCTGGGGAGAGACAGGAAGGACACTGCAGGCCATCTCTGCTATCCTCACCAACAACGGCAGCCACGCTTGCCAAACTATTCAGGTACTTCATATCTCAAGCTGCTTAGAAAGGGACAAGAGACCAAATTGCCATTTTGCCTTAATTTCTGTCAATAGGAATTCACTGCTTTTTCTCACTCGGTATAGTGGTTTGATCTGTCCCAGGTTGATATATAAATAACCTAAGATAGTTGACCTAAGCTGCATGTGTGTTTAACTCTGCGACATGAAAGGTATAATAAAATGAAATTTGGCGAAAACTTAAATCTTTAGGGTAGTTTTTATGTCAACACTAAGCCTCCTTTTCCTTTGACATGGTATTGCTCTCTGTCCTCCCCCCACCTCCCATCTTGCCCTGAATTTTCAAACGTAGAATTCCTTCATAGTTTCTAAATATCTTTTCCCCATTGAAAGAAAAGCATATATTATTTTTCCGATATTTCTAATTGATTGTGATAGTTTTTCATGGATTGATATGTTTCTGAGCTATTTCTGCTTCACATACAGCAGGTTTTTTTGAGCTTTTACCAGGCAGTTGTGGAATAAGCTCTTCATCCTTGTTAGTGATGAGAAATATGAACTTACTTATAGGCAGACTTGATTTAATTCTTTTGGAATGTTTTCTGGAAATTGAGGAAGAAGTTACAATTTTAAGTCTCTGTTATGTGCTCTTTTCTGGCCCCTTGGATGACCTCCAGAACATGTAGAAGGGATGCCTGAACCCTGTCATTAGCAGCCAAAGATAGTGAAAGGGGTAAATGGGCTACTGTCTGTGACTTGTTCAGTGATTTTGAACTTTCCTTGTCAAATATGAGCAGTCTCCTTTCTCTAGATTTCTGTTCTTATTGTTTCCCCTCTTTTTGTCCTGCCTGAAGTCCTTTTTCCTCTCTTTATGATTCTTACTTATTTTGAAGTCCCTCTAATTTATTGATTTCCAAACTGTTCTCTGCTGTGCTTTGAAAGTAAAAATGAAAGTGAAAGTCGCTTAGTTGTGTCCGACTCTTTGCAACCCCATGGACTATACAGTCCATGGAATTCTCCAGGCCAGAATACTGGAGTAGGTAGCCTTTCCCTTCTCCAGGGGATCTTCCCAACCCAGAGATCGAATCCAGGTCTCCCACATTGCAGGCAGATTCTTTACCAGCTGAGCCACCAGGGAAGCTTTGAGGATTCAGCAAAATTTTAGTTTAAATATATACAAATACTTTCAAAATTTTAATAGAATAACACAAGCATTCAAATATCCATGCCAGATGTTAAAAGTATAGTGACCATATCCACAGGTACTTATTAGAATCCAGTGATTTTTTTGTGTGTGTGTAGATTTATTTGAGAGGATATGACATGAGATCTTAAACAGTGAGTTGAAATTAGCCAGTGCAGAGGGAGGAGGTGTTGGTATTGGTGGTGTAGAGAGAGAGAATAGTCTTGGTATCTATGTGCTAAAGCATGGAAATAGCAGTAATACTGGAACACTGAAAGCTGGAAGAAGTTTATGTAGTTACAGTGTAGAGAGCCGTCAGATAGCAGAGATAGGACTTGAGCCCATGTCTGTCTGGCTGTAGTTATGCTCAAGCATTGGGCTGCACAAAACTTCTCAGTCCCCTGAACCAATAGCCGAGGCTCTCTTAAGGACCTTCCCTATCACTGTATACCTAGCTCTAAGTCAAAGGCCATATTAAAACCTGTTATCTTAACATGACCTCTAGTGTTCTTCATGATTTGGCCCCATTTCACCTACCTATTCATTTCACAAAACTCTCTTGGCTGGGCAATGATTAGGAGCAGGTAAGAAAAGCCTTCTCCGAAAATATAACTGTTGCACCTCAAATTATATGGGATCCAAATGCATATTACTTATCTTGTTCCAAAAAGCTTAAGCTGAGACTTTAAGGTAAGGTTGGTCATAATGTGAGGTCTCTTATTGAAAGAGACTAAAGTCCCTTCTATAAAGATGAACTCCAGACTTCATAGACCCCCCACTGACACAACACTACTGAATCTGGACTCACAAACAAAAAGGACATAGGAAAAATGCACCACCATTGAGAGTTAACAGAAAGAAGTAAAGCAGAATCAATCTTGCCAAGTCTCTCTGTCTGTCTGTCTCTCTTTCTCTCTCTCTCTCTATATATAAAATTTGACATTAAGTATGTGTATATTTAATATGGTTAATAAAGTGCCAGAAGTATTATTAAGGAATAAGGATATAAGAGATAATCAGATCAGAGAACAAATCAAATAGAACTCCTGGAAATGAAAAACCAAATGGTTACAATTAGAAACTTAAAGGATGAGTTAACCAGTGGATAATGTAGTTGAAGACAGAAGCAGTGAACTGAAAGATAGAGGAAGAAATTATCTAGAATGCAGCACAGAGAGATAAAACATGAACAGTAAGAAACATGGAGAATGAGAAAGTTTGAAGTGTCAGTACAGTCTGAGTTCCACAGGCCAGTGATGGATTCGTGGAGAGACAGTATTTGAAATAATGGCTGAGATTTTCCAGAATTGGTGAATGACTTGGAATCCTCAGATTAACGAAGTCTGGTTTATCAGAATTACATTTCTAGGTCCTGCCACACTGTTGGTGAGAGATCAGTAGGAGAGGAAAAGGGTACATCTGAGGCTTCTAATTGTGGTTCTGGGTTTTCTTAGAGCTAACACTCAGAAAGCAGGAGAGAAATAGGGCCATGTTGGAGACACCTAGTTTCTGCTCTCCTCTCCACCCTTGCAGTCTCCACAAAGATTACAATAAAGGATTCTTTTTAAAGTATAAACTTCTAAGGATGGGACACATTTTTAAAAGGTGAATACTGGGAAAGCTTAAACTTCTGAAGACGCTAATACCCACAGAAGGTAAGTTGATTTTCACCTAAAAATACAGATAGGATTTAGAATTGGAAGTAATAGGTGCCTGGAAAAGCTAAAAATAGACTGGGAGTCTGTGTGATGAAAGCTCCGGAGCCCCCGAGCCCTTCCTCTACACCCCCCAGTCAGGCACCTGTCCTCCTCTCATACCCCTCAGAGTTAGGTTTTCTGTGTGAAGAAATTGAGCCAGAGAGGCCAGGGGAAACCAGGCAGAGTGGAGAGTGAAGGTGAGGAGCCGGATGGAGATTGAGTGAAAGTCTCCATGTTGATGATGACTTTCCTCCATCCTCAGAGTTCCCAGTATACTGAGAGTGAGGTTCATAGCTTCTAGGAAAAAGACTGGAAGATTCTCATTTGGAGAAAAAAGTGAGGAAAGACTTACAGATCCAGACATTTGGCAGGGAGTGAGAGATCCTCCAGTGAAACTGCTGAACTTAGCGGAATCAGTTTGAGGTGAGCTCGCTGTCTGTCAGACCCTCCGTTCACAGCGGCTTCCTGAGGTGAGCTCACCTTCTGTCAGACCCCGTCCATTCACAGCAGCTTCCTGTCAGATTTTTTAGTTGCTTACTCTTTACAAATAAGTGTATAGCCAAGTATTTGGAGAAGGAAACAGCAACCCACTCCAGTTTTCTTGCCTAGAGAATCCCATGGAAAGATGAGCCAGTCGGGCTACAGTCCATGGGGTCGCAAGAGTCAGACACGACTTAGAGACTAAAGAGAGAGAGAACCACGTATTACTGGGTTAACGTGAAAGATAGAATCCCCCAAATCAATAAAAATAGTAATAATAATAACAATTTTGGTGAAAAGGGTACAGGGAACAGAAAAACTCTTAACAGTAATTTGTATTTTAAAGAGGGATGAAAAGATGATTATGTTAAACAGCAGTGTTTTTTAAAAATTCAGAACAAAGATTTTGCAAGTTAAAGATCACAATAAAATCAGTAGAAGCATTAGCAGTTCAGATTAAAGAGGTCCCAAACAATAGAAAACAGAGCAAAAGAAAGAAAATAGGTTATATAAAGTAAAATTAGAGGATTCTTCTAGAAAATCCAGTATTTAATAGGTAGTCAAGCAGAGAGGACAGGCTTCCCTGGTAGCTCAGTGGTAAAAAAAATCTGCCTGCCAATGCAGGAGATGTGGGTTTGATCCCTGGGTGAGGAAAAGCTCCTGGATAAGGAAATGACAACCCATTGCAGTATTCTTGCCTGGGAAATCCCATGGACAGAGGAGCCTGGTGGGCTACAGTCTATGGGGTCACAAAGGGTTGGACACTTCTGAGTGACTAAACAACAGCAAGCAGGAAGAAATTACCTAAGCTTCATAAGGAGACTTCCCATCCCCCAAAGATACACATTTCAGATCGACAGAGGGCCCAACACAATGAATGACAGAAAGACTCACACCGAGTCTAACTTTGCAAAATCAGAACACAAGAAAGAAAGAATAAAGGTCCCAGAGTGCAAAGACAAGTTATGTACCAGAGATTGAGCAGAATGTTATTGGACTTCTCAAAAGCAGCATTGGCATAAAAAAGAACAAACAGTGCCTTCAGAGTTCTGAGGGAAAATGATGTTCACTCTGTTTAGCTCAGGTCTCAGTCACGTGTGAGGGAAGATAAAGATGTTTCTGAACATGCAAGGCATGGAACAGTTTCAACCTCTGTGCCTGCCCTTGTCCTTAGGGAGCAGGGCTTCTTGAAGGATATTGCCAATGGGAAACATTAGAAATGATGTTTGAGAGGAGAATGAGGAATCCATGGGGGTAGGTATAGAAGAAACTTAGCAAATGCAAAAATAGGGCAGTTGTTGACTCAGTGAAGAAAAAGAAAAATTATGTAAGGAAAATATAGTATGTGATACAGTTTGGTTCAGTTCTGCACCATGATCACACAGGCACAATAAAATGACTTCCAAATAATGCTTTAACTGGAGATGATTATATAGCTCAATCTGGTGGATTTGAGAAAAGAGGAAAGCATCATCTTTCATAGTAGTCTCAGTAGAAAGTATCTGAAACAACAAAAATTGAGAATGAAGCTGTGGCATATTATATAAGAATGTGGGTATCAATTCTAGATAAGACAGTTTTAAGTTTAATGTAGTTACTTCTTGGAGAAGGAAATGGCAACCCACTCCACTGTTCCTGCCTGGAGAATCCCAGGGACGGGGGAGCCTGGTGGGCTGCCATCTATGGGGTCGCACAGAGTCGGACACGACTGAAGTGACTTAGCAGTAGCAGCAGTAGTTACTTCTAGGGAGAGAATTTGTAGTATTCAACCATATACATAAATAAAATTTCATAAAAGTAGAAGTTCTATATTTTGATTGGGTCAGAGGCCTCAGGTCTTGAAGGGGAAGAGGAAATATCAGTGAACAGTGGGTTAGTTATCCCTCTGAATCTCTGCCCTCTAGAACAGTGCTGTTCAATAGAAGTATTCTATAATCCACCTATGTTATTTAAATGTTTCTATTAGCCACATTAAGAAGATAGCAACAGATGAAATTAATTTTAATAATGGATTTTCTCAATATTTATAAAAATAACTTCAACATGTAACCAATATGAAATTATTAATAAAATCTATACTTCTTTTTTAAAACTAAGCCTTCAAAAGCTAGTGTGTGTTTTATATTTAAATCACATCTCAAGTTACGCTAACCCTATCTCAAGAGCTCAGTACTCACATGTGGCTGGCGGCTGCCATGTTGGACAGTGGAGCTGGAGAACTGGAGCTGACAGAGTGCCCTTGGGTCTTTCCCTGCAGTCAGATATGTGGCAGCCATCTTCGGGTAGTGAGAGAGAGGCAAAAAGTGAGAAGCAGGGGGATTTCTCTGGGGTCCGATTATTGGTCCCATGCTGGTGACTTTTGAGGAATCACTTACAACAAATACCAGATATTTGATAAATATTGGTTAAATGAATGCTGGATAAATACATAGTTCATAAAAATTAGGTTTTCATATCTCGAAAAAATGTTGATGTTAATGGGTACTAGGCATAATAAAGAAACAACGTGGAAGAGAAATACTGGAAATTTTGTCTCATCTGTAGAAGAGCAGTATATCTCTTATGCTTAATTTTGTACTTCAATGTCATGCAGTATATTAATGGACATACATATCATACAAAGATACCATTTTGGTTTGTGTGCACTCTAATACAAAAAATATGTTTCAGTATTCATACGTTTTACTAATCTAGTATATTAACCTGTGTTTGGAGAAAAATGCATATTTCAGTGTTCTTGGTCACAAAAGCAAATTAATGTTCTTTCTATTTACATTTTTGTTTTGTCCTGCTTGAGATTTGTTTCTTATAGATTTTCAGTTGCTACTTTTTGCTGACACGCCAAATATGATCATTCTGAATAATGTTTTTTCTTATAAATGATATATTAATAAAGTATCTTTATTTTGTCTGCTTTGTGTTTGAGACGTTTGAAAATTACTGTGTTTTTCTTCTGACTAGGTGCCAATGATACTAAATTCACTACAGAGAAGTGTACAGGCAGTGTTGGTGGGAAAAATTCAAATTCAGGACTGGTTTAGCAATGGCATTAAGAAAGCAGCTTTAATGCACAAGTGGCCATTAAAAGAAGTATCTGTTGATGAAGATGATCAATGTCTGCTTCAGAATGATGGATTTTTCCTTTATCTGTTATGCAAAGATGGATTGTACAAAATCGGCTCTGGATACAGTGGAACGGTTAGGGTAAGTGATTCTTAATCAGATTGGAAGTTGTATCTTATACTGAATTATCTTGTGTTTGTTTCTTGCTTTTAGAGTGCCATCTAAGTTTGATGTTATTTCTCTGCAAATCAAAATGGAACATATGTGTTAAATGTCATTCATCCATGTATGTTAGTTTTCACAGATTATTAATTATAGAACTGTTGCTCGAACTAACTTTTGTTGTTTTGCAGGGCCATATATATAATTCTACATCTCGCATCAGAAACAGAAAAGAAAAAAAGTCTTGGTTAGGGTATGCTCAGGTAGGAGAATATCTCATAGTAAACCAAACTTTTCTTCCTTTTAAAATACATGGTTCATACTTGTGTCATCAGTAAATAATATCACTTCTATTTAAACAGATATAGCATGTTTTTAATAATATGACTATACCAATGATATGGTGTGTATAAAGAACATTGGCTTAGAACATTGACATTTTCATAAGAGGTTTACTTTTAGGTCTGGCCTTGCTTCTTACCAGCTGTGAGACTGTGGACAACTCAGCTAGTTTATTTGATCCTGTGTGATTTAGCTTAAAATGGGAATAAATATGTCTCCTGTTAGAGTCCTTGTTTAAGTGAGCCTCTAGTTAAGCATCAAAGACCACCTTTATTATTTGCAAATCTTAATTGGAAATGTAACTGTGACCCAAAGCCAAGTTAAAGCTTTTTACCATGAACTCTTCCTTTCTAAGTATAGATCAGTGCCTTCCAGAAAGTGGTGTGTGGCCTGCCCAGTAGGCAGCTGCCTGCATGGAGGTGGATACAGAGAATAACCAGCGAGAGAAAAGATCTGGGCCTGTGTTACTTTATTAATGCTGTGTTCTCATCACCTGACTGACATGACCAACTGGGTGTCAGCAATTGGATGCATGAGGCAAACGAACAATGAATCAAATAAAGAGGTCAAAGGGCCAGAAATATTTATTTTATACTATCCTTTGCTGAGAAGTGAAGCCCAAGTTTCCTTGTGGAGGAATATAGAATAAAGATGTCCCTGCACTCGTATCTTGCCTAGCTCTCAGATTGTTGTCAACATCAGTTAAAGCATTTTGAAAATTATAAAAATTATTGTTGTATGAAAAATAATCTTACTATATATCAACTTTTGGGGGAGATTTTGAAATTAAAATTTAAATATCAAATTAATTATTCAGTGATTGTCTCTCAAAACATAACCTGCTTTAAAATTTCAAATTTTTATTTGCCACTGCTGTATTTTATCTAACAAATAATGTCCTGGGAAATACACTTACTGAAGTATGTTCAATGACATATCACTCTATCTAAAGCCACTACTTTATTGATTTTTAAATATTAACCTAGATATTTGTGAAAGTAACAGCAGTCATTTCTATTACTTACTTGGCAAGTGATATACTAATTTTGACCAAAATATTTTTACTGTCCTGTGTGGTGTATCTAATATTTATATTGTAGATTTAATAGGTTAAATTGATATTTAGTGGTGTATAATAATACCTCCTCTTATTAAAGTATATTCAGGTTCTTATATTTTAAGTCTTTAATCTGTTTTAGACATCAATATTGATGTATTATTATATCTCAAAACACTGTAATACAGACCTGTATGACTACTTCTTCTAGTAAGTGGGTAATGAAAAAATATTTTAGAATATAAGAACACAAAATTCTTTTGTTGTTGTCAGGGTTATTTATTGTATAGAGATGTGAATAACCACAGCATGACAGCCATAAGAATAAGCCCTGAAACCCTGGAGCAGGATGGCACTGTGCTGTTACCAGGTATGTTACTCAACTAGTCATCTGTTGTCTTCACAGCTGATTTTAAGAGATGTGCATGTTAGGCCGCTGAGACATATAAAGAATGGTTAGCAAGGAGTAGTGCTTGTTTACAAACAGGTTGAAACACTCTTGACATGCAGAACATTTTATAGTCTATAGAAAATTAATGCATGTGAGAAAAACAGATACTGTAAATATAGTCTGAAGTGTTTTAATACTTATTTTCAAATTCTTACCCCAATTCTGTAGTTTGTTTCCCCTCACCCCACACCCTCAGCCCACCATGCCTTTTCAGCTCCTGAATCAGTGGGGGGATGTTGGCTTTGTTGTTCTTAATAAACCCACGACCCTGGCTCTTAAATAACCGTGGTGTAAAGAACCTTCTCTTTATTTTTACTTTAACAACAGTGTGCTTTGTGTTTTCTAATTTATTTTTAAAGGGTTTTCAGAGACAGAGGTTTTTAGGGTGGGTCAGAAATTTTAAAAATTCTTTCATTTATACTTTTTAATAATACTCTGATAAGGTATTTTGGAGACAATTCATTTTGCTTTAATTTTGAGGTTGTACATATGTATTTATCCTTCAGATCACTGTGCTGTCTAAATTCTTGGGCAAATGCATAATATATTCTCCACTGTAAGGTATTTGAATTTGCTTATACCTTAATACATTCTCTGTACTAAAATCTTCAGTGTTTAATACATCTACCAACAATTTCATGGTAAGCAGCAAAACTACTTCAAGGCACTTGGCCATCTGAAAATGATTGAGCGCTTCTGAAGAACTCAGTGTGAAGGTTAATTGCTCCCTGGCTGCTTGTTAATTTTTAAGATTTTTTATAACCTCATGAAACATTTATTTGAATATAGCTATATATATATATATATCCAAATTAGTGTACCTGATGCCATGGTAAGCTAAATGTCATATTTCATGTGTGTTTCACAAATAAAGCTACTTTAGAAAACAGATGACTTATTAAAGCCATTTGGTAAATAACTCTGTTTTCAGATATGTCTACAGGAGATTTGTTTGTTTTGTGTTTGTTTGTTTGTTTTTAATCATCACAAGTCCAAGGCCATGTCTCTGATCCTTCTGATCCTGATGTTGATAATGATAACAACAGTAATAGCAAAAATGTTCAGAAATAGCATGTGCCCCATATATATATATCTATGTGTATGTTAAAAGTAATCATATTTATTGTATAAATATAATATGAGCAAAACAAAATGAATATTAATTGTAACCCCACTTCCTATCTGTAACCACTACTGACATATTAGTGAAAAATAGCCTTCCTTTTTTCTGTGCATATTGTGCACATACATGTACAAAAGTAATTGTATGCTATTTATTGCTTTTTTAACCTATCCCTTCCACTCAGTATTCTGAATATATTTCCAGGTCATTAAATAGTTTTCTATGACATAATTTTAGTGTCACAAAATATATTCCATTGATTAGTATATTGAAATGGGGATGACTTCTAATTTTGTGCAGAGTGAATCTCACTCCAGTGAGCACCTCTGTCACTCTTTGTGTAAGTCATTTTAGGATGTCTTAATGGAAGAAAAGTTCTTATACCGATGCCCCACCCCTCCAAGACAGATGGATAGTAATAGAAAGGATTTGCTTTTGAAAAACCTTGATCATTTAACAGAGACCGTAACTGAGAAAGACCATTTGAAAATGGTCTACATGAAGCTGTTTTATTTATTCCATCATGGTAAAAAAAAAAAAATGACTTGTTAATGTTCTTATTCAGTTGAAATCCCTCTACTTCATTTAGCATCTGAAATGCGACTTTGAACAATACGAATGTGGCTTTCTCATGGTGAGGAAGGAACCAGACTGGGTCAGAATAGTCCCATGTTGTGTGTCTTGATATTTTCCCGAAGATGCTGTCTTAGGACATCACGTGACGGAGACAGAAAGGATGAAGAGCTCAGTCTTTTTGAAATCGCGCGGCAGGAAGACTTGCCTTCAAGCCTGAAGAAGCCTGTGGTCGTTTTTCCCTTTCTTTGATCTGGACGGCAGTTTTCTTTAAGAGTCCCCTTTTTTCCCCTAGCTAGGGGTTTATAGATGGTAATGAATACCATGTTTAAAATTGACAGAAATCTAGTAATTCTTTGAGCTTCATGTTCCAACTTGTCTTATAGTCTACTTTATAAATAAGTTATTTGCAACCCAGCACTGAGAGCTGAAAGCATACTTTGTCCCCTGTTAATTGTAACTGTAGCCTTGTATGTTGTACCTTTTATATTGTACCCTGTGTCATTACTCTTTGTGTCTGGTGACATGCTGCCTCCCATCACGAGGGCTTTTGCTACTCTTCTTGCGCCGTTTCACTCCTCACCCCTGCATTTATCTGAAATTATAATGAGTTTTTCTTCTTTGCTTTTTAGTTTAAAATCTTACTGCTTAGAGCTTGAGAAGCATCTTTCTTGCGCCTCTTTGTATTCTGTACAGTGGACTAGGAACTCTTTCTTTCGATTTCTCCTCTCTTTGATTACCAAGTCTCTTGGGCTACCAGTGGGCCTTGTCTCCCAGTTTCTATTTCCAGTTTGTGATCACTGAATTCTCTATTTGGTAAGGGTCTGCCTGTGTTTTGCATATTTATAATAAGGAAGTATGCTAGTATGAAGCTCCTGGGCAAAGATATAGAGTAATCCAGCTTACTTGGGTGGGCTCCATTACTGCATTCCAAAACCAGACTTTTATGTTCTGCTGATTCAGGTGCAAATAGAAATGAAATATTATTTCTTTGGCATTGTAATTAATGGAGAGATTCATCCTAGTTCTCTGCAGTTATTTTGGGAAGTGTGTGTGTGCTTTTAGACTTGCTTGCTGAACATTCGTTTTTTCAAAAGGATACAGTTTATACTTAGATATTGAGCTGCTTGTAGTTTCATGTTATTTTAGTAGCAGTCACTAACACCTGTCCCAGTGGTCCTTCTGTAATACGGCTATCCCTTGTTACACTTGTGCTTGTCTGCATATTTTGATCAAAGTATGTAGTGCACGGTTCTATATAGTATTGATGGAATATGGCATTCCAGTCAAAATATTAGCACTTTCAGACCAAAAAAGAGACACATCAGCTTAGCTATGACTGTTTATGAAGGATGAGCATTTTAAAAGTTTATATAGCATGCTATTTGCTAAAAATACTGGGACTAGGCATTAAACCTTGAAAATTGTACAGCCAGTTCTACTTTATAAAGCAAGGGATATCTGTAGATGGACAGCATAGACCTCAAATGCAGAAGCTTTAAGTCTGTCTGTATTTTTCTGTGACACTAATGACTGTGATGTATGTCTGAAGGTAGAGTGTTGCCTACCTCGCATGTGATTGTATTGACATGATTATAACCAACATTATAGTTTGTTCATCATGGTGCATGTTTATTATCAGACTATATCTAATACGAATTCATTTTGAAATTAGGTGGACTCTCAGGTCCATGATTATGGAAGATTAATAAATGTAAGCACAAAATGTAATGCGTATAATTAGTTGAATTGTTTAGTTTCTGCTAATCTGTAGCTCTTTATTAAAAAAGCACAGTCTCCCATTGAGTTTAAATTATCTTTATTGTGTGGAGAACTCTCATTCTGACTTCAGCAGAGGAGTAAAGTCATTTTGTGAGGTGTTTATTTATACTGTAATGTAATTGCTGTTTCTTCCTTTTGCACAGATTGTCACACTGAAGGTCAAAATATTTTATTCACTGATGGAGAATATATTAATCAGATAGCTGCTTCCAGAGATGTAAGTATTCTGAGTCATGGGAAGCTGGTATAAAGGGAATCCTTTTTTCATAAATTATTTGATTTTTTATTAGGTGGAAAGTAGAGCCTTAAAAGATCCATTCATGTAACAGAATACTCTGGTTGTTTTATTTCTTTTAGGATGGGTTTGTTGTCAGAATATTTGCTACAAGCACAGAACCTGTGCTACAGCAAGAATTACAACTTAAACTGGCCAGAAAATGCTTGCATGCCTGTGGTATCTCACTATTTGATCTGGAAAAGGACTTGCATATTATAAGTAAGATGGTCAAAAAAAACCTTTCTTCCATATTCTATTTTCAGATTTTTTTTTTCTTTTGAAAACTAACATTGTGTTTTCAGCATTGTATTACAGCTTGTATTAGGTAGCTATTTTGCTGTCTGTTACTGTGAAGCACACTTATGAGTAAACATGTACGAGTAACTAGGAGTAACTTGAAGCTTTTGATTTTTATTTGAACACATTTATCAGGATAGCCATGGAATGATTCCATAGATTGTCAAAATGGTAATTGGCCTAGCATTTGATTTAAAAATTTTCATTTGGATATGGAAATACAGACATTCACAGAGTATTTCTGGGATTTAGTATACCTACTCTTGCCATGTCATAGTAGTAAGTAGGGTTAGTTTCCATGAGGGTCTCAGTTTTGGTTTGCCATACTGCTCCCGATTTAGTAGTTCCCATGTCTTAACTTGTGGGATTCTTTGCAAGACCCAGCTGTTTTGATTATCTTATTAAATTTATTAAATTTCATTAGTGATTTACCTTGCACATTTGTATAGTATTTTGTTTTTCCATAGAAAAATACTGTATTGAACTCATCTTTTCCAAATTTCATAATCCTGTAAACTTATTAATGGTTTATATAATTGGACAAACTCATAAAATGTGCTTATAAATATTTATTCATAGTTTCACAACTTGAAAGTATGCATAAGGATCTGTGTGTGTATATGCGCACATATGCACTCAAATTCATGGAGTATCTACATGAAACCTTCTGTAGAAAAAAACTTGGAACAGGAAATCTAAAATACCTTAATTCAAATATCTGCATAGTATTGTTCAAACCCAAACACTCCCGTGTCAAGACCTACCTCACCACAATTTATATATTTGCTCATTTGTAGGCCAAACAATATAATTAATGGGTGTGTGTATATTAGTCACTGAGTCATATCCAACTCTTTGTGATCCCATGGATTGTAACCCACCAGGCTCCTCTGTCCGTGGATTTCTCCAGGCAAGAATACTGGAGTGAGTTGCCATTTCCTTCTCCAGGGGATCTTCCCATCCCAGGGATTGAACCCAGGTCTCCTGATTGCAGGCAGATTCTTTACCCTCTGAGCCACCAGGGAAGCCCTAATTATGAGGACCAAATAGGAAAGTCTCATGCATTCTGTAATGCCTGATAACGAATAGATGCCCAGTAAAAATTAATTCACTCATTAATTGAAGGAATCCAGCTAACATTGATTTAAACAATTTTTTTAATACTGAGAATAAAATTTGGCACTAATCTGAAACATCTGGGCTTCCCTGGTGGCTTAGTTGGTAAAGAATCTGTCTGCAATGCAGGAGACCCAGGTTTGATCCCTGGGTGGGGAAGATCCCCTGGAGAAGGAAATGGCAACCCATTCCAATATGCTTGCCTGGAGAATTCCATGGACAGAGGAGCCTGATGGGCTACGGTCCATGGGGTCACAAAGAGTTGGACATGACTTAGCAGCTAAACCACAATCTGAAACAAATGAAGAAGCTTATGGTAACTTTATTCTTGCTTGGAGTAGTGTAGCTACTGTTCATATTTTTTTCAAATGACGTACTGTGTCATCCTTGTTTTTGAGCAATATTAATTGGATTAATTTTTTCATTACTTGAAGTCATACAAGTTGTGCTTGAAGTTATTCATATTAAAACTGTAATAGTATTTATGAAGTCTTACTGTATTATCAGGTACTGGATTTGATGAGGAGTCAGCAGTTCTTGGTGCAGGACGAGAATTTGCGCTAATGAAAACAGCAAATGGAAAGGTAAATTACTCTTAGGATTAAAAATGAACATTATTTGCTTTAAGAGATAGTTGGTATAATCAGTTGATTAGCTTACATAGTTTACATGTGGAAACAACCATGTTTTAAAATTTGATTAAAGTTTTTATATGTAGTAAAATTTCATGTTGAAATAGTATTAAAAAATTGTGGCATTTGAGTATAATACTTTGTAAACTTTATAAAATGTTCCCTTTTTACAAATATTTAATTATGGAGCTCTTTGTGTAATTTTTTGAGTTGGGGTGAATTCACATTTGTGTTTATTTTGAATAGGATGTCCCTTGGAAATTTTTGTAAATGTGTAGACATTTAGACTACAAGTTAGGGAAAGTAGAAGGATGTACAATTAAGTTGCAGATTGTAGAGGTCTGTTCATAGAGATGGAAGCTTTTTTGTATCTGGTGATGTGAGGATAAAGTAAGGTAGTTAAAAGAACATGAAAGTGAAAATTATGAGGCATATACAGTATATTTGTATGTGAGGTTTTTTCCACTGGGAAAAATGAATTGAGAATTTTATGAATTTCCTTCTATGTTTGGAGTATATTTATGGCATACATTTATTCATATTTATTCAGGATACTTAAAAAAGATGATAAGTATCCTGAGTAGATATGAAAAAACTATTGTGAACTGTGTACTTTTGCAGATACATGCCTATTTCTCTCCTGCTCAGTTCTCAGAAGTTGAATATAATTAAAGAAAGAGTCAGAGTTCTTGTTTTTATTTTCAGTGAAGTATGGAAGTTTTTTTCTGTCACGTGAAACCTGGTGCACTGCTCCAAGAGGCACTGTAACTCCTGTTTTGTATTTTTATTTATACCCATTAAGATACATTACACTTTTGCGAACCCTAGGACTATAGCCCGCTAGGCTCCTCTGTCCGTGGTATTCTCCAGGCAAGAATACTGGAGTGGGTTGCCATTCCCTTCTCCAGGGCCTCTTCCTGACCCAGGGATAGAACCCACATCTCCTGTGTCCCCTGCGTTGCAAGCGGATTATTTACTACTGAGCCACCAGGGAAGCCCTAAAAAAAAGAGTTTTTTGAATTCTTGTTCTTATTCTCAGTAAAGTAGGGAAGTTTTTTTCTCTCATGTGAAACCTGGTGTACTACTCCAAGAGGCACTGTAATTCCTGTTTTGTATTTTTTTTCTGCACATGTTAAGATATATTACACTGGCAAATACCAGAGTCTCGGAATCAAACAAGGTGGTCCTTCAGCAGGAAAATGGGTTGAGCTACCAATTACAAAATCCCCAAAGATCGTGCACTTTTCCGTTGGACATGATGGCTCTCATGCCCTTTTAGTCGCAGAAGATGGAAGCATATTCTTCACAGGATCTGCCAGTAAAGGAGAGGATGGAGAGTCAAGTGAGTGGATTGTTCAGTAGAAATGCTGGGGAATTTATTAACAAAGGGTATATCAGTTTCAACAGCACTAGCCTTCTCAAGTAAATAGATTTTATACCGAGGAGTATTCAGAGAATGGTGGTGGTGTGCTGTTCATTAAAGAACCATGATTGCTGATTTCATGCTAGAGTTCACATTCATGAATTTTTGTAGGCCTTATATATTGCATACATGACTGTTCATCTGTTTTGTCTGTTGGTTCCATTTTTCAAAACTTATTTATTCCAGTATATTCTTTTAGGTAACCCCAAGTTTTGTAAAGAGTATGTGTTTCACAATGAAGTAAACCTTATGTGAATTGTGTAATAGTATCAGTTATGAAACACTGTTCTTGGTGTTATTTCATTATGATGAAATTCCTGAGCAATGAAAAATTAAACAATTTTCATGTATCTTTCCTGTACTTCTGTTCAGCCTTTCTCAAAGTGTCCTTTGTCTCTTTTTGTAACTTGTACATAGTACATTGTTGCAGTTGGGGTAGCATTTTATGAGGATTAGGTTTGAAGTCAACATCTAATGTAGAGATCATGTGTAAATAAAAGTTATCCTGAAAAAATCTTTTAAAATAGCCATGAAGTATATTGCCATATCTCAGAAACTCAGCGCAGCCAGGTTTTCCTTCTAGGATTTGGAGGACACAATTCTTCCTTTGCTTGACCACCGGATGACTTAGTTGCTGTATATATGTATATAGTTCATGTTACAAGAAAAAATACAGTGGTATTTTAATCCTAGAATTGTACCCAGCATAGCAATATGTTTTTATTCAGAAAGGCATGCAAGAACTGGGATTGACTGAGGGAACAGAAGATTGATATTTCCCATCTTTTGTTCATTTCAGGGATTTAGTTTTTGAGAGGCTGCTTAAATCATCTACATTTAAATCTTATTTGCTGTCTCTACATATGCACATTTCCCTTCCTTTCAGTCTCTGACTAGGAGTAAATACTTAATATGTGCTGAATGAATGAGAAGCTGGTTTTAAATACTTTCCAGGATCTCACAGAGGAATACATGTGAGGTAGAGTTTGATAAAAAGGGATTTAAAATAGATACAGATGACAGTGGAATGGTATTGATAATGTAAATAGCTAATCTAGAGACTGCACTCCCTAGAAGTTTGGTAGAAAATTGCTGTTTCTCTTTTGATATTTCAGTGTACTACAAAGAACAGGATCTGATAGCAGTAGCTTGATAAATATTTAACAAGATGAGGCTTTTAGATTGACTCATTTAATTGACATGTTGGGAAGCTCAGGCCTTTGTGAAAATAAATAAATCAAGTATGATAAATGCAAATGATAGGTTTTTTTCCTTGGGCTTTGTATACAAATCATGATTTTTATTTGTAAATAGATGCCTTAAATTAAATATCTTTTTTTTTAAAAGCTAAGAGCAGGCGGCAATCAAAACCATACAAGCCTAAGAAGATAATTAAGATGGAAGGAAAGATTGTGGTGTATACAGCCTGCAATAATGGAAGTAGTTCTGTTATTTCTAAAGATGGAGAGCTATACATGTTTGGAAAAGATGCCATTTACTCTGATAGTTCAAGTAAGTTAAACACTGGTTCACTTTTATGCACAGAAAGTTCTATACTACACCTTATGTATTGCAAAAATGTATCTCGAAAAGTAATATTTGTAACATGTTTTCTCTACATTTTCCACATTTCTTTCCAAATACAATGTTTTGTTCTTTCTTCCTGTCTTATTACTGGGAACACTGTCAATAGTTCCCTACAGAGCTAATCTTGGGAATTGCCTCCTGCAGCTCTACCTTACCTGTTACTTTCTCTGAAAAGGTTTTCCTAGACTCCGTGAGATGCCCATGTGACATGTTTCTGGTGGTACTCTGGGGACCTGATTTTCATGTCTTAGCAGATTTGTAACTGATGGATTATTTATCTCCCCCTGTTGTTAGGTAGTTAGAGAAAGCCTGAAAGTGAACATGTTAGTCACTCAGTTGTGATCCCATGGACTGTGGCCCGCCAGGCTCCTCTGTCCATGGGATTCTCTAGTCAAGAATACTGGAGTGGGTTGCTGTGCCCTCCTCCAGGGAATCTTTCTGACCCAGGGATCAAACCCATGTCTTCTGCATTGCAGGTGGATTCTTCATCACTGAACCACCAGGGAAGCTGTTAGAGAAGGGCTGTCTCTCTCTTAATTACTGTTTATCCCCAGTGCAGTGTCTGGCACATTGTAGACTCAAGAATTACTTAAGTGGCTGACTGATAACTTAGGGTAATGAATATGAGGGACAAAACTAGCCAAAGAGTTTTACATTTATAAACTGTTATCTCGAAAGCTTGTCATACTTGGTTGCTAGATTTTGTTTCTGGCATTTAGAAATGAGTATAATGATTGTAGCAACCCACCTGGAAAGGTTTTTCATGAATCAAATATGTAAAGCCTATACATTTTTTTATAATAAGGAAATCAGGATTAATGAAGTTTCTGATTGTCTCATGCCAAGGAAATGACATGTATTGAACATTTAAAACAGCCCATTATCAAGCTGAAAACTGTGCTCAGGTGATTTATGTGAGTTTAATGTGGGAATATTTAGTCTCAATTGGCCTCAGCTGTCAGTTAATCAGAATTTGGGGGTGGGCTCGTGTACATTTAAAAAATAATACTCAGTAAAATTCAGTTCAGTCACTCAGTCGTGTCCGACTCTTCGTGACCCCATGAACAGCAGCACACCAGGCCTCCCTGTCCATCACCAACTCCTGGAGCCTATTTGAACTCATGTCTGTTGAGTCGGTGATGCCATCCAACCATCTCATCCTGTCGTCCCCTTCTTTTCCTGCCTTCAATCTTTCCCAGCATCAGGGTCTTTTCAAATGAGTCAGTTCTTCGCATCAGGTGGCCAAACTATTGGAGTTTCAGCTTCAGCATCAGTCCTTCCAATGAATATTCAGGTCTGATTTCCTTTAGGATAGACTGGTTGGATCTCCTTGCAGTCCACGGGACTCTCAAGAGTCTTCTCCAACACCAAGTTCAAAAGCATCAATTCTTTGGCTCTCAACTTTCTTTATAGTCCAACTCTCACATCCGTACATGGTTACTGGAAGAACCATAGCTTTGACTAGACAGACCTTTGTTGGCAAAGTAGTGTCTCTACTTTTTAATATGCTGTCTAATATGCTGTCTTCAATAGGTTGGTTGTAACTTTTCTTCCAAGGAGCAAGTGTCTTTTAACTTCATGGCTTCTTGCTAAAATGCTCTTGGCTAAGGCTGATGGAAACTGCTGCATTTATTCAGCAAATATTTATTGAAAACTAACAATACATCAGACATTAGTGGACCAGACAGACATGTCCCTTTCTTTTTGAGGCTCTGAGAGACAAATGGATGGTAAAGAACTGAAATAGAAGATATCTAATGGTTATATATATAGACTCAGATTCTGGCATGACCACTTTTTATTTGGCTAACTAGCATAAATTGTGTAACTTTTCAGAGCTTTCCTTTTCATTTTTCTTCTACCTGTAAAAGGAAGCTAATGATAATACCTGTTTCATATGGCTCTTACAAAGTAATAGGAGATACTTATGAAATGCCTACAGCAGAGCCTGGCACATTGTAAGGGCACAAGACATGTCAGCTAGTACTATGAATAATAGTAATAAATACTATTTCTGTATATACACATGTCTTTTTCAAGTATGCTAAAAACTAAAAATGGGAGTTTTTGAGGTATGCTTCATTAAAAGACCTAAGTTAGTGAAAGGGAAGGTCACACTTAGGAGTGATATCTGAGCTTCATAATATAGAATAGCTTTTCCAAAGTGTGATATGAGAATTGTTTTATTTGTAATTTAAGTAAAACAAATATTTCAGCTTCACTATGTTTTTAATTTAGTATATATTAGAAATACTCCATGAGAAGGCAATGGCAAGCCACTCCAGTATTCTTGCCTAGAAAATCCCATGGATGGAGGAGCCTGGCGGGCTGCAATCCATGGGGTCGCTAAGGGTCAGACACGACTGAGCAACTTCACTTTCACTTTCACACATTGGAGAAGGAAATGGCAGCCCGCTCCAGTGTTCTTGCCTGGAGAATTCCAGGGACGGGGGAGCCTGGTGGGCTTCCGTCCATGGGATCACACAGAGTCGGACATGACTGAAGTGACTTAGCAGCAGAAATACTCCACAATCTTTGAATTTTTACTGTTAATGCTACTGGTTAAGGTTAAAATGCTTTAGTCAAATTTAAAATTGATGTGAAAATATTAAGATAGTATGGGTGGCACTTGGATACGGCAAGTAGAATGATTGTAGTATGTGAAAAAGTGAAATTTAGGAGCTAGCTGTCTGTTGGGTTGTGGAAGAATGCATTGTAGATTATAAAGGATTGAAAAAATAAGTGCTTTGGAAAATCTCACAGGTTTCTATAGAAACAATGTTATTTCAGAATACTCTTGTGCGTGTTTTACTCTGTTTTGCTGAGAACGGTCAAAGCAAGTAAAGCATGTGGTTCAAAAACTCCTTTGTGCTTGGGTCAGGAAAGTTTGAAATCTAGTAACCCTCCTAAGCATTGTTGGAGGTGCTGCTACTGAGAGCCAGCATTCAGGAAAAGCAGGCCTGAGCTAATGCCAGAGTGAAGGTTTGTCCCAAGTCTGGATGAGAACATTTTAAGATTTTGAAACTTCATTCAATTCAGTTCAGTTCAGTCGCTCAGTCGTGTCCGACTCTTTGCGACCCCATGAATCACAGCATGCCAGGCCTCCCTGTCCATCACCAACTCCCGGAGTTCACTCAAACTCACGTCCATCGAGTCGGTGATGCCATCCAGCCATCTCATTCTCTGTCGTCCCCTTCTCCTCCCGCCCTCAATCCCTCCCAGCATCAGAGTCTTTTCCAGTGAGTCAACTCGTCGCATGAGGTGGCCAAAGTATTGCAGTTTCAGCTTTAGCATCAGTTCTTCCAATGAACACCCAGGATTGATCTCCCCCAGAATGGACTGGTTGGATCTCCTTGCAGTCCAGGGGACTCTCAAGAGTCTTCTCCAGCACCACAGTTCAAAAGCATCAATTCTTTGGCGATCAGCTTTCTTCACAGTCCGACTCTCACATCCATATATGACCACGGGAAAAACCATAGGCTTGACTAGACAGACCTTGGTTGGCAAAGTAATGTCTCTGCTTTTTAATATGCTATCTAGGTTGGTCATAACTTTCCTTCCAAGGAGTAAGCGTCTTTTAATTTCATGGCTTCATTACAGATCTGTAAAACTAATTTACAGATATACTGCCCATCTTTTGGCCACTGTTTCCCATTTTGGGGTTATTTTATCCCAGAAATGAAAAGTTCTGCATTGCGGTGGTCATTTTACGTTACTGATGATCTGATAGGCTCAGAAAGGCTTTTTAGTTGTTTCTTACCAAATTTGTTTCTTTCCTGTAGGTTTGGTAACAGATTTGAAGGGCCATTTTGTAACTCAGGTAGCTATGGGCAAAGCTCATACGTGTGTCTTAATGAAGAATGGAGAAGTTTGGACATTTGGTGTGAATAATAAAGGACAGTGTGGACGAGACACTGGTGCCATGAACCAAGGTGGGAAAGGTAGGTGTTTAGTGTGTGGATATAAAATCTTGTGTTGTCTTTTCAAAAGTTTTCCAGAACACTATGGTATAGAATCTTACTCTTTGCAACCAAAGTGGCTTTTGATTTTATACTTATAAATTATGAAAACTACTAAATTTATTTATTTATTTGACGGTCTGTCACTCACTGGAATAATCAGTATACTTTAGACTTCTGATTTCTGAGCAAATGAGCTTAGTTTACTTGTATGGTTTCCTTATTTTTATAACAAATGTAACACTTCTTTGATTTAGCATTTTTAGTAACTGAATTATCCCAGAAAAGTGCAATTTTGAAACTCTTTGTTATTAGGTCCTTTTATACCCTATGTGAATTTCTTGAGCTGTGTTTAAAGCATGAATGAGTTTGAGGGTTAATAGTTGTATAAATTAAGAAAAACAAGCTTAATTCATTTGGGACCTTCTTGATGAGAGGCTCGTCTGGATTTCAGGAGCCCTCTTATCTTTTTTCCCTTACCTTGTTTATGGGCTTCCCTGGTGACTCAGATGGTAAAGAATCTGCCTGCAATGCAGGAGACCCATGTTCAGTCCCTTGGTCGGGAATATCTTAAATGTGTATTTAAAATACTTTAATTTTTAAAAGAGCAAGTCTGCTAGTGCATATTGATATTAAAGAAGAGGGAAGAAGAAAACACAGAAATTAATTTTTCCTAAATGGATTTTTCCCCCTTCTTTCTGAACTAGTGAACCATAAATTTGGATAACACCTATTAGGCATAAAGGAGAGAAGCAGCTTAGTTTTCTATATGTTGTATAAATGTTGATTAAAGTTATGTTTTATAAAGAGTTGTGAGCTGAACAAAACTATTTCTTTATTATTCCGAAAAATGTTAGAGTAAGTTTTGTAATAACAGAAATGAAATTGTTATGTTGTTCTTGTTTTTTACTTAATTAAATCCACTAACAGTAATACATAAGAAAGTAAACTGGTCGGGTAAGATCAATAATGAATACAGGTTGCAAAGAAATAAAGGATTAAAAAAATTTTTTTAAAAAGACAGGAAAAGTATAGAAAATAATATTGGAGTATAAAAATTGTATATCTATTGTATTTTATCATTTTTCAGTAAAAAATATATTTACAGATGAGATTATAGATCAGATTCAAGTGTCCCACATTCCCCTTCTAAGACTTTATACTCCATCTCTGCCCAGTATTAATCATGATCATATCCTTTCAGTCATGTTCCTATATTTTTACTTGTTTTTATATATTTTATATATTACATGCTCATATTTTATGCATAGAAAGATACTTTATAATGCAAATCTATTTATGTTTTTTTTTTTTTAATCTCATCATTGTGTTTGAAATATAGCCACACTGGTACATACAGATGTAGATGACTCATGTTAATGGCTGTGTAATAAACCATACCACTAACATACTGCACCTTATCCATTCTCCTGCTGATAGTTTATTTCTAATTTTTCACTATTGTAAATAATTTTAAAGCCTCCTTTATTCATGTTTCATGGAAAAAATGTGGGAGACTCTTCTCAGTGTAACTTCTGTCTTGTACATTTCAGCTTCAGTGCTAGATTTTTCTTGAGAGAGGTTGTACCTCAGTATATTCTACCAGTCTCATTTTCCATATCACTCTAATAGTATCAACAGGCTGGTTTTGTTCTTTTGATGGCTATGACAGAGTTTTTCATTGTAATTTTTTCTATATTGAAGTATAACATATATGCAGAAAAATTTACACAGAATAAGTACACATCTTGAATTGTCACAGAATGAACACATTCATGTAATCAGCACCAAGATTAGGAAAAGGTACCAGCACCCCACGAGGCCCCCCTTCATGTGCCTCTCCAGTTACTATCTGCCTTTCTGCCTAACACTGTCATTTACTTTTGTATATATTTTGTATACACTATAGAAATGGAATCATGTAGTATGAGCTCTTTTGTGTGTATTTCTTTTCATTCAGCTTTATGAGATTCTTCCATGTTGTTACCAGCTAATTATAGGTTGTTCATTCTCACTGTTGTATAGTATAACATTGTGTGACTATACTAAAGTTTTAAAATCTTGTCTAGTATTATGGACATTGAGATAGTTCATAGTTTGAGTTATGTTAGTGTTGCTGTGAACATTCTAGTAAATGTTGGTGAAAATATGAGTCCCCTTTTTTTTATGTTTAACTAGAAGTATAATTGCTGATTTTCTCTTATAATTTACATTCCCTTGATGAAAGTGAAAGAGGAGAGTGAAAAGGTTGGCTTGAAGCTCAACATTCAGAAAACAAAGATCATGGCATCTGGTCCCATCACTTCATGGGAAATAGATGGAAAAACAGTGGAGACAGTGTCAGATTTTATTTTTTTGGGCTCCAAAATCACTGCAGATGGTGATTGCAGCCATGAAATTAAAAGACGCTTACTCCTTGCAAGGAAAGTTATGACCAACCTAGATAGTATATTAAAAAGCAGAGACATTACTTTGCCAACCAAGGTCCGTCTAGTCAAGGCTATGGTTTTTCCCGTGGTCATATATGGATGTGAGAGTTGGACTATGAAGAGGGCTGATTGCCAAAGAATTGATGCTTTTGAACTGTGGTGTTGGAGAAGACTCTTGAGAGTCCCTTGGACTGCAAGGAGATCCAACCAGTCCATTCTAGAGGAGATCAATCCTGGGTGTTCATTGGAGGGACTGATGCTAAAGCTGAAACTGCAATACTTTGGCCACCTCATGTGACGAGTTGATTCACTGGAAAAGACTCTGATGCTGGGAAAGGTTGGGGGCGGGAGGAGACGGGGACGACAGAGAATGAGATGGCTGGATGGCATCACCGACTCGATGGACATGAGTTTGAGTGAACTCCGGGATTTGGTGATGGACAGGGATGCCTGGCATGCTGTGATTCATGGGGTCGCAAAGAGTCGGACATGACTGAGCGACTGAACTGAACTGAACTGATATTAATAACGAGTTAGATTCTCTTCAAACTTTTCTTATTTTCCTGTCTTTTTCTTTATTGATTTGTAGGAATATTTTGTATATTTATTGTATGTGTTGGAAATATCTTTAACCAACCTGTGGCTTATCATCTACATTTTTTTAAGGTTTCATTTGTTGTATTTAATTTTTAAATATTGATGACAAGTTCTTCATTCTTTTTCTTTATACATTTTTGCTTTATATAGTCAGATCGGGACCTTTGTTTACCATATGAATTAGAATCAGTTTTTTTACTTGTCACTGTGATTGAGATTGCTTTGAATTTAGAGACTGATTTGAGCGTGATAGTTATAGTACTGCTGGGGTGATTAAATAAGGAATATACATGTAGAGCTGGGTATAAGTAAATGCTCAACGTATTTTAGTTATTGTTAAAAGTATGGCACTTGACTTCTTAAGGATTGCTTTATTCTAACTCTTGACATAGTTATTCAGTCTAGATCATCTAGTTTCTCAACCTGTCCATAGCTTAGAAGTGGCAAAAATTTAAAAAAGGATTACATATCCTATGAGTTCATTTTTTGATTAGACAGACCTGTACCCCGTCTAAGTGTAAGTGATCAGAGAATAAGGTGGACTAAGAATAAGAGATGAAGTGAATACGATATAACCTTGTGTTTGAGGATCTAGGTCTGCTCGGAAAGACAAACATAGAAAATAATTATTTGATTCCCACAGATTTGCTCTTTCATTTTATGATCTTGTAGCACTTTATGTTCTTCATAATTCTGTCATAGTTGTATATTTATACTTTTCAGTATAGTTATTTGATTAATGTCTATTTTTCTTACTAGCTTTCAAGCTTTATAATTGTCGCTTATTATCACAGTCCTCCATGTCTAGAACAGAGATTTGAAAACCATAATCTGATGCCTTAACTTCTCAGTGGCCTTTTTCTGTATGGCCCTTCAAACTAAGGATGTATATTTATAAAAGGTTATTTTTTAAAACTATGAGCCTTGCTGTGTAGAGCCACCCAAGACAGACAGGTCATGGTGGAGAGTTCTGACAAAATGAGGTCCACTGGAGAAGGGAGTGGCAAACCACTTCATTATTCTTGCCTTGAGAACCCCATGAACAGGATGAAAAGGCAAAAATGATATGACACCGAAAGATGAACTCCCCAGGTCATAGGTACCTAATATGCTACTGGAGAAGAGTGGAGACATAACTCCAGAAAGAATGAAGAGATGGAACCAAAGCAGAAACAATGCCGAGTTGTGGATATAATTGGTGATGGAAGTAAAGTCTGATGCTGTAAAGAACAGTATTGCAGAGGATCCTGGAATGTCAGGTCCATGAATCAGGGTACAGTGGAAGTGGTCAGACAGGAGATGGTAAGAGTGAACATTGACATTTTAGAAATCAGTGAACTAAAATGTACTAGAATGGGCGAATTTAATTCAGATGACCATTATATCTACTACTGTGGGCAAGAATCTCTTAGAAGAAATGGAGTAGCCCTCGTAGTCAATAGAAGAGTCCGAAATGCAGTACTTGGGTGTAGTCTGAAAAACAACAGAATGATCTCTGTTCATTTCCAAGGCAAACCATTCAGTATCTCAGTAATCCAAGTCTTTGCTCCAAACAGTAATGCCAAAGAAGCTGAAGTTGAACGGTTCTATGAAGACTTACAAGACCTTCTAGAAATAACAGCAAAAAAGATGTCCTTTTCATCATAGTGGACTGGAATGTGAAAGTAGGGGTCAGGAGATACCTGGAGTAACAGGCAAGTTTGACCTTGGAGTACAAAATGAAGCAGGGAAAAGGCTGAGAGTTTTGCCAAGAGAAAGCACTGGTCATAGCAAACACCCTCTTCCAACAAAAGAGAAGACTCTACACATGTGGACATCACCAGATGGTCATTATCGAAATCAGATTGATTATATTCTGTGCAGTCAAAGATGGATAAGCTCTATACAGTCAGCAAAGCAAAATCGGGAGCTGTCTGTGACTCAGATCATGAACTCCTTGCAAAATTCAAACTTAAACTGAAGAAAGTAGGGAAAACCACTGGACCATTCAGGTATGACCTAAATCAAATCTGTTATGATTATACAGTGAAAGTGACAAATAGATTCAAGGGATTAAATATGATAGAGTGCCTGATGAACTATGGATGGGGGTTCTTAACATTGTATAGGAGGTGGTGATAAAAACCATCCCCAAGGAAAAGAAATACAAAAAGGCAAAATGGTTGTCTAAGGAGGCCTTATGAGTAGCGGAGAAAAGAAGAGAAGGAAAAGGCAAAGGAGAAAAGAAAAGATATACCCATCTGAACGCAGAGTTCCAAAGAATAGTAAGGAGAGATAAGAAAGCTTTCCTCAGTGATCAATGCAAAGAAATAGAGGAAAACAATAGAATGGAAAAACTAGCTATCTCTTCAAGAAAATTAGATATACCAAGGGAACATTTCATGCAAAGATGGGCTCAATAAAGGACAGAAATGGTATGGACCTAACAGAAGCAGAAGATATTAAGAAGAGGTGGCTAGAATGCACAGAGGACCTATACAAAAAAGATCTTCATTATCCAGATAATCACAATGGTGTGATCACTCACCTAGAGCCAGACATCCTGGAATGCGAAATCAAGTGGGCCTTAGAAAACATGACTACGAACAAAGCTATTGGAGGTGATGGAATTCCAGGTGAGCTACTTCAAATCCTAAAAGATGATGCTGTGAAAGTGCTGCACTCAATATGCCAGTAAATTTGCAAAACTCAACAGTGGCCATAGAACTAGAAAAGGTCAGTCTTCATTCCAATCCCAAAGAAAGGCAATGCCAAAGAATGTTCAAACTACCACACAATGGCACTCATCTCACACACTAGTAAAGTGATGGTCAAAATTCTCCAAGCCAGGCTTCAACTGTACGTGAACCAAAACTTCCAGAGATTCAAGGTGAATTTAGAAAAGGCAGAGAAACCAGAGGTCAAATTGCCAACTTCCACTGGATCATAGAAAAAGCAAGAGAATTCCAGAAAAACATCTACTTCTGCTTAATTGACTATGCCAAAGTCTTTGACTGTGTGAATCACAACAAACTGTGGAAAATTCTGAAAGAGATGTGGATATGAGACCACCTTACCTGCCTCCTGAGAAATCTGTATGCAGGTCAGGAAGCAACAATTAGAACTGGACATGGAACAACAGACTGTTTCCAAATTGGGAAAGGGGTACGTCACCCTGCTTATTTAACTTATATGCAGAGTATGCTGGGAAGGATGACTCACAAGCTGGGATCAAGATTGCTCGGAGAAATATCAGTAACGTCAGATATTCAGATGACACCACCCTTATGGCAGAAAATGAAGAGGAATTAAAGAGCATCTTGATGAAGGTGAAAGAGGAGAGTGAAAAAGTTGGCTTAAAGCTCAATGTTCAAAAAACTAAGATCGTGGCATCCAGTGCCATCACTTCATGGCAAATAGATGGGGGGAACAATGGAAATAGTGACAGAGTTTATTTTCTTGGGCTCCAAAATCACTGCAGGTGATGACTGCATTCATGAAATTCAAAAATGCGTGCTCTTTGGAAGAAAAGCTATGACGAACCTGCACAGCATACTAAAAAGCAAAGACATTACTTTGCTGACAAAGGTCCATCTAGTCAAAGCTATGGTTTTTCCAGCAGGCATGTATAGATGTGAGCGTTGGACTATAAAGAAAGCTGAGTGCTAGAGAATTGATGCTTTTGAACTTGGTGTTGGAGAAGACTCTTGAGAGTCCCTTGGACGGCAAGGAGATCCAGTCAGTCCTAATGGAAACCAGTTCTGAATATTCTTTGGAAGGACTGATGTTGAAGCTGAAACTCCAATACTTTGGCCACCTGATGCGAAGAACTGACTCATTTGAAAAGACCGTGATGCTGGTAAAGATTGAAGGCAGGAAGATAAGGGGACGACAGAGGATAAGATGATTGGATGGCATCACCAACTTGATGGACATGAGTTTGAATGAGCTCCAGAAGTCGGTGATGGACTTGGAAGACTGGTGTGCTACAGTCCATGGGGTTGCAAGAGTTGGAAAAGACTGAGCGACTTAACTGACTGATTTTTTTAGAAGAGTCACATAGACTTATGTAGCATAAATTATTTACAACCTAGCCTTTTACAAAAAGTTAGTTGATTCTGCCATAAAGGAATGTCTGTGGTATAGTTGGTGTTTAATTAAAAAAAAAAAATAGCTGAATGAATTCTAACACAAATAAGCTTTAAGTGAGATATTTACAGGCTTTGAAGAGATAATGACTTACCCGGAAAAAATTGTGTAAATGTTTTCATAGGAAATGACCTTGGAGCTGAGTTTTTAAAGGAGTTTCTCTCCAGATGAGATAGGAAGAGGCATCTGATAAATGAGATATAGAGGTACAGGTAGAGCAAAGATGAGCAAAGACCCTGAACCTGCGAAAGGGCACAGGATGTTCAGAAAGCAGAGGGAATTTGAATTCAGGTGGAATGTAATTTGTATAAAGGAAATGAGCTTGGAGGAAGTTGGGAGCCGTTTTGTGACTGACTGTATCTTGCTAAGCAGTTTTGTTCCTTTGAAGATGTTGGAAAGGCATTAGAAGTTTGTAGTTTGTGACATCATAGGGTCAAATATATTCTAAGAAGCTGATTCCTAGCAATGAGAGGATATTGATTGATTGTAGCAATGAGTGAAGGAGGTCTTGGCTTAGAATGTGGTTAGGACACTTTCTTTGGTCTGTTGAATCAAATTATTGATGGTGAGGATGGAGAGGAGGGACTAAAATCAGAAAAAAGTGAGAATTAACGACTGACAGATAATTACAGCTAAGAAATACTCCTGCCGTCACTGCCTCTTTCTGCTGAAAGGAAATGAAGAGAGCATTTATTGGTGGTTCCTAAATTAAATGCTATTCTTGTTGCTCTTATATTTTATCATACCTTTGTATATTCACTTGGATTAGTTTGTGTTACGTATTTTTTTCACGGGGAAGGAAAATTACCAGTTTTTTAGACATGGGAGTAATTTAGATGAAAATGATAAACTGATCTTTTAAATAGGGTTTGGAGTTGAAAATATGGCCACAGCCATGGATGAGGACCTGGAGGAGGAGCTGGAGGAGAAGGACGAGAAGTCCGTGATGTGTCCTCCCGGCATGCACAAGTGGAAGCTGGAGCAGTGCATGGTGTGCACCGTGTGCGGAGACTGCACGGGCTACGGGGCCAGCTGCGTCAGCAGCGGGCGGCCAGACAGAGTCCCCGGAGGGTAAGAGCGTGTGCGGCACTTGAGAGAGAAAACAGGAGGAGAAAATGTGCCCAGCCCGTTTTCAGAGTTACACTCGAGTGTATTCTGTTGTGTTGTTTCTTACAAAGCATATCGGCATACACCTGTAATTCTTATACCTGTTTTCTATTGTAATAATTTCTAAGTCATTCTTATTTTATTTAAGGTGCTTCTCTTTCATTTAATTTGTTTAAACCTTTATTATTTTCCCCCCTCAAGTCCTCAGTTCATTTTATTACTTAAATTTTTATTTCACAAAAAAATGTACATAGGTTTTTATATATTGATGAATCTGTTTCTGTGGAGTGTATCCCCAGGACTATTATTGCTTTTTTAAAAAGTACTGATTTTGTTTTGTTTTTGATGGTTGTTTTTGTTTTGTTTTAATTAATTAATTAATTTTAATTGGAAGCTAATTACAATATTGTGGTGGTTTTTGCCATACATTGATATGAATCAGCCATGGGTGTACATGTGACCCACCATCCTGAAGCCGCCTCCCACCTTCCTCCCCACCCCATCCCTCTGGGTTGTACCAGAGCACCAGCTTTGAGTGCCTGCTTCATGCATTGAACTTGCACTGTGTATCTGTTTTACATATGATAATATACATGTTTCAATGCTATTCTCTCGTATGGTCCCAACGCTTGCCTTCTCCTACAGAGTCCAAAAGTCTGTTCTTTACATCTGTGTCTCCTTTGCTGTCTTGCATATAGGGTTGTTGTTACCGTCTTTCTAAATTCCATATATAGGCATTAATATACTGTATTGCTGTTTCTCTTTCTGACTTACTTCACTGTGTATAATAGGTTCCAGTTTCATCCACCTCATTAGAACTGACTCAAATGCATTCTTTTTTATAGCTGAGTAATACTGCATTGTGTATGTGTACCACAACTTCCTTATCCATTCCTCTGCCAGTGGACATCTAGGTGACTTCCATGTCCTAGTTACTGTCAGCAGTGCTGCAGTGAACATTGGGGTTCATGTATTTCTTTCAATTCTGGTTACCCTGCTGGTTATTTCCTTAAAAAGATGAATGGTTTCTGTTTTCACTCATAGCAGAAGGCACACTTTTGAAATACTGCCATAGTGGCTCATATAATTCTTTAATGTTGTCAGCTCAGTGGATGTAAAGTGATATCACATCATTATTTTCATTTATATTTCCATGACTCACATTTTTCCTGGCTTTATAAATATACTCTTCTGTGAGTTTTTTCTTTAAAATCTTTGCCTGTGTTAACAATTGGAAGGTGTTCTCTGAATATTCTTAGTATTAACCATTTTCTGTTTTCTCTGCAAATAGTGTTCCCCAATTTACTGATGATCATTTAGCTAAATTAGCCTATATTCTATTATTCGAAAGCACTTAACATTTTTTATAAGCAGATATCTATTTCTTTGAAATTTTTGAATTTTCTATCAAGACTAGAAAGGTGTCTCGATTTCTATTTGATTATATGATACCTTAAATAGTCTTCTAAAACCTGTTTTATTTCCTTAGATTTTATCAATAGAGATGGTCTTGATGTGGGGTAGATATCCAGCTTTATTTTCTTGTAGATTATGTAGTCAATTGTACAGTCATTACATTTGAATTGGCTACCAGATTTATCATTTATTATATTCCCTTATATATCACAACCTATTTTCTTGGTCTTCCATTGTTTATCGATCCAGTCTTATGCTAATATTATGTGGTTTATATTTTGTATAGTAAGGTTAGCTCCTCTCAGTGTCTTTTTTATCATTTGGGGGACTATTCTTAGATAATTAATTAAAATATAACTTTAATTGAAGTCATCACCGGTTCAATGGACATGAGTTTGGCTAAACTCTGGGAGTTGGTGATGGACAGGGAGGCCTGGCGTGCTGCAGTCCATGGGGTCTCAAAGAGTCAGACACGACTGAGTGACTGGACTGAACTGATTAGTTTTAGAATTGATTTTTATGGTATTAAATAATTCCATTCAGTAACATGATTGTTTTTCTACTTATTCAGATTTTATTTTTATTTTAATTGGAGTATAGTTGATTTATAATGTTTTGTGAGTTTCAGGTGTACAACAAAGTGAATCTGTTATACACATATCTACTCCATTTTAGATTCTCTTTTCGTATAGGCTTTTAGAGTATTGAGTAGAGTTCCCTATACAGTAGGTCCTTATTAGTTAGTTATCTGTTTTATATGTACTAGTATGTATGTGTCAGTCCCAATCTTCTAATTTATTCCTCTTCTCCTTACCCCCCAATAAGTTTATTTTCTGTATCTGTAATTTTCTTTCTGTTTTGTAGACAAGTTCATTTGTAGCCTTTTTTTTAGATTCCACATGAAATTGATATCATATATTTATCTTTCTTTGACTTAAACTATTATTTTAAAACAGGTCATGAATTTCTTTAATGCATGGATTTGTGCCTTCATTTGTAGTCTTTTTCTAAGACTTCTTTATGGCCAAATATCTATTAATTTATGTTGAATATGAGTTTTTTCTGTGTGGAATTATCAAAGATCATACAGAATACTCAATTAATGGCATGTAGTTTTCTTTTTGGAGAAGGAAATGGCAACCCACTCCAATGTTCTTGCCTGGAGAATCCCAGGGATGGGGGAGCCTGGTGGGCTTCCGTCTATGGGGTCACACAGAGTCGGACACGACTGAAGTGACTTAGCAGCAGCAGCAGCAGTTTTCTTTTTAATTAATAAACTGTTCCAACTTTAGAAGTTCTAGGAACTGCCACTTCTAAAGTTGCATTATGCTTGTTATATTTATCCTTTTTATTCTTGTTGAACTCCCCCCCCCAGGATTCTGTTGTATTATCATTTTAAAGTTATTAGTGGATTTGTCAGAATCAGAATGCAGTTTTCCCCTAAAATGTTTGATAGAATTTTGAGTTGTTGTTTATAGGTAATACAATGGGATATCCTTTGGGAGATGAAATTAATTATCAAACATCTTTGTATTATGATAGATCTTATCTTTCTAAGATCAGATTATTTATGATGATTAGCCAACTTTGGGAATTGGGGGGAATCTGTTGAAGAATAACTCCGAGTGAGACTGGTCCCTTCTTGATCTCCGGCTTTCTTATTCAACACCTTGTTAGTACTTAGGTACTTCTTCCCAAATAATGTCTGGATTTCCTATGAGTATCTTTCTGGGTTTATAACTTGGCCTAACATAGTTAATTAGATCATGTGTGTATAATAGGCTGTTTCTTTTAGGCTATTGGAATATTACAGCTTTTTAAGAATAAATTTTCTTTGCATTTTTAGCCTGTCTTAAAAAATATTTTGGCTTTCTTTGTTAAAGGATAATATTTCTTCTAGAAAATTGTATGTGTGGGTCTGTTTACTCTATTTAAACCCCTAACTTGTTTATTTTAAAATTTAATTTGGATAAAAGAAAGAGTCTGTGGGTTTTTTTTTTTAATTGGGATTGAAATTTAGCTTTCTGGATATCTCCCAAGCTATATTTCCATTTAAAATTAAGTGTTCTCAATCTCTGAACTTAAGCTAGCGATAAATATCATAAATTAATTTCTGAATTCTTTGGTCCCTCTAGAAGTTAATTCTTATTCTTTATATATTTTTTCCCAGAGATATACTGTCAGTTTCCAATAATTTTTTATAGATTTGAATGGACAGTATCTAACCACATACAGTAATTTCTTTATTAGTGAAGCGGAAATAAATACATGAATAAAGTCAGCCTAGGAATAAGCATGCAGAAAACTATTACAAATGACTTCAAATATTACAAAATATTTGTAATGTTTGTGAAAGGAGAGAATGGGAGATGATGGCATGTAAAGGAAAGGAAGGCGTAAGGAGACAGAATGCATGAAGCTGGCAGGCTGAGCTCACTCCCTGCAGGCTGCCCACACCTCCTGTAACTTGTCTGGGAAATAGCAAAGTTGTTTATTCGCTGTCCATTTAGTACTAAAGCTGCTGATACCTCACTAACTATGAAAACTTCTAAAAGACTGTTAATAGAAGCTTTGAAGACAGCAGAATCCATTTGTATTTTCTGTAGAAATATATTCATTATGCCAATTAGATGTTTTTAGTATCAATTCATAGCTTTTAATTATTCATCTATTCATACCTTTTCTTTGAAATGGACAAATTCTGGTCTTCTGAAGGGGTGATTGCATTGCAGACTCATTTAATCTAATCTTAAAATGCAGAAAAGATGTTATGGAGTTTTAAGGAAAGAGAAGGACTCCAGCTAATAATTAATTTTTTGTTTTTAGGATCTGTGGTTGTGGTTCTGGAGAATCTGGCTGTGCTGTATGTGGATGTTGCAAGGCTTGCGCGAGAGAATTGGATGGTCAAGAGGCAAGACAAAGAGGAATACTTGACGCAGTGAAAGAGATGATACCTTTAGATCTTCTGTTAGGTAGTAATTCTGATAGTTTAAACGATTCCTTGTAGACATGTTAAAAAATTAAGGTAATAGTTGATTATGCAATACTGCTTGTTTGGTAACTAACAGTTTGTCATTGATTAAGGGATGAGTTGCTTTTTTTCCTAAAATTCTTGCAGTAAAAATCATTTGTGTTTTAGACAATGTTTTTGTTAGCTTATTCTCTTGAATTTCATTTAGTTCTGTCATATCTATTATAAAACTAATTGATTGTCATCATCCAGCTGTCCCAGTGCCCGGAGTTAACATTGAAGAACACCTTCAGTTACGCCAAGAAGAAAAACGGCAACGTGTAATCAGGAGACACAGATTAGATGAAGGAAGAGGTAAGATGTAGCTGCAGAGAAAATATGTATGAAAATCCATTTTCTTACACTGAGACCACTTAGAAGTTTATAAAATAGGCTGATTTGGTAAGAAATTAAAATTAGTAACATTCTAGTAACTTATGAAAGTAATGTGAAAATATTTCGGGTATTTACAGTTGTGCTAATACATACATTTATTTCAGTAGTGTGTCTATGGCATAAGTCAGCCATGTTAAGAATTGTGCCATATGACAAGCATCAAAAACTATTATCAATAGCAACCTTTAAAAAAGAAAAATTCTAGGAACTCTCCTTCACCTACATTTAGATGCATCTACTTAACTGTGACTGCCAAATTAGTGTAGTATTTTAGGTTCTGCTTTCTTACTCATTTACAGTCGTTATCATTTGGACATGGTCTTACCACTCTTCCTTCCAGTTTAGTGCATAATTACGCTTTTATGTATCTTTCTGGAAAAGAGCTTATTCTGGTTATGTACAAGGGTAACTTAGAGTGTCTGCAAGTTTTAATTGCAAAGATAGATATATTATTTATATTTTCCCCGTTGTTCTTGACCATTTCTCAGCCTGAAAAATACATTTAACAGTGATTATAAATATTTTAGTATATGTCCAACAAGCAGAGGTAAATATAAGTATTACTAAAGTTATTGTTGTCCAATAGATTCTTTTCTTTGCAGAATTAAGACATATTGTTACAAAGGTCTGTGATTTTATTTCTCTGCTAGGTAAAATCTTAATTAGAAATATTTCGTGATATTGTATATTTTAATATTTATTAGAATGGCATGATATTTAACACAGGAGATAAAACCTTTTACTCATTGAACCATCATTACAGACTTTTTAGCATTCTGTTTTTATAATATAAAAGGGAGTAAGTATAAAATGTGTAGCATGCATAGTAAGTTCTTTTTAATAAAAACTCAGGTCATAAAACATCTGCTTAGAACTTGAAAATTGTTCTTTATAGTGTCTGATAAGCAATGTTGAGAAATCGATACAGTGAATATTTGCTGTTAGTTTGGTTTTGTTTACATAAAGTCCTTGCCTTTAAGTGATATTTTAATGAGACTAATGTAAATATATACTGTTATTTACATTATATAAATGTATGGGAAAATTGCATATTAAATGTTTTGTAGAGAATGCGGTAAAATTTAAGTTCTGATGCATGATAATTAAGTAATAATTCCTTTGATATTGATTGTGTGATTTACTCAAGGTTAAGTATCAGTGATGGATTTACCACCTGTTTTTTCTTTTTTTTTTTTTTTGGAGATGTTAGGTTGAATCATACAAAATCACCTACAAAACCCCTGCTTTCCTATGTTTCAACCTAAGTATAGCAAACCCTTATGATGATATTAATTACTTGCCTAATGTATATCTTAGTAATTTTTTACCTTCCTCTGTCAAAAGATATTCTCTTGGTACAGTATATTTCTGTATATCAGAAGCAATAAAAGAATATTGATTATGCACTGGTTATTCAACAAAACTTTGTGATTGCAGAATATTCTTTTGCATATATTTTAAAATGTATCATGGACCTTTAAAACATATACTCTAACCCTTTCAAGTTTAAAAAAGCTCCTTTATTAAATATTTATGGAAATTAGATTATTGTATCTGTGCTTTAACAAGCTTTCCAGGTGATTCTGAGGGTGCCGGAGTATGAGAACTGCTCTTCTAGGGCGGTTATGTTCAAAATTTGTTCTATGGACCTTCACCCTCAGAATCACCTGCGCTTCATGCTTTCTGCCTGCCTGAGGGTCTTCAATACAGATTTGAGTCACATGCACAGCATTCTAGAGTTCCTGTTTGGCATATTGCTAGTGAGCATTGTTAGTCTTGTTTTGTCCTCATGAGGAACAGGAACGTCAAATAAATTTTTAATGTCCCAACTGCCACACATATATAGTTGTCGGCAGCCCGCATCACCGCCTCCCACCACCCTGGCTTCTACTTGATGCTTTTTAGATAACTCAAAGCAGTCTGTTGCTAATTAGGCTTGTTAGTAGTTGGCTTTACCTGTGTTTAAATTTCAGGCTTTTGGGATTAGATTAAGTTAAATTATTTTACTTGATTTATCTATCTCATCCTGTTTACCAAGTTTTTGTTAACTGCTTTGAAGTTGATCAAAATTTTTGGACCTAGCTCTAGTATTAAAGTCTTACTCATTAACCTAAGGCCTGTTGATGTGGTTTAGCTGCTATTTATAACACAAACTCTTCTGTTGTTATTGAAACCCCCAAAAGCAGTGTGGTCACTACTTTTTGATAAAGTTGGAACTTTGTCTTTAATTGTTTTTATGCTATTATTCTTCCAGGTAATATTTTTGTTACATATATATTCTTAGGTACTGATAGTATTCATTTACAGATTTTATTCCAGTGGTGGTTGTGATAATTTTGAGTTTGTGTTTTAGATGAGACAGAGTTGATTGATATATAAGTCTCTGAGACTGGTTTAACAAGTGGACTGCTTGTTCAGTTTGTTTTTTAGTAGAACTCTTAACTCATCAAGTCTCCTGGGTGATTAAATCAGTGCTTTTGTCTTTATATTCCTTCTCAGCATTCTGTTGTAAGGAAAGCTATGCTCAAATAATGCTGTCTTCCTTTCCTTCTTTATTCTCCCCACCCCTGCCAAATGTCAAATCAGAGTTTCATAATTGTAAACTGTTGATGGATGTGTTACGTCCTTTGCCTGGGACAGTCCCATTTTATGCCTCCCATTTGCCTGGGACAGTCCTGTTTTATGTGTATGGTCTGGACATATTACTCACAGTGCCCTCTTTTGCTCTCAGTAGAGAGCTTCGTTTGAGTAATACGTTTTGTAATTAGCCTAGCTATATTGCATGGTGGTTGAGAGTATTGTTTCTGAAGTTAGACTTTGGTTCATATCTTGGCTTCTTAACTTTTACTTGGAGTATAGCCACTCTGAATCTCAGTTCCCTTACCTTTAAAATGAGGATTGCAACTGTACTTACTTAAGTAAGGATGAGGATTAAGTGATATGCATGAAAATACCTGACATATATACTCAGCCCTAGGTAAACATTTGATGGTGGTAATGATGGTGATGATGAGGATGCTAGTGATGGTGGTGGGCTATTTAATAAACTTCTGTTCTCTTTGGATTTGATTCTTTTCCTGCTCTGGCTTCTACTTGGTTGTTTTCCTTGCAACCTTGGGATGCTTATCACAAAAATTTTGATTATTATTAAAAAAACCTGCTACATCTTCTATAAAATTGGTTCCATTTTGATAAGGAAAAAAATCAGTTTCCCATACTTACAAATTAGAATGTAAAAATAAATGTGTTATAGTCTCTCCAGTTTCAAGGGGATTGAGAAGTTATTGCTATTGACTTTTAAGCCTCAAAAGCCATTGTTTTCTTGATCTGACCTATTGAATCCAGTATCAGCTGATCTAATACTATACACATTAAAGTCCCTTTTTAAATCAAAATATTATATGACACACCTTGAAAACATGAGTAAGAAAAAAATATCAGTATAAATTTTCATCCAAAGATAACTGCTTTACAATTTTGGTATACTTCTTGAGGTTTTTCTATATATATATTTTTTGTTTAGATATTTTATATCATTTCATACTTTGATGTATATTGGTATGCTGTTTTTTCCCCTTAATTATTGCAACATAAATTTTTCTGTGCCTTATTGCAATACCATATTAAAGTATTATAGGAGTTTAGGTTAAAGGTTTTCTAAAAACATATCCTTTAATTAAATTATTACTTTATTTCTTGGTCATCTTCTAGTCAGGTTTTATACATTTCCAGTTATAATCACTGACTGAATTTTATTTTATATATTTGCTTAATGTTATGGTATACACATTTTTAAAATTTTCTAGCAGTTTTTTTCCTGGCCTTCCCATTCTCTTTTACGAAGCAAATGAGGTTTAGCCTACTAGGTATATTTCTGTATCCTAATCCATTGAAATAGAGTCATGTGCAGATTTCAACACTTATATAAAAGTTTAGGCAGTTTATTTACAGAAGTGATACTGTATTAAATATACAGTTGTTTACAGCGTCTTTTTCCCACTTTACAATACAGCATGAACATGTACTATATCAGTGAGTATGGACCTGCCACATTCTGTTTAATAGCTGCATAACATTTCATAATCTGTCTATACCACAGATTATTCAACTATTATTTTATTGATGGTCTTTAAGATTATTTTCAGCTTTTTGTGGATTTTCTTATAATAAATATTCTTTAACTTGTAGCCATATGTAGTGGAATTTTTATTTATGTAGTAGAGCTTCCCAGGGAGAAGGCAATGGCAAGCCACTCCAGTACTCTTGCCTAGAAAATCCCATGGATGGAGGAGCCTGGTAAGGCTACAGTCCGTGGGGTCGCTAAGGGTCGGAGACGACTGAGCGACTTCACTTTCACTTTTCACTTTCACACACTGGAGAGGGGAATGGCAGCCCACTCCGGTGTTCTTGCCTGGAGAATCCCAGGGATGGGGGAGCCTGGTGGGCTTCCATCTATGGGGTCACACAGAGTCGGACACGACTGAAGTGACTTAGCAGCAGCAGCAGAGCTTCCCAGAGATAGAATATGTGGGCCAGAGAGTGCGCCTGTTCTAAATTTTAACATGTATTTCAAATTATTTTTTAAATGTTATAGGAATTTATCTTCTAAAGACTAATATATGAGTGGTGTTTTCCTCTAGCACCACCTGCTTTATATTATTTTTAATTTTTGTAAAATGTTGATGAATGACGTTTTGTCATTGCTAATTTAAATAGCACAGAAGCACGTTTTTTCTTCATAAATTTTGTTTTAATGGCTTACTACTTTTCCTCAGAGAGAAGATACCATAGTTTTTTATTAACTCTTCTTCTTTTTGGATTGTTTTAAATGTTTTGTTATAATTGCAAGTTATTAACATTTTTGAGCTGAAATCTTTAAAAATATTTCCATTTTCCTTTAGGACAAATTTCTGGATATATAATTACTGGCCCAAAAGATAATAATAATCTTAGGTTCTTGAAATGTATTATGTGTAACTTTCTGAAGGGAACTCCTTACTTCCCCACCCTCAAGATTTGCTAGCTGCCCCTCCAGTATGCTCAGTTTTCTCTTAGCATACTGGAATAATTTCTTCGTGTGTTTTGTGTAAACTCTCAGTCATTAGACTGTAAGCTTCCTGTGTCAGGAATGGTGTCATGATATTTGTCCAAGTGTTCCTAGGACCTGTGCCTGAAATTGGTTATTTAATATGTCTTTGTCAACTAATTGAAAACATTTCATGGACTTCTCATCACTCTCTGCAGTGAGGCTTAATAGTATCAAAAGACATTAATTACCTCTTTTGTATATTCATCTCCAAACTCATTTCCTACTACGTTCTGCCTGATAACCTTATACTGCATCCATTTCAGCTGTTTTTTTTTTTTAATGACCATATAGTAACATTGTTTATGTCTTCCTGCTTTTATAAATACTGTTCCTTTTACCTGGAGTGCCCTCTCTTCTCTTCTTTCTCTCTTGGCAAACCTTTTGTCATTCTTTGAAACTTCTTTAGTTCACCCAAGTTGATTTGATTACTTTTCATCCTTCAAGATATAGTGTGTTCAGATTTCCTTTACAACATTTATCAGAACATATTGCAGTTCTTTGTTTTAATTCTGTCTTTCCTGGTGGACTGAATTTGAATGAAATCTGTGCCTTTGTCATTATATCTGTGATACCCAGCATCTATGACATTGAAGATAAAAAAATGTTTGGTGAATAAATCAGTGACTTAATTATGTGAGAAAAATTTAGTCCATGGGATACAGAGTATTTTAGAACCTGTTAGTATAAATGTTAACTTAAGTTGAATTTGAATGGTGTACTTTCTATGTGTGATTGCTTGTAGGCCTTCTGGTTTATGTACAGAAAGGTCTCTAAAAAGTTTGAATTTATGAGAAGCTAAAGAACTGTGAATATTATGGGTATAATGTTTTTCTGAAAGAATGTCTCAGGCAGACTGTAGGAATTAGAAAATGGTAGTACAGCTTAATATTATTGTTATTTTAATATTTGCAATTCTTTTATGTAGTTAGAAAGTGTCATATATTTTTAGAGTGATTTATATTATCTTTAGTAAATCAATTGGAAAATAGGGCAAATGGATAAGAATGTGTTCATATTTGAAATGTGTCTCATTTTGTTACATTTTAAAGGTGAAGCTTAGTTTATATAGTCTTAGTTTGAAAATGATTGATACTGTGTTACTGGAAAATAATATTTAACTTTTCTATTAACATTAAATTAGCATATTTCTATCTGTAGTAATCATAGGATATATTATTTTTGGTGTTTCATAGAATTGATGCTGCTTATGTTTTTTCCTATATATAGAGACATAATTAAAAACATTTTTTTCTACCCATTTTTAATGTTTAATGCAGGGTATTTTGGTATTTAACATGACATTTTTCAAAGTTTATTATAGAGCAATAGTTTAACTTTGTCCCAAAAATTAGTTATAACTAAAGATCTATAGAGAATAACAAAGAAATTTAATTTAAAATGTTCAGTGTGTATATACTGTTAATTTCCTTTCCAATACTGGTAACTCTTTAACTGTCAAATTTACTATTTTGAACTTTGTCAGCGTTTTTGATGTTGCCAAAACTCAAGGAAACTGTAGTTCTGTTCTGTAAGAAAAGAACTAAAACTTTAAGGTATAAAGTTTTATTTTCAAGCTAAACAGTAATGGGGAAACCAGTTTTTGAATTTTATTGAAATTAGTTTGGCTATAAATTTTTTCTTATTTATTATATAAATAGAAATTACTGTAATCTTTGTCAGTACATATTCATGTATAGTGTTATATACGTAGAGGGGCTTCAGAAAGAAATTATTCTATGAGAGAAAGGTTAATGTTTCAAAAGTGTAACTGGGTTTAGATTCCCTTCTTTATGATCAGTGTGAAATTGAGCTTATCCTTGTGAATGATTTTGTGTATGTGGTTACAGAAATCATACATAAAGTCAGATTTATCTTTTTAGAAAATAAAATACAGCTTACAAAATACTGTCTTTGTAAAGCAGTGATTTTATATATATACATATATGTGTTGTGTATATGTATACGTATATATATATTTGTGATATAAATGTGTATGTATATAAATATGTGTATCTCAGAACATAAGAATTTTTTGTTTTTTTTTGACAACCTGTTTTCTTTGACAAAATGTAGTTAAATTAATAATCTCTTGGTTTTATATCAAGATTAACATGGATATTAAATCTTGAAGACCTTGTTAAACTTTAATCATTAATTTAAGACTGAGTTGGTTTTTGGTATTTTAAAAGGAAATATATTTATTTTTAATGAATATATGGTTTACCAAGTGTTACTATATGTGATGTTAAAAGATTCATAGGAAAATTTGATTTATTCTGTTTGAACTTTCTGATTATCTATTTGAGACTATTAGTAACTACCTGGTAATATTATAAGTATAAAAGATTAGAATTTGTACTTTACTATATTTAAGATACTAAAACTTGTGTGTGGAATGGTGAATAGGTTATGGTTGGGAGCAGGAAGTTAATGAAGGGGACTTGGGAGAAAAGAATGATGTCCCAAACTTTAATTTCCATGCTTTTTGGTTTGAATTACTTTTGTTCATTGTAGTGTTTTTATTTTGTGAGCTTTTCTATGCACATACAAAATGTTTCTCCTCAGGCCCCCTTGTATTTGCTGGTCCTATTTTTATGAACCATCGAGAACAGGCTCTAGCCAGACTCAGATCCCATCCAGCACAGCTAAAGCATAAGCGGGACAAGCACAAAGGTATTTGGTCTTCCTTCTCAACTAGGCGGGATGCTTTCCCAACTTCTTCCACTTATTTGAATATTGTCTCTGGGAAAATGCACAAACCTAATTCTTCTACTTTGCTTCTATCATTGTTATATAGCCTGAGGAGAAAGAACATGCTGAAAGTGTACTGTTTGTCAATGACTGTCAGTCTTACTTTACTGTATTTTTTTGTTAACTTTAATAAAAAGAAGACATTTTACAATGTATCTTCTTCTTTTCCATTTCTATTCAAATTTCCTAAGGTTAAGGAAAGGTGGAAAAAATAATTATGGCTCTCTATTTTATATACTTTATTATCTGCTCTTAGATGACTGTCATCTGGCATTTTGCAATCCTTTTTTCTTTTTTTAATGCTGTTCATTTGCTTCAGAATTAACAGAATTGCTAAATTCAGTGTATAAAGTGATAATGAGTTAACCTCTATGATGCTTCCTTTGTTTTAATATAAAAGTTTATATATATAATACATATGATTTATTTGATATTTGAGTTTTAAAAGTGACAGATGTCAGTAAAGAGTAGACCTCAGAAACTGTCATAGGTCTCAACAAATCTTGAGTGACCGGGAATATCTTGCTATATAATTCTTTGAGATCTGAGTTCTAGATTAATTAAAAATATTCCTAAAGCAAGAATTTTTTAAACAAGAAATTATGGGTCAACTAAGATCAGGAAAGAATTTAATGCAAGGAACTTACAAATTTATGTATAAATTCTGCTTTGAATCCTGGCATGTGAACCAGCCACTCTTGGAGTAGTACAACTGAGACTTATTATTTTCTTAAATGCCTGAAATGAACCCTGCAAAGTAGAGCAGAAGATTTTAAAAACACATATTCTGTGCAGATTAATCTAACTAATATTTTCTCTTTTGGGGGGTAGGGCTACAGAACTGTTACAGACTAATTTTATTTTTAAACTTTCACATGCAATATATTGTAATCAACTTTATTTTTATTTGCTTGTTTCAGTCTGTCAGTTTGTCACTCAAGGCAAAAACTCAAACCCCTGTTTTTATTTAAAATGCAAATAGAACTATTCAAATTATATTCTGCAGGAATAAAAATTGAGATTAGTTTAAATCTAATGTGGTTAACCATAGTAAAATTTGTGGTGGTTTTATTTACTGGATGCTCTTAACAGTGCCATTAATCTTTAAATCTAAAGAATACTATTTGGGGTATACTATGCAAATTATTTTTGTTATTGCCAGAATTTCTGATCTCATATTTTCCACTGTGCCAGTATTAGAGAAGCTTTTATCAGGTCTTTTTCTCACTAATTATATGAAAGTAGAGTTCTCCAGTACTTTACCTGAGGTTCACTGTTTATATTTCAATAAGCAGTTGAAAACCTTTTCAGCTCCATGTTAGTATGTTATAGACAGTCATCTTTGTGTTTTTTTTTTTTTCCAGAATTTAAAATAAATGCTAAAGAAGACCAAGGTTACAAATTTAAAACAGACTTTTTATGATGTCACACTGATTAGCTATAGAAACTATTCAATTTCCATCTTATCTGTAACGGAGTTATTATATTGTAGCAACCTCTTTGGAAGGACTGATTTTGTAGTATTACAGTGTAGGACCGTTTTTTTTTTTAATCATCAGATTGTATGGTTTTATAGAGTGAAATAGTTTCATTTCTTTACCACCAAAATGACTTTAAAGTGTAAGTAATATTTTATCACGTGGTGTCCCATTTTATGTGGAGGGTATTAACTTACCACTCACTGTAAACCCACAGGTTTGCCTTTTGTTGCTCCCTTTGCATTTTCTGTTCCTGTCCTATCACCTGTTCCTGTAATCCCCTTGCCAGGCACTGCTTTTACTCTTGCTGCATATAGTCATAGTCTTTTAATAAATTTCTTTTCCTGTGTAAATTTTTTTCTCTTGTGTCTACTCTCTTCCACTGAGAAAGTCACTGTATTAATTGCTGTGTTCTACCTTACGTTTAATTATGTTGGTGGTACAGATTGTAGGATAATAATGATTTAAACCTTCTAGACTGTGACTTTTTTGTTGGGGTGTGTGGAGGGTAAGAACTATGGATTTGTTGTAAACAGGAGTGAGTTCTAAGATGGAATGTTGGAGAGCTTCTGGCTGATTGGAGAGAATTCAGAGAAGGTCACAGGATCTGTAATTTTTCAGGCAGATTTTGACCACAGGCCAGTAGTGCATAAGACTGAATCAATACATGTATAATCCATATAACATATAGTATTTAAAGAATGTAACTATAGATTATATTTTAAGCAGTTACCTGAATTAACATTTATTTCAGCTATTCAGTGCCTTACATAGAAAAATAAGATTTTAGTGTACTACTCTTAGGAACATTCGAGTTGTTCTAGAGATACTCTAGAAGTGACTGACGTGAAAATCTGAAGGCACTCTCAAAATCATCTCTGTGTTTTACACCTATTTTCTGTAGAGAAGTGGTATGGTATAATTCCAAATATGGCCTTTGGAATTAGGCTTCAGTTTTAATCTTGTTTTTAATTTACTACAACTGTCTGGCCATTCATAAATTTCTTAAACTCTTTGGTTTCAGTTTCCTTGTCTCAAAAATAGGAATAATAATTCCAAACTGAATATGTCTATATGAAAATTAAAGTAGTACATATGTGTGTATATATGTATATGTATTCTTTGCAAATAAAAATTCTCCATGAATAGTAGCTTAAATTCTTCCAATTGAATTCTTTGCTTTCTCTTTTAGAATTATCTTAAAGGTCCAAAATTTGAGATTTGTTAAATGTGTGATTAGTTTATTTTATCAAAAGATTTAAGATGTCAGCCATTTGGTGGTGGTAAAATACGTGAGCCTTATTTTTGATCAATTTCTAAAGCTGCGCTACTATTTATTATTTTGGGCTGGTTACTTAACCACTCTAAAAGCCTTGGTTTTCCCAACTGCAAAATGGAATAACAATATCTATATCATCAGATTACTGAATTGATTAGGGAGATCAGCAGTATTGACTGAGCACTTTTCATACATTATTGCACTTATTTCTCATACGAACCTTGTGATACAGTATGTCATGTTGTTATCTTATAAATGGGGAAACTAAAAAAGATCCAATGTCAAAATTAAAAAAAGAAAAATTTTCTGAGAGAAGATCCAGCATCCAGTTTTCATAAAACTGGCAAATGAATATATAGAGCCAGGAATCCAATCCAAGTCTCTTAGGCTCCAGCGCCCAAAAACACTTATCTACTGTGCTATTTAAATTTTCAGTGTTTAGGCAGAGATCCTTAGCAAATTGTTATTACTACTGCTCTGCTGTCTTATTTTAGTGACTTTGTTACAAGCACTCACTGTTTCTGTGATACATTCAGCAATATGCGTGCATATAAGATTAGCCAAGAAATATAGATTTAAATTAAAATTAAAGGTAGAGTCTTTTAGATACTGAATCTTCTTTCCTCTGTGTGTACACAAATAAACATAAATAATGTACATATACATACCATACTTTAGAGACAAAACTTTACAGTTATCAGAGTTTTAATATCACATGATATATGTATGAGCATATTCACATTCGGGAAAAGATAGATGTGCCTGAATGGCCAATTATAAGAATATTTAGGCCTAACTTTCCTAAAAATCTGAGGTTTATTTTATTTCTCCTCATTAATCATTTTCTGAATAATGAATTTAAGCAGGATTAATCTTGCTAAATTTCACTTGCTAATTTTTGAATTTGCACTATACTCTTGACTGTTTAGGTATCTTTTTGCTTTGATAAAACTTTTGTAAATTTCTAAATTATTAGAATTGTACTTATATTTTTAACTGACATAAAATTCCAGATACAGATATAAATATTAAAACCTCTGTCACTTCTCCTGCTAGTGATCAAGAATTTCATCCCTATTTTTTTCTTATATTTCATCTTCTATAATAATTGACAAATTATTTTTATAGATAAAAGTTTTTAGATGAAAAAAATGTTTCTAGAATTATTTTTTATTTCTAAATGATAGTCATTACTACTCATTTAATCGCTGTAATTTTAATCAGTAAATTACTAGGCTTTTTCTCCCTCTTTCCCTGATGCTGTGTCTCTATTGTGGGCTTTGTATCTATATTTAATCTCTGTATTCAAGATAGAGGGCAAAATGCCAAATTCAAAGGTGAAAGCTTTAACTAGGTATCAATAAATTTATAGAAAGTGAAATTAAAGTGTAACATTGAATATGGTTAGGTCTGGCACAATTAAATGAACACAGTTTGTCTTCTATGATAAATCAGAATTGGTTTTAATAATGAGATATTTTTACCAGTTGAGATAAAGCTGTAAAGTTTTTATGTATTTGTCATCTTATTTAAATATTCTTTGGAGGATGCTTACTACATTTTGGGTAGGCCCTTGTTTATACTTTACCATTCCACTATCTTTCCATGATGAAGAGTCTTTGAACTAAAAGCATATTGCATTTTGGATAGAGTGAAACTAAATGTGACTTTTTTTTTAAATCCCATACACAAGTACACATTCTTGCAGATTTAATTGGCAAACCTATATTACATAATTTAGCAAAAGAGGAATCATTATTCTTTATCCTTTTATAGTAAAACCTCTCACTAATTCAGAATTTATGATACTTCAGATGCAGTGTTTGTGATTTTTTTTTTTTGAGTAAAAATTCAAAATAACTTCTTCCTCTGAATTTTCAGGGCCATACTTTTAAGGGGAAACCTGTCTAAAATCACTAGCTTTTCAAACCAAGGGCTCAAGAAATGAAGGATTCCTTCAGCGTGCCTTCAGCCTCTGGGTCCAGCAATTAATTCTTGTATGTTAAAGGACTTTCATGTTTATGGTACATTGTTAATGTAATATAGGCCTATCTTGAATTATAATGTAGGTAACCACATTTTATTTATTGTAGCTTTTAGTTTAATCTATAATTTGTACTGCTTGAAGGTAATAAAGCTGAATTTTTATTTAAACGTTCTGTAATTAAGACCTTTCCAGTAAGTCATATAGGCCATGTGTTATTCCGAATTAGTGAGGTTTTACTGTCCTAGTGTTGTAAAGAGTTTAAAGCTTTTTAAAATGCTCAAGTCATTTAGTTATGGAAATGGAACTTGTAATTTAGGCCAGTTTTGTCTTACCTTGGATATTGCTAAAGGTTAGAAATATTAGAGTAAGGAAAGTAGACATGAACATGAAATGATGTTATTGTGTTTAGTATTCTAACATGGGAAGTGAAAATACAGAATTATCTTAAAATGTGTGTCTGTAGATCCACATGTGTATCTGCATATTATAGACACTTACTTAGATTCACTATATCACAAAGCAATTAACTTAGGCTAGTTGACCTGAATTTCTTTTCAGATTTACATTTATTCCATGTGTAAGGAATTTGAATCTTGATGATACTAGAAGTCATATTTAGTTCATCTGTAGTATTAGACTAGGAAAGTTCAGTTACGTTTCTTGTTTACACATTCAAAAGAAAGTTGTTATGTTCTGGAATGTGTATTTAAATTTTATAGTTAAAATGCTAAAACATTTAAAGTTACTGTAGAAACCGGGGGGAGGGGGGTCTTAAAGCAAGTTTATGGTAGGGAATTTAAGAAGGGAAGAAAGAAGGAATAAAAGCAGAGGGTTTGGTTGAGAGTTGTGGTTGGGGGCCAGAAGAAAACCACAGAGCAGACTGGCTGAGGGTCAAGGTGGGACAGATGAAATGATTGACAGGAAACCATTGAACTACAATAATTGGATAAAGCTATTTGATCTTTATAAATTTTTTAAAGTTCAACTGAGTTTAGCAATACTGGTGGACAGAATAGTGTTCCTAAGATGTGTTTGGGAAATCTAAGTGATTTGCAAGTCAGCTAGAATTTTTTTTTTTTTTTATAATGACTAGAACTAACAATATCACTAAATTTAAAACAGTTGTTTAAATGACTTTGCATGCAGTTATTTTTTATACAAACTAAAATTTCCCATATAAACTTTTACATGTAGAATTTTGTTATTTCTATAACTCAATGACCCATTTACATCACATAACTGATTAGATTAAAAGGCTTTATCTGTAACCAGGCCTTATCTGTGTTTTTACTGATTTAGTAGTATTTTGCCAACAGAAATATATAGGTTATATTTTCAAAATTGGCTTCTTTGCAGGTAGATTCTTGATCTATCACTTCTAACAGCTACAGATCCTTCTTGCTTGTTCCTTTTAACATTTTCTCTTGTTTTTCCATAGTAAACTGATTTAAAATTTTATTTTGAAGATGAGTCATGGCTTAATTACAAATTATAACACTTGCAGATGGAAGTGGAGAACGAGGAGAAAAGGATGCAAGCAAAATCACAACATACCCTCCAGGCTCTGTGCGATTTGACTGTGAGCTCCGGGCAGTACAAGTCAGCTGTGGATTTCACCACTCAGGTAGCAGCTGGAACTTTAGGGTATAACCGCATTTTTACAATTGTGTTGAATAGCCTGTTTGTTTAGTTTGGACAAATGTAGCCTGTTAACTGTGTGTCAAAAGCTATAGCGTCTCTCACATTTATGAAAGCATATTTATTAGACAGTCCTTTTTAACCTGTGGAATGATTGTCTAGAGATCTGCCTTCTCATCTGTCTTCTGATGGACTGATTTTATAGTTCAAGTCCTGAAATTCCAGAAGATAATTTTAAACTATAATTTTCTAATTTTTTAATAAGCTGGTCACAAGCTTTGTTACTGTTCAACGGGAAATGTGCATCCACAAATTCCTTTATTGAGAGCTTTTTAAAACATAATTTTAAAACTCTTTTGTACCAGTACAGTGTATTAATTTTATAAATGTAAAATTCTATCTGCTGTTAAAGCATTTGCAAAAACCATACATCTTACTTCCGCTTTATTGTGCAATATTTATAAGAAAATATCAATTTTTAAATTAGAAAACTTTTTTTAAATGTAGAAAGTATTTCAGTTCCTACTAAATCATAGGTATTTGGGTTATATAGCTTACGTTGTACTATTCAACCTTTATAAAAATAAAAAATTCTTTCTTTGTTGTTCAATATATTTCCTTATTTGGTAAGATATTGACAGATTGACATTGACAGATATTAAAGTTCTGACAGACATGCTGATGTTGTACATAATCATGCAGAGCTCAGACCCTCCTCCTATATAATTATCCTAGATATGAGAGAACATTTTGTGTGTAGTTACTCATTATAAAAAGACTTAACAGTTGACTCAGACCAGTGTTTTAGTAAATGTTAGTGTTATTAAGTGGCATTTATAAGTTTAAAGTGTATGTTTTAAAAACATTATGCGTTTTTATAACTTAACAAAAATATTTTACAGAACTAAAATTATATTATTTCTCATTAAATATAAATGTCTTTGCTTCTATTGCCTATTCTTAATGGCTCTACAAATTTTAAATAGTGAAACTTGAACTGCTTTCAGTATACTTGTGATAGAAATATAAAATGCATATAATGAAAAAATAAAGCTCTGAACTTTGATTTCAGTGGTTTTAATGGAAAATGGCGACGTCTACACATTTGGGTATGGGCAACATGGGCAGCTCGGACATGGAGATGTCAATTCCAGGTACTTTAACATCTTGTGTGAAAGTGGTTTTTTTTCCTTCCTTTCTTTACTTTTTTCCCTTTTTCTTTCTAAATATATATTTCTACACTTGATATAGTATTTATACCACTGTTTTGGAAAGCATGGCCCATAAATTATTGGTGGTTCTTGATTTTGTGGTTGAATGCTTTTGTGGGGACAAATGATTTTGTGTTTTAGGAGAAAAGTTGATTTACATTTTATACATTTAAAATGTAAGAGTGATTATGATTACCAGGAAATCACACTATATTCTTCAGAATTAATATCTTCTTAAAGGCTGTTCATGGCAATAGAAAAGATAGTGACTCTCCCCAAATGGCATTTTAATAAATGAGCAAAGGATATATTCATATTCCTTGATGTTATCTATTTTAAAATTTTAACCTAATATTAACATGATGTCATCAAAGTTTTTGAATAATTTTAAAACAAAATGGTCACTCAGAGGAACTGTTTTGACTTATCCAGAGTAGTGAAGAACTAATCGTGGTAGAGACTATTGGATATATTTTATTATTCATTCTTCCTACCTCATTTGGTAATAAGGTGGTAGTTGATCACATAACCATGAAACTAAAGGCTTCATTTCCCCGCCTCCACTGCAGCAAGATATGGCCGTGTGAACTACAGTGCTGTGTGCCGTTCTGGGTCACTGTTAAAGGGAAAGGGGATACCCTTCCATTTCTCTTTATCCCCCCGCTGCTTGCTGCCTGGAGTCCATGCCTGGTAGTGGGAGCTAGAGAAGTCATCACAGCAGTCCTAAGTTGGAAACTGTGTATTGAGAATGGCAGAGCCACAAGATAGAAACAGTCTGGGTCCCTGACACCATGGAACTTCTACAACAGCTCCTTAAACTTGGGTGCTTACCTGAGAGAGAAGTTCTATTTGTCCTGGTTTCTTGACTTTCATCACAGCAGCTGAGTCCATATCTGCTTCATACAATGAGAGGGCTTTGGATTAGAAGTATAGAAAATTCATCTTTATTAGCTCACGTCTTCCAGGAAGATGCTAAAGCAGGATTAGATGTACAGAGGGTTTATTGGTAGAAAACTGCTGTGAAAAGGAAGAGAACAGGAATCGGCCTGAGGTAGGTCTGACCCCTGTGAAAGGAAAGAGGGAGGCAGGATGGGACAGGAAGAGTTAGGTTACAGTGCATTTCTGACTGAGTTTTAGCCAGGCCAGTGGGGTGTCCTCAAGCCAAGGTGACTTTTGGAAGAGTTCCACATTGGGCAGGATGGGCCAGCTTTCATCCTTCACAGTGCTCAGTCACGAGCTGGTAGCTTCCCAGGGGAAGAATGGCCTCACGGACCCAAAGAAACATCGCCTGAGTCTGTCAGTCACTTGTGCTCCCTGCAGCAGGTGGTTTTCAGGCTCTGAATGGTCCCCATGTATGGCTGCCCCATCACTGACAGGTTTATTTGTAAGTCTGGGGAGATACAGGGCCGTTTCAGGCTAGACATGACTCACCAGTCCAGTCTGCCACAGAACCTCCTTTGTGTCTCTCTGCTCTTGCCTAATTCTTCCATGTATTCATAAGGTGCCTGCCAGAATCAATTGGAACTGTACGATTTCTCATTCACATACACTGAGTCACTCCAGTCATTAAATAAAATCCAGAATTTTCACTTTATTCTGAAATGACTGCATTACTGTGGCAGGGATGATACCATTTACATAGTAAAGACCAGTGATCCTTAATCCTGGCTGCACAGTAGAGTTGCTTGGGTGTTTCAAAAATACCATGCCTGGATTCTAAGTCTAGAATTTTTTTTTTTTTTATTTTAATTTATTTTATTGGAGGCAAATTACCTTTCATTAATATATTGGTTGGTTTTGTGATACATTGACATGAATCCGCCCCGGGTGTACATGTGCTCTCCCTCCCGAACCCCCCTCCCACCTCCCTCCTCCCCATATCCTCCCCCCATGTCATTCCCATGCACCAGCCCCAGGCATCCTGCATCATGCGTCGAGCCTGGACTGGTCACATATGCTAATATACATGCTACAATGCCATTCTCCCCAATCATCCCACCTTCACCCTCTCCCACAGAGTCCCAAAGACTGTTCTATATGTCTATGTCTCTTTTGCAGTCTCGTACACAGGTTTCAGGTTTCCATCTTTCTAAATTCCATATATATGCGTCAGTATACTATATTGATGTTTTTCTTTCTGGCTTACTTCACTCTGTATAATTGGCTCCAATTTCATCCACCTCATTAAAACTGATTCAAATGCATTTTTCTTGATGGCTGAAAAATACTCCATTGTGTATATGTACCAAAGCTTTCTTATCCATTCATCTGCAGATGGACATCTAGGTTGCTTCCATGTCCTGGCTATTATAAACACTAAGTCTAGAATTTTTAAGAAGCGTGTGTGGAGAGGTGGGCACTGGGAGTGGGAGATGGTGGCCACAAGGGTTGGATAGAATGCAGCATCAGTTTTCCTTAAATGCCCTCGACGCTCTAGTGTGCCTCCAGGATTAAGGAAACACTGTCCATCCTAGAGGGCAGGGTCAGACCTCTGTGCAGTGCAGCGCACACAGGGTGAGGATGAGAGGAATGTCCTTAGTTGCTTTGATGAATACTGTTACTGATAAGAAGAGATGATTGAGGTATCACTGAGTTCAGCTTCTCACTAAAAGCACAAGTGAAGCATACATTTGATACTTTTTTTAAGACTCTTCCAGCAACACAAGAGAAGACTCTACACGTGGACATCACCAGATGGTCAACACCGAAATCAGATTGATTATATTCTTTGCAGCCAAAGATGGAGAAGCTGTATACAGTCAGCAAAAACAAGACCAGAAGCTGACTGTGGCTCAGATCATGAACTCCTTATTGCCAAATTCAGACTGAAATTGAAGAAAGTAGGGAAAACCACTAGACCATTCAGATATGACCGAAATCAAATCCCTTATGATTATACAGTGGAAGTGAGGAATAGATTTAAGGGACTAGATCTGATTGATAGAGTGCCTGATGAACTCTGAACGGAGGTTCATGACATTGTACAGGAGACAGGGACCAAGACCATCCCCATGGAAAAGAAATGCAAAAGCAAAATGGCTATCTGAGGAGTCCTTACAAATAGCTGTGAAAAGAAGAGAAGCAAAAAGCAAAGGAGAAGAGGAAAGATATAAGCATCTGAATGCAGAGTTCCAAAGAATAGTAAGGAGAGATAAGAAAGCCTTCCTCAGTGATCAATGCAAAGAAATACAGGAAAACAACAGAATAGGAAAAACAAGAGATCTTTTCAAGAAAATTAGAGATTCCAAGGGAACATTTCATGCATAGATGGGCTCGATAAAGGACAGAAATGGTATGGACCTAACAGAAGCAGAAGATATTAAGAAGAGGTGGCAGGAATACACAGAGGAACTGTTCAAAAAAGATCTTCACGACCAAGATAGTCATGATAACGTGATCACTGACCTAGAGCCAGACATCTTGGAATGTGAAGTCAAGTGGGCCTTAGAAAGCATCACTACAAACAAAGCTAGTGGAGGTGATGGAATTCCAGTTGAGCTATTTCAGATCTTGAAAGGTGATGCTGTGAAAGTGCTGCACTCATTATGCCAGCAAATTTGGAAAACTCAGCAGTGGCCACAGGACTGGAAAAGGTCAGTCTTCATTCCAGTCCCAAAGAAAGACAATGCTAAAGAATGCTCAAACTACCGCACAATTGCACTCATCTCACACTCTAGTAAAGTCATGCTCAAAATTCTCCAAGCCAGGCTTCTGCAATATGTGAACCGTGAACTCCCAGATGTTCAAGCAGGTTTTAGAAAAGGCAGAGGCACCAGAGATCAAATTGCCAACATCTGCTGGATCATGGAGAAAGCAAGAGAGTTCCAGAAAACCATCTATTTCTGCTTCATTGACTATGCCAAAGCCTTTGACTGTGTCGAACACAATAAACTGTGGAAAATTCTGAAAGAGATGGGAATACCAGACAACCTGACCAGCCTCTTGAGAAACCTGTATGCAGGTCAGGAAACAACCGTCAGAACTGTACATGGAACAACAGACTGGTTCCAAATAGGAAAAGGAGAATGTCAAGGCTGTATATTGTCACCCTGCTTATTTAACTTCTATGCAGAGTACATCATGAGGAACGCTGGGCTGGAAGAAGCACAAGCTGGAATCAAGATTGCTGGGAGAAATATCAATAACCTCAGATATGCAGATGACACCACCCTTATGGCAGAAAGTGAAGAGGCACTCAAAAACCTCTTGATGAACGTGAAAGAGGAGAGTGAAAAGGTTGGCTTGAAGCTCAACATTCAGAAAACAAAGATCATGGCATCTGGTCCCATCACTTCCTGGGAGATAGATGGAAAAACAGTGGAGACAGTGTCAGACTTTATTTTTTGGGGCTCCAAAATCACTGCAGATGCTGATTGCAGCCATGAAATTAAAAGACGCTTACTCCTTGGAAGGAAAGTTATGACCAACCTAGAGAGTATATTAAAAAGCAGAGACATTACTTTGCCAACAAAGGTCCGTCTAGTCAAGGCTATGGTTTTTCCCGTGGTCATGTATGGATGTGAGAGTTGGACTATGAAGAAGGCTGATCACCGAAGAATTGATGCTTTTGAACTGTGGTGCTGGAGAAGACTCTTGAGAGTCCCTTGGACTGGAAGGAGATCCAACCAGTCCATTCTAGAGGAGATCAATCCTTGGTATTTATTGGAGGGACTGATGTTAAAGCTGAAACTGCAATACTGTGGTCACCTCATGCGAAGAGTTGACTCACTGGAAAAGACTCTGATGCTGGGAGGGATTGGGGGCAGGAGGAGAAGGGGACGACGGAGAATGAGATGGCTGGATGGCATCACCGACTCTATGGACATGAGTTTGGGTGAACTCCGGGAGTTGGTGATGGACAGGGAGTCCTGGCGTGCTGTGATTCATGGGGTCGCAGAGAGTTGGACACGACTGAGCGACTGAACTGAACTGAAGACATTTATAAAACCAGCACATTCTTAGTGACAGTATTGTGCTTGGAAAGAGCAAAATGTTTTTAACAGGATTACTTTTCCAAATTTCACTGGATATGGCATTTATATATTGGGCGTTGGATATCACAGAGTGTCAGTGGCTTTGCAGGGTTGAGCGGTTACTGTTACAGGCTTCAGAATGCAGCAGATATTTTGTTTCACAGGTCAATGACCATCACTCTTGCAGAGACTGAGACAGGCCTTGTAATATGTGGGGAGAAGAATTTGGAAGCTTTTTATTCTGTTTCTCACAGAAGATTCATTACCCAGAAGAGGATTTATTAGTATCACCACCACCATCATCATCATCGTTTTTGCGTTGTTACTTAGCTGGCAATTATTTTGTGAGTCATGACATAACCTGGGAAAGGTGCTTTACAATTAGACGTGAGAGAGCAATCAGTCATGTGTGCAGCAAGGGGGCACGTCTTCACAAAGCAGACTTTGTACTTGGATGTCATTCCGCAGAAAAGAGTTAATAGATAGCTGTGTTTCCTGGTCTTGACTGAGTGGAAGGGAAGTAGTGAAAATCATATCTATGATTAAATTGCAACCCTCAGGTGACTGTGCTGTGTGAAGAATGAACAGAATAAGTGCACGACTCTGCCACCCCACCTGAGGTGTAACGGCTTTTGGAAGGGAAGGACCTCACATCAGCTTTTCAAATGAAGAGGGTACCTAAAAATATTGCCTCCTGGTCCTGATTATCACCCAGCAAGCACCATACCTTGCCTTGCAGTGACTTGCTCAGGCGACAGTATCATAGCAATATGCTAAGTATTTTTTAATAGTTTGACTATATCTTCATGAACTATAGGATAGGTTTTAATGTTGAAGTTTAAATAATTAGGGTTTTTTTGAGTTTGAGTGAACTCCGGGAGTTGGTGATGGACAGGGAGGCATGGCGTGCTGTGATTCATGGGGTCACAAAGAGTCGGACACGACTGAGCGACTGAACTCAACTGAACTGAAGAAGATTAAACTCTGGTGGGATTTGTCTTAACTGACCAAAGTTGTTCTTTCCCAACATGTAAATTTTCACTCCTAGTTCTGTTGATTGAGTTGTCACTGGAAGGCTGATTCCATGTGCTGTGAGGAGTGTCAGGCTGGGGCATGCAGTGAAATAGTGCCTACACGTTGTACCTGGTGGATTAAAAGAAAACCAGTCAAAACCATCTGTGCTGTAAACATTCTAGATACTCTGTCTGGATCTGTGTGAGGTTTGGAAGGGAGGAGTCAGGAACTGTTACAGATTCCAAAAGGAGTTGCCCGTGTGTATGGAGGGAACAAAGCCTCAATAGCATACCTATTAACTAACTTGCCACAAAGCAGAACATTTATAAATATTTTGTTGAAATAGAGTTGGAAGGTATTTTTTTTTAATTTTCTCATAATCAAGTGTTTTTAACTGAAATTTATTGTGTAGCACACATTTGTAATGTGTGATGAGTGTAAGATAAATATTATACCTTCAGCATGTGCTGAAGGTAGAAACACGTTATTGGTGTTCCCTTTATCCTGTGTTGTCCTGCCAGAATGACAGCCTGATCTTTTCACTTGGTGCCAGTGTTCAGTTCAGTTCAGTTCAGTCGCTCAGTCGTGTCTGACTCTTTGCGACCCCATGAATCACAGCACTCCAGGCCTCCCTGTCCATCACCAACTCCCACCTTGGCCAAATTAGTGAACTGTTTTTGTGGTTCAGTTTCTTCCTCTTAAATGGGAATAAATATTTCTCTCAGAAAGTTGTTGTGAGACTTCAGGGAGACAATAGGTGTTGTTTTCTTAGCACAAGCGCCTGGCTCATAGTAAATGCTCAATAAATGTTGGCTGTTACTGTTGCTGGTTTTAAAAGGGATTGTCGAAAAGCTTCTGAGGACTTTTATGAATTCACTCATGACTCAGCCCTCTTTTTTGTTTGTTTATATTCTTCAGTATGCTTCTAAATCTCTGAATTACAAATTCTTTTACAGTTTTCAGTAAACTTAAACCTGGATGTTGGGAAAGAGACTGTATAGTTTAGATGCCTTTATTCTTTTTTCTTTTTCCAGTAGAATCTTGATACTTCTAATGTTTCTGAGTTTCATCTTTTTCTTGCTTTAATATCCTCCTTCTGCATTAGTATGCTACACATCATGGTGTCTGGAACCATTTAGATGAGGTTCAGATCTTTGTTTCATCTCTTATCAACTGTGTAACTGTAATTTACTAAGCCTTAGTTTCAATAATCCCATAGGATTGTTAAAGAATTAATATAGTGTCTACAGAATGTCTGGCATGCATACACATACCGACATAATTTTTGTTTCCAGTTCTTCCTCTGTTTACCAAATAATTTAGTAAATGAACTCTAGTATCATGAAAGAGTTTAATTAGAAGAAATGCCACCAACTATGGGAAAATCCTTTTTAAAGCACATCAGGTCTATACATAGAATTATTTTGATGATCAGTGATATACTTTATATGAAACTGCTGCATAAACTGCCAACAGATCTACAGTTACAGGAACTTTCCCGATAATTCTTTGTTTGAATCAAACCGGACATTCCTGTGAGGGAGTTGGTGGTTTAGTTGCTCAGTCATGTCCGACTCTAGCAGCCTCGTGCACTGTTGCCTGCCAGCCTCCTCTGTCTGTGAGATTTACCAGACAGGAATTCTGGAATGGGTTGCCATTTCCTTCTCCCGCGGATCTTCCCAACCTAGGGATAGAACCCAAGTCTCCTGCACTGTAGGTGGTCTCTTGCATTAAAGGCGGATTCTTTACCGACAGCCACCAGGGAAGCCCTATAGTTCACCACACAATCCTTTGGCATGGTGATTGGTTATTGCCAAAGCTCATGGTACCTCAGATTTGAGAGCCACTCAGTTTAGCCATACTATTGTGTCCTCAGGTAGAAACAGCTACTCCTCGGAGGCAGAGCTGTTCTGCTTTCCTCCCCTTTTGTTACGACACATCTTGCTGTTAGTTCCCACCTTTCATTCTTTGAAAATGTAGTTTTCACAGTGTTTTCCCAGTCTGAGTCTTACCATGCTCCTGAATGGTCCTGTACGATATAGTCACCTTGACACCTTAGTTAGATCTAGTGAACCTTACTTCCATATTCATGGTGGTCATTCCCAGGACCCACAATGGATAGCTCTGTCTCTGAATTTTTAAACAACACATAATCTGATGACCAATTTTTCTTCTGTTACTTAGCATTGCTTTACTTGGTGTTTGACTGTATCAATACTTCATTTTCTGCAGCCCTCTACTTTTTTTTTTTACTCTGCAGTATTCCTTAACAACCCAAGTTTGAGATTGACATTTATTTCTTCACCCTTACCCTTACCGGTATCCTCAGTTTTCTCACCCTCTTGATCTTGATGCTAAGGTGTGACAAAACTTCAAGCATGAATCAGTCTACTTATATTTTTTATGTCTACCTTGACTTCTGAAAGAAAAGGAAATCACTGTACTTACACAGATTGTTATGATTTATAGATTCAAGTCTTTCTGCAGTAGGCAGTGATCCCTGTTTTCTAGTTTTGAGCTATTTGATTTAAGCCCTTTTGAGAATGTGATGAAGGATATAGGCTCTCTCTTCAGAAAATCAGACATGAGGATATACACTTAAAAGTTGGCTTATAAAATTAAAAATTTCACAGATCTCTTGAAGCTCACTCTTAGAATTCCTGTAAGTCACTTGGATCTGGGTTAAAAACTTCTAGTCTAGCTTTCTCTTTCTCATTCACCACGATACCCTTTGCATAATCTTCAGATCTTCTCCTCACTCATTTCTTCTTGCTCGTAGCCCTTGACCTCTGTTCCTATCACAGCAACAATGAAAACATGAGATGGGAAATTCTTCAGCCCAGCGACTCTACAAACCTGCCTGCGTCCATACTTCCTCTTTGCTCCTTCTTCGCATTACACCGAAAGCGGGCCTGCTCATGTCCCCACCCTGAGACCGTTCTGCCTTTTCCTGGGGATCTGACTCTGTTTCTGTCTCCTCTCTGAACCGTACCCCCTTGTCTTTACTCTTCCACCTCACGCAAGTTCTTGAAAAGGACAGAGCTTCCCATTCAGCTCTTTTTCCCTCCAGCTGTTGGTTCTCCTTTCTTCCCTTTCCTGCTGAGATTTTGAAGGGATTTTGTGTAGTCTCTGGCCCCACTGTAAGTGCCTCCTTTGCTGCATAGTGTCACGCCTGCCTCTACCAAAGACTTCCTTCTTGCAAAATCGAGTGGTCATTTGTCTATCTCTGAGGCATTCAGCGTGTACAGTATTTCTCTTTTCTTGAAATGACTCTCTACGTAGCACATTTTCCCAGAGTTCTTCTTTGTTATGTCCTAGATTTCTGCGAGCTCTTCTTCCTTTGTTCCTACCTAAACTTGCAATGAAAACTCTCTTTTCTCTCCTTGTCTTCCTAGACCTTATTCTGTATCTTAAGTGAATGTTGCCACCATCTACCTGTTACTTAGGCAGAAAATCTTCTTTGCACCACCCCCCCGCCATCAGCCATTTCCAGAGTCGAGTCAGCTCTGTTCCTTACAGAGCTGTCCAAACATTCCTCTCAGTTCACACTGTTCCTAGTTCAGGTCTTCACTATAACTGATCCAGATTATTGCAACATTTTCTTAACTACCTTTCCAGCTGCTAGTCTTGCCTCTTCACAATTCATTTTTCATTGCAGCCTGAATAACCATTTAAAAAATATATTGCATGTAATTAAAAAAAATTTAAAGTGTTACAATTACAGCACCTCAAAAACAGAGCTCCTATTATGTGTGGACTTTTTCTACGGTGATGATTATTCTTCTTATACATAGTGATTACTGAAAGTGGTTAATAAGGGATAAATAAGGTGATATAGGGGTGATTACAAGAACAGATATAACAGATTCAAGGATGCCATTTATCATAATAGTTACCATTTATTAACTGCTAACTGTGTACCAATCACTGAGCCAAGCACTTGACATATATGAGCTTCTTTTTTGTACATAGGAACCCTATGGGGTAAACACTGTTTAGTTTTATCTCCATGTAAAAGAAGAGAAAACTGAAATACAAAAAGGATGAGTAACTTGTTGAGAGTCATGGTAAGTTGCTGCTGCGTGGTGGAGCCGGAACTCACACCCAGGCAGTCTGCTTTAGGGTCTGAGCCTGCAGGCACTGCTATGGTGCCTCTCATGATATGGTGTTCTAACTCCTGAGATACTCTGTATGCTAAAATCTAAAATTAAAGTTCAGTGGAAAAAGGTAGAAAAAAAGATGAAAAGTTAATTGACAGTTCAGTGGGAAAAGGGTAGAAAGGAAGACATAAAACTGTTTTGTGTGGTCTTTGGATTGTATTCCAGGTAAATCAGCGCATGATTTTTATTTTATTTAACAAATATTTGTAGAGCTCTCTGACTTACAATTCATTTTATAAGTTAACTTTTTTTTCCTTTTAAAACAAACGTAGGTACAGTCTTTCAGAAAAAATAATAATTCTTTGTCCATAGTTAGAGTAGTAAATTCAAGAAATCTTTTTACGAATCTCCTTCATGTCAGTGATTATGTCTTTCTCATCTTTGTGTACCTAATATGAAGACTGGAGATAGGCATAATATAGTACCTAAGTAAGTGTTTGATGAATATTCTTATTAGTGCCTTTTATCTCGTCTGTTTTTTTTTTATTGCATTATTTATTAATCTTTGTTTCAGTTGGGTCTTGAGAGAAATTGACTAAATTTTTTTTTTTTTTAACCTAGGGGATGTCCCACTCTTGTTCAAGCATTGCCAGGCCCTAGCACACAAGTTACCGCAGGCAGTAACCACACGGCAGCGCTTTTAATGGATGGACAGGTCTTCACATTCGGAAGCTTTTCTGTAAGGAACTTTTTAAGTATTGATAATGTTACATTGTACCGTTGCCTTGCCATTTGTCTACATTAGCTATTTTTTCTGGTTTCAGTGAAATTCTTGTATTATTATTGCACATGCATATTTCCTGTCTCCATATCCAATGTACACAAAACTAGAAAGAACTTTGCTTTGAAATTAGTTTCTTCTCCAGTGTAGCATTAGAATTTATTAAATTTAACAGCTGTGTTAGATTTGGACATGTTTTATTCCAGATCAGAGTCTATTAAGCATTCAGTAGAGCTTATTTCTGTCATTGAAACCTTCTTTCCAAACTAGCTTGTAAAGAATCATTTTTTTCTTAACTTGTGGAATTATTTCTATTTTAGAACTTTTTAAAGGCCCAGTTTTCTTGTTAGATTTTTTAGAATTATAGTTTACTTTTCCCTCTTCCTCTCAACTTCTGTCTGGCCTGTTTGTTTTGCTCTTTCTCTTTTTTCAAAACTAGAAAATAATCTGAGAATTTTGTATAGTTTGGGCATAGTAGAAATCAAGAAAAAGCTTAATAATATGGTGCTAATAAAAAACTTACACCACCTGTGATATGGGTAACTATTCAGAACTCTGTAACCTAAGTCTCTGGGATGCAGTTTGCAACTCTTGATTTTTTTTTTAATGTAAATCTGAACTTTAAAAATCTATTATTTGGAAATGATTTTAAGCTTACAGAAAGATTGCCAAAAATAAGGATAGTGCATAAAATGCCCGTATACTCTTGAATCAACTTCACCTGTTGGTAGCAATTTGATCTGTTTGCTTTACTGTTTGTATACTCAGGCTCTCATATATGTGTTTGTGTGTAAAACTTTTCTTTTTTCCTTGAATCTTTTAAGAATAACTTGTATGCATCATGATCCTTTACTCCTAAATAGTTTTATGTTTTGTCAGTTGATCTGGTAGTTCCTTTTTGACACCTTTTTTTCCCCTCCAATCTAGGATCAGGCTTTGTATTTATTTCTCATGACTCTTTGGTCTCCTTTAATTTGTTAACATTTCACACCTTTTCTGTGTTTATTATGACAGTGACATTTTTGAAGAATGTGGTACTTTTTTTTTTTCCCCCAAGATGATGTTCCTCATTTTTGTTTGTCTAATATTTCCTCGTGCTTAGATGCAGGTTGTGCGTTTCAGACCAAAATACTGTGTGAGTGATGTTGTGTCCTTCTCAGGGCATCACAGCCATCTGGGGGCACAGAAGGCCCACCCGCCCCTCATTGGTGATGGAAAGTTTGATCACCTATAGGATTTTGTTTGATGTCACTACTGAAATAGAATTTTTTCCCTTGAAACTAATAAGCAGTCTTTGAATTGACACTGTTAAGTTTTAAGATACCTGCTTCCAAATTTCCCTCTAGATTTAGCATCTATTGATTGTTCTTGCCTGAACTAGTCTTTACTGTGATGGTTGCAAAAATGATGATTTCTCCAACCATAGCACCCCCTCACATTCACCTGTCAGCCCTTTGGGTTTTAGTATAAGCAGAAGTCCATTTAACATTTGCTTGTCATCTTATTATTGGTATAGACATGCATATTTCTTTTTTATTCATTACTGTACTTAATTTATAATTTGAGTTTTTAGATTGGCTCATTTCACCAGTGGGAGATCCTTCATGCTGGCTTCTGTGTTCTGATAACATGCCTCTTGTTCTTTTTTTTAGTACTACCTTACTTCCTGGCATAACAGGTTGTTCCAGGCTTATCTGTTTGAGTCCTAGAATCAGCTATTTCTCTAAAAACCTCGGTTGCTTTTAGCGGGGAACACTACTGGACAGCAGCTGAGCACTAGCTTGTATTCATTGCATCCCTAGTACTCATGTATGTGCATATATACATAATACATATGTGTATTTTAGAAATCATAATTATGATTTATGTGTATATGATTTATGATATATGTATTTTAGAAATCATAATTATGACTTATGATTTCTAAAACACTGGTACCTCCAGCCCATTCCCGTAGGATTCTTTCTTACCTTGTCCCATTTCATATTTATGTCCCTTCTTCCTGGCTCCCAACAATATCAGTGTATTTATTTCTCATTTACTTAGTCCTAAAATATGTCTAAAATAGTTTTATATATGCTTTTCCCATACTACTGTAAAAACAAACTCACTGAAAAGAGTTTAGGATTTGTCACTCTTGCTCCTGCCCCCGCCTTGTCCTACACCAGGACTGAAGGTGTACAGTCAGATACTGTGTTCATGAGGTGCCGTGTTCTGAAGTTACCGTGTTCATAAGTTACTTGGTCTTTCTCTCCACACCCTTTCAGCGTGGGGTTATGTTATTCCTTTGGAATAGAGTTGGGTTCGTTTGTTTTCCTTTTCTATTTCTTTCAACTTTATTTAACATGGATGAAAGTAGGTAGAGCTAGTAGATTCTTTGTGAAAAGTGATGACAGTCAAGGATCACCTTCCTTCCCTTGTTCCTGAAAACAGGACCTTTTACCTGGTCCATTTTGTGTCACCCTATCCTGGGACAGGGGTTCATCTCCTTAGAGTGAGTAAGATCTGATCTCAGGGACGGGGAGAAAGAGGGTGACCTTTAGGCATGGAGATAACAGCCTTGAACATTGAGTAATGCTCCCCAAGAATGCCCAAGGCATGGCAGAAAAGAGCTGGATGAAAGGAGTGTCGCTGAGTCAGATTCCTCTTCTCCCTCTTGTAACTGTCTTCCCAGACCTTTCTAGGAGGTCATTGGTTTAATTGCTGGCCTCTAGCGTGTCTTCCCAACTTGGAGCTCTCAGACTTCCATGGAGAGTGGTCTGTGATCCAGTGCACCATTTACGTTTGCTCTTAAGTTTAAGGATCCCTCCTTGCACATCCTTAGATGTAGTTTTAGTTTTTGAGTGTGTAGAACTTAACATGTTTCCACAAGTTAAGTTATGAAAAAATGGTGTTTTCACCCTAATGTAGTCCCTCCCTCATCTCTGGCAACCACCCCTTCACACCATGCTTGTTGGTTATGAAGATCATTGTTTTCCAGTTTCTCCTTCCTGTGTTTATTATTTTAAAGATTAATAAATAAGCACACACAGTATCTGTATCTGCATTGACACAATAAAAATATAGTGTGTGTGTGTGTATATATATGTACACATATATATGTAATTATTTCTCCATTTTTATTTTTCAAAGTGTAGCATTTTATATAAGCTCTTCTGTACATTGTCTTTTCACTTTATTGTATCTCCTAGAATTTGTTCCCTCTCAGTTCATAGAGATCTTCATAAGTCATATTTTATATCTGCATAGTATATTGTGTTATTGTGTGTGTGTGTGTGTGTGTGTGTGTACACACATAGTACTTTATTTAATCACTTTCTTATGCTTAGACAGTTCAGTACTTTGTAATATTTTGCAACAGCAACAATGAATATTGTTAGAGGTGTATCTCGAGATAAATTTTTTGAAGTAAGATTGTTGGGTTGGAGGCTAACGCCTGGGTAGTTTTGTGAGATAGTTTTCCCTCTATTTAGTGTTCTCACCAGCAGTCCATTAGAGTGCCTCTTTATCCATGGCCTTGCCAGCAGATGTGTTGTCTGTCATTCCTTTTAATTTGTGTCAGCCTGATGGGTGAGAATTGGCCCTGCATACTTTGAAGGCTTTTTCCTGTGACTGGTGCTCAGAACCCTCAAGTTCTTGCCATACTTAGCATTTTCACATCAAGGTTTGGGTTTTCCCCTTGGGGGGATTATTTTGTCAGCTCTTCTCTTCTGTTCTCCTTCTGAAGCTCTTTGTGCCCTGCACTGCCCACTCAGTCCCTGCACGTCCTCCTCAGCCCTGGCCCCCAGGGCTTGTAGAGGTAGGTAGGTGAAGAAAACTTTGGTTTTTTTCCTCTGGTTTCAGGTAACTTAAAAGTTGTGAGATCCACTGTTTTCTAATACTGCTGAAGGCTTGAATCACATGTGGTTTCCTTTCTTCCGTGTTGGTTTTATGTTGTTTTGGAGGGAATGTGAATGATAATACTTAGAATCAGACAGTCATTATTGTCCTCTAACCCCAGCCCTAGGTGTGAACTTCTGTGTGTTTAAACATGGCTGACTGCGGCTCAGATCATGAACTCCTTATTGCCAAATTCAGACTTAAATTGAAGAAAGTAGGGAAAACCACTAGACCATTAGGATATGACCTAAATCAAATTCCTTATGATTATATGTGGAAGTGAGAAATAGATTTAAGGGATTAGATCTGATAGATAGATTGCCTGATGAACTATGGACAGAGGTTTGTGACATTGTACAGGAGACAGGGACCAAGACCATCCCCATGGAAAAGAAATGCAAACAAGCAAAATGGCTGTCTGAGGAGGCCTTAAAAATAGCTGTGAAAAGAAGAGAAGCGAAAAGCAAAGGAGAAAAGGAAAGATATAAGCATCTGAATGCAGAGTTCCAAAGAATAGTAAGGAGAGATAGGAAAGCCTTCCTCAGCAATCAATGCAAAGAAATAGAGGGAAACAACAGAATAGGAAAGACTAGTGATCTCTTCAAGAAAATTAGATATACCAAGGGAACATTTCATGCAAAGATGGGCTCGATAAAGGACAGAAATGGTATGGACCTAACAGAAGCAGAAGATATTAAGAAGAGGTGGCAAGAATACACAGAGGAACTGTACAAAAAAGATCTTCACGACCAAGATAATCATGATGGTGTGATCACTAACCTAGAGCCAGACATCCTGGAATGTGAAGTCAAGTGGGCCTTAGAAAGCATCACTACGAACAAAGCTAGTGGAGGTGATGGAATTCCAATTGAGCTATTTCAAATCCTGAAAGATGATGCTCTGAAAAAGCTGCACTGAATATGCCAGCAAATTTGGAAAACGCAGCAGTAGCCATAGGACTGGAAAAGGTCAGTTTTCATTCCAGTCCCAAAGAAAAAGAAAAGAAAGTGAAGTCGCTCAGTCGTGTCCAACTCTTTGCGACCCCATGAATCACAGCATTCCAGGCCTCTCTGTCCATCACCAACTCCCAGAGTTCACTCAAACCCACGTCCATCGAGTCGGTGATGCCATCCAGCCATCTCATTCTCTGTCGTCCCCGTCTCCTTCCGCCCCCAATCCCTCCCAGCATCACAGTCTTTTTCCAGTGAGTCAACTCGTCGCATGAGGTGGTCAAAGTATTGGAGTTTCAGCTTTAGCATCAGTCCTTCCAATGAACACCCAGGATTGATCTCCTTTAGAATGGACTGATTGGATCTCCTTGCAGTCCAAGGGACTCTCAAGAGTCTTCTCCAACACCACAGTTCAAAAGCATCAATTCTCCGGCGCTCAGCTTTCTTCACAGTCCAACTCTCACATCCATACATGACCATGGGAGAAACCATAGCCTTGACTAGACGGACCTTTGTTGGCAAAGTAATGTCTCTGCTTTTTAATATGCTCTCTAGGTTGGTCATAACTTTCCTTCCAAGGAGCAAGCATCTTTTAATTTAATGGCTGTAATCAGCATCCGCAGTGATTTTGGAGCCCAAAAAAATAAAGTCTGACACTGTTTCTACTGTTTTTCCATCCATTTCCCATGAAGTGAAGGGACCAGATGCCATGATCTTTGTTTTCTGAATGTTGAGCTTCAAGCCAACCTTTTCACTCTCCTCTTTCACTTTCATCAAGAGGCTTTTTATTTCCTCTTCACTTTCTCCTCAGTCCATGAAATTTTCCAGGCAAGAGTACTGGAGTGGGTTGCCATTTCCTTCTCCAAAGAAAGGAAATGCCAAAGAATGCTCAGACTACCTCACAATTGCATTCATCTCACACACTAGTAAAGTCATGCTCAAAATTCTCCAAGCCAGGCTTCAGCAATATGTGAACCATGAACTTCCAGATGTTCAAGCAGGTTTTAGAAAAGGCCGAGGAACCAGAGATCAAATTGCCAACATCCGCTGGATCATGGAAAAAGCAAGAGAGTTCCGGAAAAAGCAAGAGAGTTCCAGGAAAACATCTATTTCTGCTTTATTGACTGTGCAAAGCCTTTGACTATGAGGATCACAATAAACTGTGGAAAATTCTGAAAGAGATGGGAATACCAGACCACCTGACCTGCCTCTTGAGAAACCTGTATGCAGGTCAGGAAGCAACAGTTAGAACTGGACATGGAGCAACAGACTGTTTCCAAATAGGAAAAGGAGTACGTCAAGGTTGTATGTTGTCACGCTGCTTATTTAACTTATACACAGAGTACATCATGAGGAACGCTGGGCTGGAAGAAGCACAAGCTGGAATCAAGATTGCTGGGAGAAATATCAATAACCTCAGATATGCAGATGACACCACCCTTATGGCAGAAAGTGAAGAGGAACTAAAAAGCCTCTTGATGAAAGTGAAAGAGGAGAGTGAAAAGGTTGACTTGAAGCTTAGCATTCAGAAAACAAAGATCATGGCATCTGGTCCCATCACTTCATGGGAAACAGTGGAAACAGTGTGAGACTTTATTTTTTTGGGCTCCAAAATCAGTGCAGATGCTGATTGCAGCCATGAAATTAAAAGACGCTTACTCCTTGGAAGGAAAGTTATGACCAACCTAGACAGCATATTAAAAAGCAGAGACATTACTTTACCAAGCAAGGTCCGTCTAGTCAAGGCTATGGTTTTTCCAGTGGTCATGTATAGATGTGAGAGGACTGTGAAGAAAGCTGAGCACTGAAAAATTGATGCTTTTGAACTGTGGTGTTGGAGAAGACTCTTGAGAGTCCCCTGGACTGCAAGGAGATCCAAGCAGTCCATCCTAAAGGAGGTCAGTCCTGGTGTTCTTTGGAAGGACTGATACTTTGGCCACCTCATGCAAAGAGTTGACTCACAGGAAAAGACTCTGATGCTGGGAGGGATTGGGGGCAGGAGGAGAAGGGAATGACAGAGGATGAGGTGGCTGGATGGTATCACCGACTCAATGGACATGAGGTTGAGCGAACTTTGGGAGTTGGTGATGGACAGGGAGGCCCGGCGTGCTGCAATTCAAGGGGTCGCAAAGAGTCAGACACGACTTAGTGACTGAACTGAACTGATGTATAACCATGTTTTGAATCCCATGGGGCTGTCCAAGCACCTGTCATATTTTTAGACTGCTTTTCTTCAAATTAGTTGGTTTACAGTACGGGAATAGATATTTATGTCAGTAGTCAATGAAAAATATAATCTTTCCTCCAGAAGTATAATAAATATCTCAGTATGATGGACACATTTCTTATGCTGCTTTTTTTGTCAAAAAATAAGGATAGACTTTGAAAGAAGCTGAGCATAAACATTGAAATTTCTTGGCTTCTTCTCTGATTTATGTGCTGCTTCTCTGATCATGAGCCTCTGTTCATTCTGCCCAGAGATTGAAGCTCTATTGCTTTTGCAGTTTGTGGCTTTGTTTTCTTGGTGTGGTGTTGAAGGATTGGTAGGACTCAATAGCAACCTCGTAGTTGGGAGAGAATTCAGCCACAGCATTTGCAGTGTTTCAGGCTCCCTGGGTCTTTGGGCGGGGGGTGGTTTGCTGTGATTTCTCATTCCCATTACTTGTAGTGAACCCTGACTGCTATGGTGCAGCACTCTCTGACATCCAGGGGGTGTTGGAAAGGGTAATGCTAACAGAGAGAGTGTGTGAGAGACAGCTTCTGAGCTGGGGGGTAGATTAGTATTTACCTGTCCAACATTCACGTTCATTTACAGCTACCAGCTTAGTAGTGAGAAACTTCCTGTTACTTTTTAAATTAAACTCTTCCCTAAACTATGGACAGCCGTACTTTTAAAGTGAGTTAACAGTTACTTAAGACAGCATAATGATTCTTCTCTTTATCTTGAAACATGAATGAAGTAACTTACTAACACATGATCACATGTGAAAAGATGTAATTTCCTAATTGTATTCACAGTTGCAGGATTCATTATTTTTGATCTTTTACCCAAATAGTTTTAGACTCTCTTGAGTTCAGTACTGACATTTTGTTGGACTGTCAACTTAATATCAAAGTGGTTTTTTAAATGAATGATTTGTATTACTGCTTTTTAAATACATTGTGTATTTATTATAATTTGCATTTAGATGTTGAAGACAGTACAGTATTTCAAGGAGATTTCTTACATGGAAAAATATTTCAACTTCATTATTACTTTTTAATATAGTCTTTGTGGTTTATTAATATTAAGGGGAGAATGCCTAAGAATAATAGAAATTACTTCTTTATACAAGTTTGGTATAAATTTTATGTGAATTTCATTTGTTTAAAGAAAGAAACAGTCAACAATTGATGAAGAATAATGTCTCATAGAGCTATTTTGTCTATTGATTCGTTAACTTTATAGAAAATTACAAATTATTCATTTAGTTATGTTGTTAATTTGATTTATTTAATTTTTTAGAAAGGACAACTGGGTAGACCAATTTTGGATGTGCCATATTGGAATGCAAAACCAGCCCCCATGCCTAACATTGGATCAAAATACGGAAGAAAAGCTACCTGGATAGGTGCAAGTGGGGACCAGACTTTCTTACGAATTGATGAAGCACTTATTAATTCTCATGTACTTGCTACATCAGAAATTTTTGCCAGTAAACACATTATAGGTAATACCCCTCCAAAACAAATCTCCCTCTGATAGATCTTGAAAGCAAATGGTTCATCTTTCCGTGTTATGACATGTTGTCCTGTAACTTTTTGTTTTCTTTCTGTTTGAAGAAGTTTAAAAGAAGCTTTTAAGTATCTGTGTTTATATGTATGTATGCTCGGAAAGAATGGAATTATTAGGAGACTAGTTTATAAACTAGAGAGTGTTGGAAATATGAGCCTAATTGTATGGTATAAAACCTGTATTACAAAGAGGAAGTTTTCTGTATTGGTTCTTGATAAATAAATGATAGAATTTTGCTATGGAAGATTATATAAATCAGACTTTAAAGTTTTATTGAGACCAAGGTGTCAATTTATACTTGTGTCTATGATATCATGAATAATTCTATAATAGGGTGGTCTAGTATGGAAATTAAGAGCATGTGTTGTGGATTTAGACAGCCTGAGGTTTTCGTCCACATTCTGCTATTTAAAGATTTTTAGTTACCTAACCCCTAAGTCTCAGTTAAGTTTCTTCATCTATTACATAGAGATAGTAATAGTACTTACAGGAAATGCTTAAAAGTGGGGGGAATATAAAAAAGTAGTGCCTCTTGAAAATACATAATTTTTTTTCCCAAGGCTTGGTACCTGCTTCTATATCAGAGCCTCCTCCATTTAAGTGTCTTCTGATAAATAAAGTGGATGGGAGTTGTAAAACTTTTAATGACTCTGAACAGGAGGACCTGCAAGGATTTGGTGTGTGTCTTGATCCTGTGTATGATGTCATTTGGAGGTAAGCTTCTCCATTTTTAAAATATGAGTAATAAATATGTTTTGATCAAATTGTGCTTTTGTGGAATATGAAAGCCATGTACAGGCAGAGTTTTCATCGATGAGAACTCTCTTGTTCAACTGTTAGCTACACTACTATCACAGTGTCTTTCCGGAACCTCTCCGGTATAGTACAACAGTTAAAAGCATGCATCGTGAGCCAGACTGCCTAGGTTTATCCTGCTGGCACACTTTGCTTTCTTTTTTTTCTTTTTCTGGGCCTCACACCCCCCCCTTTTTTTTTTTTTTTAATTTTTATTTAATGAGTGGTACAAAGCACAGTGCCAAAACATTTAACAGTTAAAATTTCACCAAATGAAAAAAATACTATAGCATACACAGTTGTAAAAAGCTACATTAAGTTATTTTACAACTGCCTCAAACTGCAAAAAGAGAAAAAAACCCAATGCCATACCTAAGTTATCCCTCTCTCAAAATAATGCCATTTATATTATAAACCACGAGCTCCCCATCAAAAGACGGGAACTGCTTTTGTTAATTCATATATATATGTATGACTGTATCACTTTGCTGTACACCTGAAACAAACACAACACTGTAAATAAAATATAGTACAATATAAAATAAAAATAAGTAACAGACCTTTGGGGCTTTACACTGAGTTAGAGTTCCTATCAGAGGGATAACAGCACCACAGCCGCACTGGATCCTCATGAAGGAGGCACACGAATGACGGGGTTACAAGAGTTACAGGAATGAGAGCTGCTCACTTCCCAGAAACTACAGCTCACAGAAAACCAACGAGATACAGACCATTCACTTATGAATGTGTAAAACTCAAGAAAGTCCACATCACTCCTACAACACTTTGCTTTCTTTGAGACTATGGAGAGGTTACTTTGACACTGCGTGCCTTACTTTTCTCATTTTAAAATAAGGATAATAATGGGGCCTCATAGGCTATCATGAGAATTGAAGAACCTAGGGCAGAGGCACGTGGTAAGGTGCTATGGAAGACTTTGTCACTGTCATCATCATAAGCAGTTTCTAGAGTTCTCTTGTTCATTATTTTTAGTCTGTCAGCAGTCTTATCTGTATTATACAGAATTCACTCTATTTCTTGGTTCTATAAATATCTAATTATTACCAACTATGTAGATGAAATTATGCCAAAGACAGTGCAGAATAAATAAAACCAATGAACCTTGCCCTTTAGGAATGTACATAACAAAATTCCCATATTGGTAGAGAAATATACCGGTTTATCAAACTCTGGGAGTTTAAAAAATGTACAGATGAATACAGGTACACAAGCAATCCAAGAAATTATATTGCATTTGTTTAAAATTTATTACGGTACTTTATATACATGAGTCAAGGAAGGAGGTATCCCAGATTCCTAGCTTTGATGACTAATAAGGGGGTCATACCTTTACCAGAGTGGCACATCACAGGACACTTTTTCTTCTCCCCTGAGTTGTTTATTCATCCAGCCTTAGCTGGCAGGAGAAGACTTTCTCTGTCTTCTTTCTTCTGCCCATTCCTAGTTTCCTTTTCTCCAGCGAGCCAGGTCTTAAAAGGCCGTATTTTCTATCAGTTGTGAGTCATGATTCCAAGTGAAGGAGTTATAGTGCTTCCAGGATGCTGACAAGCTTACTATCTCATTTGGCCATTGATTGAGAAGATCATCCTTTCTAAACTGATCTGAAACTTCAACTGTGTCTAACATGAATAAGATTTTCTAGAGGATCAGTGTTTTCTGTGTAGATATCCCAGCTGTGAAAAATGAGGATTTGTTCTTCCTTCCCATGTACGTTTGTACCTTTGCTTTAGAAACTGTGTAAAAGATTATCCATAACAGCATTTTTTTTAATAGTAGAAGACTGAATGGTTTTCATATTTTGCTATCAGTAATAAAATGGACAAATAGTTGTGATATAGTCACATGAGCTAATACCCTTGCAACAGTGAGATTGAGTGAATTTGCAGCCACATCGCACTATGTAAATACAAATTGTAAGAATATTCTTTTGTTTGAAGGAAGCAAGCCACAAAAGAATACACAAAGTATGTATCGTGTTCATAGACAATTCAAAACACAAAACTTAAACAATATGCTATTTTGATACAAACATGAAAAGCCGTAAAGAAAAGCAAGAAGATAATAAACTTTTGAAATTCAAGATATTTGTTCCGTTTGAAAGGGGAAGGAAAAGAATTGAGTAGGGAGGATGGCAACAGGATACTTAATAGATAAATGATAATGTTCTTTTTACTAGTGTGCATCATGTCATTTATTCTTCATACTTTATTTTGAAAATATTTTGTTACTGTTTTGCGTTAACTCAGTAGTTGATAAAACAGCTTTTCCAAAGAAAGTTTAGAAAATAAAAGAAATGGAGACTGCTTTTGGGGAATTTTGTTGTGGAAGAGATGAAAGGAATGAGATAGTGGCAGGATGTCATTGTGGGTTCTTCCCAGTTGTTAGGATGCGTTACTGTTGTTTACTAAGATTCAGCATCTGCGTTCCAAAGAACAGCATTCTGTGTCCGTTACCCACTTTTGGTTTTGGATTATCTCTTGTTGGGTTGCAGGAGTTCCTCTCCGTTATGGATATTGTTGTTTAGTCTCGTGTTTGTTTTGTGTATTTTCTTTTGACTTTACACTTTTTAAAATGGAGTTTTGCTGTGCAAAAGTTTTATATTTCTAAGTACACATTAGACTTTATACTCTTGCTCTATTATCATGCTATAATGTGATACATATTGCTGTTTTGTTCAAATTTTTTATGGTGACATAAATCATTTTATATTCTTAGCTCAGATATGGAAAGTAATGAGCTACATTTTGTCCTGTTTAAGCTGGCTGTATTATTCTCTTTGTGTCATCAGTTTTGCTTAATAAGTTTTTTAAAAATGAAACTATGTTGAGGTGCTGTAATCTTTACCTTGAAAGGTTTCGGCCAAGCACTAGAGAACTGTGGTGTTACAATGCAGTGGTTGCCGATGCCCGACTTCCCTCTGCAGCAGACATGCAGTCCCGATGTAGTATTCTGAGTCCTGAACTGGCCTTACCAACGGGCTCAAGAGCCCTCACCACCCGGTCTCATGCAGCTTTGCACATTCTAGGTAGGGTTGGTGTTTGATGATCAACTAATTTTCGTTAATGTGCTCTGAAAATATTTTTTAAAAGAGTATTTAAATTTGTGTATTATTCTGTCATGTTTGTTAAATAATAATGTGCTAGGTGCAAAATAAGTTACATCTTCTAACTTTAAAAGGTTTCTCCTACAGAAAAAGTACATTAGACTTAAATCAACACCATGAAAGAGTTATATAGTCCCAAATATAAAGCAGCCCTGAATATAATTTTCCTGACAGGTAAATCTGTTAAAATAATGTTTTTTGCTTACTTTGAATACATAAACTTTAGTGAAGGAGGTTAAATATTCAAATATATAATTACAGTATTTTTTATGCATTATTTTAAAATAAATTCTATAAAATATATATGAATTTTATAATTACCACTTCTGTTTCTTCTTACGTAACAGTTTTCCACAGCACATTAAGTTTACTTCTAATTAATTAATTTGAGATATAGCATTTTTACAATAAATGGTAACCATTGTAAACATGCCAAACTAGCATTGATTAAGTTTATCACAGGCTGCTGTGTCTTCCTCAAATAGTTCCTTAAGAATCAATCTAAAGTCTTAATCATTGTTAAGCAGAAAAAAAAAAGAATGAATCTGAAGTGATTCAGTTTGATAAATGATGGAGCTTGTTAAGGACTTAAATAAGCTCTAGAAACTTTTCAGAGAGAGTTTTGTGTGAAACATTGTCATACAGCATATATTTAGATATGATAATTACACAAGCAGAGGGTAATTTGTATTGGTTTTAAGTATCTTCCATAAAATATTAAAGCTTGATATAAATTTGTCGAGCACATTTAGAGTTTGCTGTTTTAATCTATTGCCTCCAGCGTCTCAGTTATTATGAATACTAGGGGAAGAGTTCATTCAAGCAGTTGAATTTTCGTTTGTTTGATTTTAGGTTGTCTTGATACCTTGGCAACTATGCAGGATTTAAAAATGGGTGTTGCGAGCACAGAGGAGGAAACTCAAGCAGTGATGAAGGTTTATTCCAAAGAAGACTATAGTGTAGTAAACAGGTTTGAAAGTATGTACGTTTATGTTGAGGAAATAGTCTTGTAAATGAATTATATGGATGTTTTAAAGTGTAAATTATCGTTTGCATCTTTTTAGGTCATGGAGGGGGCTGGGGCTACTCTGCTCACTCGGTGGAAGCCATACGCTTCAGTGCCGACACCGATATTTTACTCGGTGGCCTTGGTCTGTTTGGAGGTAGAGGAGAGTATACTGCCAAAATCAAGGTGAGCAGTCCATTCACACTGCTGTTCTCTGTGTTTGAGGATAACTATTTTACCTTGATTTATTAATTTATAGAATGCCTCCTCTAATAAAGGACCTGAGGAAACATTGCTACGATCAAGTAGAGTAATAATAAATCATTAACTCATGAAAAATTCAGAAGTCAAATTAAAAAGAAGTAAAATAAATAGAAAATGATTTTTCAATAATTTTAGGTTGAAAGCAGCGTTAACAGTCAATCTCAATCTTCTGTGTACCTTTCTCTGTGCCTACTTTCTTGTAGCCATTTTAATGACAAGATAGAGGGGCATTTTGATGTGGCTTTAAAATTTTTTAGCATTTATATCACCAGATGCTATGTAAATATACATCATCACCACAGACATCTGGGGACCAGGGATGAAGTGAGTAAGGGGATGGATTCCATCTGGTAGAGAGTCAAAAAACAATCAGGAGTCATAAGTTTACTGCACTATGCATGTCAGAAAGGGCCACCTGTTATACTAAGTAAAGGATCTGCTCAGTCTTTGAAAATTCACTGATAGCTTGAATGTTCTGTTGTCACATTATCTGATTTTGCTCTTAACGTGAAAGAGAAAACTGTCGTTTATGTCTTAATTTCAGTAGCAGACGTCATAAAAAATTTCTCAGTTAAATGCTACTAGTGTAAGTCTTATCTTCCTTACCTCAGTCAACACAATTTAATCCGATTGAGTTTGTCTTGATACAATTTCTTCACATGACTCCCAGAACACCGGCTTCGTTTTCCTCTGGTCTCTTTGGCTGTTCTTCTTAGTCTCCTGCTGGTTACTCATCATCTTCCTGATCTGTAAATGTTGGAGTGCCAGAACTCAAAGTCTTGGACATCTTTTCAAAGTCTACTCACCCCACAGTGATCCAGCTTGATGGCTTTAAGTGTTTTTCCTTTTATCACTCTTACACTTAATAGACCTCCAAAGTCATTTCTACAACTGCCTACTCTGCATCTCCATGTGGATAGCTAACAGGTATTTGGGGTGTAACATACTCAAAACCAGGCTTCTGACATCTTCTCTAAACCTCCTATTCTGTTGTCCTTCCCCATCCCATTTAACTGGCTCACAATAGAATTAACTTTATTATTCCAGTTGCTCAGGCCAAAATTCTTGAAGTCCTTCTTGACTGTCCTCTTTCTTTCACATCCCACATTCACTCTAGCAGCACATATTGTTGGCTGCACTTCGAAAATAAATCCAGGATCTAACTACTTCTGAAAACTGTCCCTAGTACCAGGTTGGTCCAAACCCCGACCACCTGGATCAGTAGAGAGTAGCCTTTACTCTGTCCTTGGTCCCTCATTCTGTTCTCTGCAGAGCAGAGTGATTCTCTTAGAATATATACCGGAGTATGCCACTCCTCTGTTCAGATTCCTACAGTGTCCTCTTGTATTAGAATAAAAACCACAGCCCTTACAAGGGCCTGAAAAACACCATCAGAAGTAACTTCCATCACCCCTCTGCCCTTATGTTATACTAGTTAATTCACCACAGTCTAGCTCCACTGGCTGCCTGTGTTCCTCAAACATGCTGGGCACAGTGAAACTTCAGGACCTTCACACCTGTTACTCCCTGTGACTACAGCTCTTCATTCCCATACCTGCGTGGCTCACTTTTTCTTTACCTTAAGATCTCAGCTCCGTGGTGAGCCTATTTACAACTGTACATTCCAACAGCCCCCACTTTTTTGTTGTTTGCCCTGTAGGCCTGATTCTTACCACCCTGCCTGGCACACAGTACATGTTCAAAATTATTTGCTGAAAATAAACAGCGGAGCCATAGGGGCAAGTTATTAAGGACCTTTATATCATGCTATTTACAATGAAGAGGAGGGAAACCATTGAAGACTTTTAGACTAAAGAAGTATTCTAATCCGATATGCATTTTAAAAAGACAACAATGGGTTATTAAAGAAAAGCACAAACCTTTAACTGTAGAATATGGGTTAGAACAAGGAGAGAAAGGAGAGAATTAATTAGTTCATATTGAATTCTTTCAGCTAGTAACACTAGAGACACATTGACAATGGCATTGACAGTGGCATTGACAATGTTTGGTACCAGCAATAGAATAGATAGAGAGCTGGTGGAGAGATATGGAATAAGAGGATTATCCCAGGGTTTTTATTTTATTATTTATTTTTATTTATTTATTTATGACTGTTTCAGGTCTTAGTTTTGGCTCCCAGGATCTTCATTGTGGCGTGTAGGATCTTTCATTGTGGTATGAGGGCTTCTTTTTAGTTCTGGAGCCCATGGCAGGTGGGATCTTAGTTTCCTGACCAGGGATTGAACCCACATCTCCTACACTGGCAGGCACTGGCTGGTGGATTCTTTACCACTGAGTAGCCTGAGTGCTTTACCTTCTGTTATTGCTATCCGTCAGTTAAGATTTTTCAACCTTTTTTTGGGAGAGGGGTGGGTGCTGTGGTATATAAGTGTTCTACAAGTATCGTTTCTTTTAATTCTCATAGTTACAATGAGGTAGGCACTATTAGTATATCCATCTCCCTTCTATGGATGAAGAAACCGGATCCAAGGATCTCATAGCTAGTGACATGTTAAGGCAAAATTTACTACATTTGGAACCTCACATAGAAATGAGAGTTCTCTCACCTCCTTCAGATGTTATCTGGTAAAGAACATTTTTGGAGCATTTGATATAAGAAGGTGAATATAGAAAAACTGAGGTTAATATAGACCATAAGACATTGTATATGTTTTTTAATTTAGATATATAGATTTGTTAATTTCACTAAATAAGATTTTTTTTAAGCAGGTACTCTTTTACATTTTGTAATGTCCAGTGTATATTAGAGACACAAAATTATAAGCACATTATTCAGCAGATTTACGTGACTGAGAGTGATCACAATATGCTTTTCTCCTTTCCCCAGCTGTTTGAGTTAGGTCCTGATGGAGGAGATCATGAAACTGATGGAGACCTTCTTGCAGAGACGGATGTCTTGGCTTATGACTGTGCTGCTAGGTAAAGATTTCCTCCGTATTCATTGTAATCGTTGCATACTTGATATGGCAAGTTGATTATAAATGACTAACGTGATTTAAAAAGGAAATTTTAAGTAATCTGTGATCAGATGCTTAAGAAACTAAATTATGTACTAGGTGATAAGTGTTGCTTTTAACAATAGTACATTAAAATTATAGTGTCCTTCATATTTGTATTTCACAAGATAAATTGACTGTTTCTACACTGAAGGTGGAAATATACATATATTTTGCACACATGTTTTCGTGCATCCCTTAGGGAACATCTGATACGCTGCTCCAGTGATGCAGTACAGTTATTTCCTACCAGCAGCGTTATGTGTGCTGTGTCCAATAGTCACAGCGGGCTATGCTTTAGATCACCTGTCTACTCTGACACCTTGACACCCTTCCTGTAGTGTTTGCTTGGTTATAGCACCATTGGAGAGGTGGCCGGCTTTACTGAAACCTCAGGAGTAGGCAGAATCAGGATGCTTGCTTTTAAAGGTTTTGTTAAATAAAAGAGAGGCAGATTTTATCAGTCTTTCTGTGTAATCCTAAGAATTACCTCAGCACTGTGCTATAATAAATCAGGAAAGACGATGATGTGAAAAAGAAATGAAGTGAACTTCATGGTAATAATAACACACAGTCCTTCACCAGTCACTATGTTAAGAAAACCTCCTGCAGCCTTCATAAGCTTTTTGCTAATGAAAATGAATCTTTTCTGAAACTGGTGATAAGGCATTGAGTTTGCTTTCAATAGATAATACTTTGTGAACAAAATAGTAAACCTAAAGAAAAGTCTGACTGTTTCTTCACTTTAGGCATTAACCAATATCGGGAGATATTCTTCCAGTAACTTTTATGTTATCCATGAATGAAAATTAGGGAAATTTCAGAAAGATTAATTATTAAGTAATTTTTAGTAAAGCCTTAAGATACCATTGTCATCATATTTTGAACAGATGATTATGAGTCAAAAATGCAGACAGAATCATCTAGATTTTCTTCATTTGCCCAGATTCCTATGGCTAGCATTAAAGAACTTCCATAAACTTTAACGGCCTCTTTATCTGTCTTAACGTGCCAATCCTACTAGACACTTCACCAGTTTCATACCCTGTTCCGTACTTTCAGACCTCTGCAGAACTGTTCTTGACAGTCTCCCCTTCCTCAGTGTCCTCTGTTCTCTCTACCCCAGCCGCAATCAACGCACATTCCTTCCACCCTGTTACTAGGACTTTTCAACTTGGGTATATATCAGATTCTCTTATTTATGTATTTTTTTTCCTTTCCTTCTAATTTAGCAAACTTTTTTATGTAGTTACTGTGTGACAGGCTCAGTTCCGAACTCTTTGTCTCAACTCAGTTCTCAGAGCAGTCCTATGACCTGGATATTACTGTTATCCCTATTTTCAAATAAGGAAACTCGAGTCATTGAGTCACAGAGAGGCTGTAGTAACTTGCACAAGATCAGCCAGGTAACGAGTTACAAAGCCAGGCCTTGAACTCAGGCCATCTGATTCCAGAGCCCACAGAACACTTTAGTTGAATAAATCTACTTTAAAATTCAGTCTTCCTGAAAAAACTATCCATTTTTTTGATAACAGTTGAAGGTTGTCAAAAAGGCAAAATGGTTGTCTGAGGAGGCCTTACAAATAGCTAAGAAAAGAAGAGAAGCAAAAGGCAAAGGGAAAAAGGAAAGATATACCTATTTGAATGCAGAGTTCCAAAGAATAGCAAGAAAAGATAAGAAAACCTTCCTCAGTGATAAGTGCAAAGAAATAGAGGAAAACGATAGATTGGGAATGACTAGAGATCTCGTCAAGAAAATTAGAGATACCAAGGGAACATTTCATGCAAAAACAGGCACAATGATGGACAGAGGCAGACCTAACTGAGCAGAAGATATTAAGAAAGGTGGCAAGAATACACAGAAGAACTATACAATAAAGATCTTCATGACCCAGATAACCACAATGGTGTGATCACCCACCTAGAGCCAGACATCCTGGAATGCGAAGTCAAGTGGGCCTTAGGAAGCATCACTACGAACAAAGGAGGTGATGGAATTCCAGTTGAGCTTTTCAAATACTAAAAGATGACATTTTGAAAGTGCTGCACTCAATATGCCAGAAAAATTGGAAAATGTGGCAATGGCCACAGAACAGGAAAAGGTCAGTTTTCATTCCAATCCCAAAGAAAGGCAACGCCAAAAAATGTTCAAACTGTCACACAGTTGCACTCATCTCACACCGTAGCAAAGTAATGCCCAGCATTCTCCAAGCCAGGCTTCAACAGTACCTGAACTGAGAACTTCCAGATGATTAAGCTGGATTTAGAAAAGGCAGAGGAACCAGAGATTAAATTGCCACTTCCGTTGAATCATAGAAAAAGCAAGAGAATTTCAGAAAAACATCTACTTTATTGACTATGCCAAAGCCTTTGACTGTGTGGATCACAACAAACTGGAAAATTCTGAAAGAGATGTGAGTACAAGACCACCTTACCTGCCTCCTGAGTAATCTGTATGCAGGTCAAGAAGCAACAGTTAGAAATGGACATGAAACAACAGACTGGTTCCAAATTAGGTATCACCCTGCTTATTTATCTTATAAGAAGAGTGCATCATGCGAAATGCTGGGCTGGGTGAAGCACAAGCTGGATTCAAGATTGCCGGGAGAAATATCAATAACCTCAGATACGCAGATGACACCACCCTTATGGCAGAAAGTGAAGAAGAACTAAAGAGCCTCTTGATGAAAGCAAAAGAGAAGAGTGAAAAAGTTGGCTTAAAATACAACATTCAGAAAACTAAGAAGATCATGACATCTGGTCCCATCACTTCATGACAAATAGATGGAAAAACAATTGAAACAGTGGCATCAACCATCACTGCAGATGGTTGCAGCCATGCAATTAAAAGACACCTGCTGCTTGGAAGAAAAGCTCTGACCAACCTAAACAACATATTAAAAAGCAGAGACTTTACTTTGCTGACAAAGGTCCATATATATAGTCAAAGCTATGGTTTTTCCAGCAGGCATGTATGGATGTGAGAGTTGGACTATAAAGAAAGCTGAGCGCCAAAGAATTGATGCTTTTGAATTGTGGTGTTGGAGAAGACTCTTGATAGTCCCTTGGACTGCAAGGAGATCCAACAAGTCCATCCTAAAGGTAATCAGTCCTGAATAGTCACTGGAAGGACTGATGCTGAAGTTGAAAACTCCAATACTTGGGTCACCTGATGCGAAGTGACTCATTTGAAAAGATCCTGATGCTGGGAAAAATTGAAGACAGGAGAAAGGGACGACAGAGGATGAGATGGTTGGATGGCATCACTGACTCGATGGAGATGAGTTTGAGCAATCTCCAGAAGTTGGTGATGGACATGGAGGCCTGGTGTGCTACAGTCCATGGGGTTGCAAAGAGTTGGACACGACTAAACGACTGAAATGTAAAGGTCATCTTATTTTAGCATGAAAGTTTTATATTTTTTAAGCAAGTTTTAGAATTTACAATGAAAGGGATGAAAATGTCTTGACCATAACACAAGTAACTGTTATTTTTGTATTTCAGTTGGAGGATAATTGCTTTATAATATTGTTGGTTCCTGTCATACAACAATGCAAATCAGCCATAATTATATATATATATATACACACATACACATAATTATTATACAGTGCGAATCAGCCACCATTTTATATATATATATCTGTCTCCCTCTTCCCGGCCACCCCTCCTTTCTCAGTTGTCACAGAGCATCAGGCTGGGCTACCTGTGTTATATAGCAACGTCCCACTGTCTATTTTGCACATGATTTGTGTGTGTGTGTGTGTGTGCACGCTACTTTCTTGATTTGTCCTACCCTCTCCTTCCCCCACTGTGTCCACAAGTCCGTTTTCTACATCTGCGTCTCTGTTCCTTCCCTGCAAATAGGTTAATCAATCAGTACTGTTTTTCTCGATCCCATATATATTTGTTTTTCCTCTTTCTGACTTTACTCTGTATAGCAGTCTCTAAGTTCATCCACCTAACTCCAACTGACTCAAATTTGTTCCACTCCCCAGACATTTTAAAATAGAGGGTTTTTAATGTTGTTTGACAAGAATCTTATAATACAATGTATTTCATGTTTTGCTTATAAAAAGGATTTTAAAAAGTAAATGTATGTACCAAAGAAGTGCAGAGGCCTTTTCTTTGACACTCTGATTTTCCTCTTAGGGAAAAATATGCAATGATGTTTGATGAACCAGTCCTCCTGCAGGCAGGCTGGTGGTATGTAGCCTGGGCGCGAGTGTCAGGACCCAGCAGTGACTGTGGATCTCACGGACAAGCCTCTATTACCACAGATGATGGGTAAGCAGAATGTTTCAGCATTACTTAAGCAACTCTCATTTTTGTTAGTTGATTGTTGATTTGAAAGCTCAGAGGTCTTGTAGTAGGATAGAAAAATCTTTGTAGGTCTAGAACATAATATGACCTGCTAAAAATTAAATTCGTTTAATCTCATGTTAAATAAAATAAGACAAAATGAGAAGATATTCTGCTATTCTTTGCTCTTGTCACTTGGCATTTGAATGTGTTTCTGGATGTTACAATGTTTAAAACCTTATTATACCAAAATTAGAAGTTACATAGAGGAAAATGACAAGAATAGTTAGGAGTCTGGAAATTAGAAAAAAGAAATATATACTTGGCTATAAAATTTGATAGTGCTCATGAAAATACAAATTGCAAAGCTTTCAGGATATGAGATGATATAGTTTTAATAAAATGTAAGGGGAAATTTACTGTTTAAATTTCAAATGTAGAGCTCTTCCCAGTTTATAAAATGCTTTCATACATAATATCTCATTTGATGCTCTCAACAACTTTGTGAAGGGGTTATTATCCCTGTTTTTACAGTCGGGAATAAAGAGACAAAAGGTGAAATAATTTTGCATCAAATCGTACAGCTGCTTTGTGGCAGAGCCAGATCTCGACCGGGGGTCTCTTGACTCCAAGTCTAGCCTACTCTGTACTCTGATTCATGTGAAAGAGCTATCATTTATAAGAGAAGTTCAGTTTATTCTTTATCATTCTTGAGCATAAGCTGTTTGAACTGGATATATTTCATATAGTTTCATTTAACTCATAACAGAACTGACCAAAAAAAGAGCAGACTAATTTATGAGGTGAATTCTGTGTTCCTGAATGTACAAAGTAGAATGTTGTATTGAAATTAAGTCTGTTGTAATAACGTATCCTTTTCAGATTGTATGGTAAAACTGAAGAGACTCCTTTTGATCCTGTACTATGTTATTCCATATACAGTTGATTCAACATTAAAATATCATAGCATTTTAAGCTAAAGTTTACATTGTATCTAGTTTAATAAATTTTAAACTGTTTGTTGAAGTATCGATATTTTGGTAAAAATGTACTGTTCTGGTTGAAGTTGAGCTTTAACAGTAGCTCCCAATCAGGTTCAGTTCTTTGATTGAACCCATTAAGCTGTTTGGAGCTAGAACTGAAATCACAACAGTGTCTTTCTACTTTTACTTTTTCCCTTGAAGAATGAATTTCTCTTCAGTTATATAAAGTTTGAAAACATGATTGTTTTGTTTTTCATTTCCTTTCATGAATCTTGGATCATGTTTTTGGTTACATTGTTATTTGTTACTCTTCTTAGGGTTGTTTTCCAGTTTAAAAGTTCAAAGAAATCAAATAATGGCACGGATGTTAATGCTGGTCAGATACCTCAATTATTATACAGGTATTTAGCATATTTATAGTTCATTAACATGGTTTATTCTTTTGATATAATGAACTAGGATTACTATAAAATATGTGACATAATAAGGGAGAAATTACTTGAAGCATTCAGCACATTATAATATACCGTTAGAAATAGAACAAAAACATCTAAGTTTTGTATATCTTTAAACATTTTTTTACCTGAAGGTTAATTTTAGTAAAATGTACTAGTGATTCACATTATCTATATTATGCCTATAATATTTTAATTACTTATTTTTTTAATCTATTGATTTTCTCAGCAATTTCAGAATGTTTTAAACTAATGAAATTTATCTTAGAGAAATGAAATCTGAGTATTAGGGACTTTTCTATGTAGGCCTAGTTGATTTATTCTACAGTTTTATGTTTCTTGTTCATCTTGTGATAGAATGAATTGGAAAATCCCTTACTGCTGAAAAGTTTCTACCTTTAATTAAAATATCAAACGATAACTTGCTCATATGACATAATATTATATTTTAATGTTATTTAAGAATTTTAATTGCTTTATGGAAATTGAGACATATATGGGAGCATTGCCTGTGTGTGTATCCATTTATTTCTAGGAGATTACTGTAATAATTGCTGGATGAAAGAGTTTAAATAGATATAAACCATTACTAAACGATGACATTCTTATTTTAAGTAGTAAACATCAAAGGAAATAGCTTTAGAACAGTGATTCTCTCTTCCATATCTTTTCTAGTAATCTCTTTAAGAACCTAGATGGTATAACATCACTTTTTCCAAGAGGAGAGTTTTATTTGCTATTTTGCAACCTGTTATAGTCAGTATTTGCCATGGGTAGCATTTTGAACATTACTAGTTGCTTGGTCTACTCCTGGGTACAGTTACTAGCATTTAGTAGTAACATTACTAGAAAACATAAGTTATGTTTGCTGTCTAGTAGGAGAAGAGTTTCTATCCCCGGCCTTACAAAGGTGGCATTTAGAAGATGAACTGCTTTGCTTATGTGCTATAAATTTTGCTTAGCATGGAAAATGTTTATAAAAAGCCCCATATTGGGATTTTTGCCTAACAAAATACTTAAATGTTTAATTTACTTTGCTATTGCAAAAAAATACATTTGAGAAGAAAATGTCGTTGAACTTTCCAACATAAGTTTATGTGTGTCTGCTACCTTCAGACTTCCAACTAGTGACGGCAGTGCTTCAAAGGGCAAACAGCAAACCAGTGAACCTGTACATATTTTAAAGAGATCTTTTGCAAGAACTGTCTCAGTGGTAAGCCATTTTAAAAAATTTCAGCTTTTCTGTCCGGTGTTCAGTTTCATTTTGATGGTTAGCACATTTTATCTCAGCATAGTTTTGTAACTGAGATTTGTTTGTACTAGTTTTGACATCCCAGGACAAAGAATATGCACTTAAAATAATGTGAAGATAGAGGTGTTCTCCGTGTGTGTGTATGTGTGTATGTATTTTATATACACACTACATCTTTATTCCTTCATCTGTGAACAGACATTTAAGCTGCTTCCATATCTTGTTGTTGTAAATAGTGTTGCTATGAACATTGGGATGCATGTATCTTTTCATATTAATGCTTTTCTCTGGATATATGCAAAGGAGTGAGATTGATGATGAAAAATTTCATTAAATATACTATAGACGCGCTTCCCTAGTGACTCAGATGGTAAGAATCCGCCTGCAGTGCATGAGACCCAGGTTTGATCTCAGGGTCAGGAAGATCCCCTGGAGAAGGGAATGGCTACCCACTCCAGTATTCTTGCCTGGAGAATTCCGAGGATAGAGGAACCTGGCTGGCTACAGTTTATGGGGTCACACAGAGTCGAACATGACTGAGCAACTAACATACTACAGATATTCTATGTTGATACACTAGCTCTGTCTGAATTTTTTAATGTTTGCATAGTATTCCATTTTCTTTAGGACTGTGCCACACAGCTAGGGGGATCTTAGTTCCCAAATAGGGATAGAACCTGGGCCTTCGGCAGTGAGTTCAGAGTCGTAACCACTGGACGGCCAAGATTTCCCAGCAGATTGATGTACGCTAATTTATCCAATTCTGTTCCTATCAAAGGATTGTTTGTGTCTCATTTTTTACTTTTACACAGTTGTCTCTTGGTACTTGAGCAGGGATTGGTTCCACTACCCCCCACATATACCAAAATTCCTAGATACTCAAGTCCCTTATATAAAATGGCATAGCATTTGTGTGTAACCTACACAAATCCTCCTGTGTTAAGTCAACTCTAGCTTACTTATAATACGTAATGCAATGTAACTGTTATGTAAATAATCCCTGGCATGCCACGCATTCAAGGTTTGCTTTTTGGAACTTTCTGGAAATTTTCTTTCCCGAATATATTTGATCCTTGCTTTGTTGAATCTGCAGGTGCGAAACCTTTGAATACAGAGAGTTGATTTTATATTCATTTCTGTACATACATGTCTTTGATACTTACGTACTTCTATGAATATTTCTGTGGAAGTGGGCTCATTTAAATTTGGATATATCAAGTCAAATACACCTTCCAACTGAAGGTGTGCTTTGAGTAAGGGACTCTTAAGAGCTTTGGCTCCTTGGTACCTTGACATCCTTTCAGTATTAAGATCTGTTTAGTATCTTTTGACCCAGTAAGTATCTTTGCCTTTGTTATGTCTTTTTCAGTGATCTCTTTTTTTGTGCCTGGTAATTGTTTCATATTAACGTCTAAGTGGTTTTGTGGTCATTGGGTAATTGTAATTGTAATCTTTGTAGAATAAATTTATTCATTCATATCTTTAAAAACTTTAACTACAAACCTTTATTCTTGGTACTGTCACACCAGAGGACTGAGATTTGGTAGAGATGAGATTTACTTTGAGATTCGTGTCATATCTGTCGTCATGTAAGCATCATAAAACCTGCAGGCCAACTGGAACAGCAAACTATGCGCACGACCCTAAACCCATATTCTAGAATTTTTGAAGATCCAAATTTTTTTTTTTTTTTGTATTTCATAGTCAATTTTAATCTCCTTTTAACTTCTTTATCAAGATTTGGCTATATATAGTTTGTATTGTAAAATTTAATATGTAGACATATAGTAAATTATTTTTTATTTTTATCAACATTCAAAGATGTTCCTAATGGTCACTTAATGAATGAACTAATAGAATGTCTATTATTTGGGTTACTGAAACTCAGTAGAAACTTTAACTTTTCAAGTTGAATGTCATCTTTCCATTTGAGTCAACCTATGGTATGATTTAAACTAATTGGTATCTGTTTTTTCATATTCTGGATTAGGAATGTTTTGAGTCATTGTTGAGTATTCTTCACTGGAGCTGGACCACCTTAGTCTTAGGAGTTGAAGAACTTAGAGGATTAAAAGGATTCCAGTTTACAGCTACGCTTCTAGATTTAGAGAGACTGCGCTTTGTGGGCACCTGTTGTCTGAGGTTATTGCGTGTCTATACCTGTGAAATTTACCCAGTATCAGGTATGATTCATTTTTTTTAATGACCTAACGGGAGACAATGTTTCGAGACATTGAGGAGGTTTGCATAGGGATTACCAGGAGTTTAAGATCCGCAGCTGCCTTTATTTAACCTGCTTCTGAGTTGAGTGGAAAAGGTTGGCTTGTTGTGATGCTCATATATACTTATAAAGAATATAATAGATTACATGTCATTCTGATAACAAAAAGTCATATTAGGCTACAGTTAACTACTCTAATAAAGTGTTATATTTTAAGCAGATTCTGTCAAATCGGAATATTCTGAATGACTGATTTGGACTTAAATGCTGAAACCACTACAAGTTTTTTTTTCCCCTAATTTAGATTTTTAAAATAAATACTTTTGGACCAACATGTGATCTCTCTTGTTTCATTTCTCGGTTATGAATAGCCATATAGGAAGTTCCTTGAAATTTATTGAGTGTTTTCATACATATTTATTATCCTAGTTAATTATTTATCTGCTTTCTCCTCTTAAAGCTACAGGAAAAGCTGTTGTAGAAGAAACTAGCAAATTAGCAGAATGTATTGGAAAAACCAGAACTTTGTTAAGAAAAATTTTGTCCGAAGGAGTTGACCACTGCATGGTGAAACTGGATAATGACCCCCAAGGATATCTCAGTCAACCCTTGAGTCTCCTAGAAGCTGTCCTTCAGGAGTGTCATAATACCTTCACTGCCTGTTTCCATTCCTTCTATCCAACTCCTGCCTTACAGTGGGCTTGCCTTTGTGACCTACTGAACTGTTTGGATCAGGTAATTTTAAGTTTGTAAAATGTTAGTTGAAAATATGATATATTACTTAATACTTTTCAAAGAAAATACATTCCAGTTGCCTTGCCTTTCCCTTGTATAAAAGGTAAATTAGGAAATCAGTTTGGTATGTGTGACTTAAATAATCAAAGTTAAACAAAATTATCTGTTTGCTTTATCCTTTCTCAGTTACAGAATTGGCAAACATGTTGTACAGATGCTGGGTTGCTTTTTGAATCTATGAGTGAGCATGTGAGTGAGAGCATGGGCAGCTTATGGTAGCTCCTGCCACTCCCGTATCTCCGGAACAGTCAGGAGAGGGACTGTGAATGACTTTGCATGCTAATGTCATTCATTCACTCATGAGGGAATTGCCCTCATATAAAAGTGTATGCCCCAAATTAGTTTCAAACACCTGAGCACAATACTGGCAGAACTAAAGGGAGAAGTAAATCACATTGGTAGTGGGTGACTATGCATAATTAATAGAACATAGAACTCTTTCAGTAATTAATAGAACAACTGGACAACAAAATCAGTTCAGATACAGAAGATTTGAACATTATCCATCACCTTGGCCTAACTGATATTTCCAGAACAGAATGTGCAGGTTCAATGTACATATTCTTTTAAGTTTACATGTTATGTTCACAGAGGTAGATTGTATGCTAGGCCACAAAATAAGTCTTAGTCTTTTTTACAAGATTAAGATCTTAAGGTGATTTCAAACCATTGCTGCTGCTAAGTTGCTTCAGTCGTGTCCGACTCTGTGTGACCCCATAGACGGCACCCCACCAGGCTTCCCCGTCCCTGCGATTCTCAAGACAAGAACAATGGAGTTGGTTGCCATTTCCTTCTCCAACGCATGAAAGTGAAAAGTGAAAGTGAAGTCACTCAGTCATGTCTGACTCTTAGTGACCCCATGGACTGCAGTCTACCAGGCTCCTCCATCTATGGGATTGTCCAGGCAAGAGAACTGGAGTAGTGTGCCATTGTCTTCTCCATTCAAACCACAGTAGAATTAAATTCAAAATTAAATGTAAAATATATCAAGGAAAACACCAAATATTTGGAAAGTAGGCAACACTTCTGAGTAACCAGCAAATCAAGGAATTCCAAAGGAAATTAGACATTTTCACACTGAAGATAAAAATATAGAACAATTTGTGAGAAGTAGCCAATGTGTTGCTTGGAGAAAAATTTATACTTTTTATTATTTTTACTAGCAAAAAAGAAAAGTTTAACATCAGTGATCTAAATTTCTACAAGTCAAACCCAATGTAAGAAGAAAGTAATAAAGATAAAGGAAGGAAATAAAAAAATTAAACATCTAAATCAATGAAATAGAAAATAGAGACAATTAGAAAGTCAAAAGTTGGTTCTTTGAGAGATGAAAGAAAAAACCAAAAATACCATTATCAGGAATGAAATTGGAAATATACCTATAGATCCATAGACATTAAAATATTATAAGGGAATATTATAAACAGTTTTATACTAATAAATTCTCACTTTAGATAAACTATACAAATTTCTTGAAAATTACAATTTAACAAGAACTGGCACAACAAGAAATAATCTGAATGATTTTATGTCCATTAAAAAAATTGAATTATTTAAAATTTTACCACAAAGAAAACCCTAGACCCAGATTTTATCATTGATGAAGTCTACTAAACGTAAAGGAAAGAAATGACTTTACAAACTCTTTCAGAAAATACAGGAGGCAACACTTCCAAACTAGTTTTTCAAGTTACACCCATCCTGATACTAAAACCTGATAAGGATTGTGAAAGAAAAAATATTATAGACAAATATACTTTGGAAGATAGATATTAACAATATTATCAAATCAAATCCAGCAATATAAAATGTGTATTATTCCAACTGGAGTTTATAGTGGAAGTGCAAGGTTAGTTTTGCCTTTAAAAATTAGTGTAATTGATATTTGAGTTGCTATTACAAGCATATTAACTGAATGGAGAGACAAAACTGTATGATCCTCTCAGTCAATACACGAGAATATTTGACAATTAACCCTTACTCATTGATGAAAACTCAACAAATATCAGTCTACTAAAAGATACTTACAAAAAAATCTGCATCTAATATCTTACTTAATGGAGAAATACTGGTTGCTCCCCTAAGTTTGGGAACAAAGCTCAAGGCATCTATCTGTTCTACACACTTCTGCTTAACTTTGTACTGGAAGTTCTAGCATTACCAACCATGCCCCCTCCCCCAGCACCACCGAAAAATTCACTGTCAGAACCTGGCATCCTCGTGGAATTAGAAAGGTTATTCTGGTGATGACATTTGGGTAGGCAACTTTGTTTTCATTTTATTATTTTTTTAAACTGTTTTCATATTGAATTTATATTCACTGGACTTAAAAAGTTTAATTTCATTGTTGTGAGAACACGTAACATGAAGTGTATCCTCCTGACACATTTTGAGTGTACAGTGCAATATTGTTTACTACAGATACAGTGTTGTACAGCAGATCCCTAGCACTTATTCATCGTTGATAATTGAACCTTTATACCTGTTGAACATCAATTCTCCATGTCCTCTCCCTTCAGCCCAACAGCCAACATTCTGTTCTCTGCTTCTGTGAGTTTGACAGTTTTAACTTCCTCAAAAGGAGAATCACGTCGTATTTATCTTTCTGTGACCAGCTTATTTCACTTAGCCTAAGGTCCTCCACGTTCATTCCTGCCATGGAGCAGGGTAATGTGAGTCCCCACTTACCTTCCTGGGCTAGGGTTGTTGCCTGGATCAGTGCACAACCCAATTACTCTTTCAGTCTCGTAGCCTGCCCATCCTGATGCGGTTGTTTCTTCCTTTGCTACTGAACAGGCTAACTTTAACAAACATTGTCTTAACATGTAGAAAGTTGCTCTGCTTTCAGCTAGACCTTGTAACACAAATACTTTTTGAACTAAGTACAGTGTACACAACTTTTGTAAATTGTGAATAAAATGTGTATTATAGCAACTGGAGTTTATATTAGAAATGCACGGTTAGTTTTATATTTGAAAATTAATGTAATTGATACTTGAGTTGCTATTACAAGCATATTAACCGAATGGAGAGACAAAACTGTGTGATCCTCTGTATATGGTGCATGTCCTGTGTTGATGAGTTTTTAATACTTCTTTATAAAATCTTGCCAAGTGTGATAAATTTTCTGAATAAACTGTGTAATAAGATGAAATAATTTTGTGATCTTAGTGAAATGCTGCTGCAGCGGTGTAATAACAATAAGCTACATTAACATGAGGTAGATATCTTCTTACCGACTTCTTGTAGCACCGACTGACAAGTCATGTATTATTTGAGGGAAATGGTTTCAGTGCTTGTTACTGGAAATAACTTTCACTGTATGCCAATTGGGACCTTTATGAAATCATTTTTGAGAAATCATACTAGAGAGGACTGTGATTCTGAGGGTCTACAAATATATGAATAGTACAGGAAGCTGATTTTTCTCAACTGTATTTAGTTATTTTCCAGCTTCATTGGGTAGTAATTTAAGCAATTGTGCTTAAAAGCATTGATAATAATAGTGTATTATCCTATAACCAGACAGAGTGATCAAGTGCTTGAAAATGTTGGTATGATTTAAAGTTGTTTGCCTTTTTGTTTTTAAAAGGATATCCAAGAGGCAAACTTCAAGACATCAAGTAGCCGGCTCCTTGCAGCTGTGATGTCAGCTCTGTGTCACACGTCTGTTAAGCTGACTTCTATCTTCCCTATAGCATATGATGGAGAAGTATTGCTACGGTCAATTGTTAAACAAGTTAGCACAGAGAATGACTCTACACTGGTTCACCGATTTCCCCTTTTGGTAGCACATATGGAAAAACTCAGCCAGGTAGGTCTTTTTCTGAATTATCATCCATACTGATGATAAATACTGTAAATAGAGACATACTTGGCTTGGTGTTTATTCTTCTGCATAGGTAAGTATATTTACCAAATAATGAGTTTTGCAAGAAGAGTTAAAATTAAGAAAAAATTTTTCTCATGTTTATCTGTAAATGAGCAGTCTTTTTTCTCTTAATTTTTAACTTTAAATGATCCCTAACCTATACAAAATTTGATAGACTTATGAGGTAAATGCTTGTGTATTTTTTTGCCAAACCATTTCAAAATTTCAAACCAATTCAAAATTTCAAATTTATATTCCAAAATAATATTTTAGATTACCAAGATAGAATTTTAGAAAAATATATGTTTTAAAACGTTTTCTCTACAACAATTTGGTATGTTAAAATAAATATTACAAAACAATAATCATAAACATTATTTAGTCATTGCTTCTGGTTTATTGGAAGGCATTGTGGAGAAAAATTATGCATGGAAACCATGTATAATTACTACCAAGTTGATGAGAAGTGAAGAGGAACTAAAAGGCCTCTTGATAAAAGTGAAAGAGGAGAGTGAAAAAGTTGGCTTAAAGCTCAACTTTCAGAAAACTAAGATCATGGCGTTTGGTCCCATCACTTCATGGGAAATAGATGGGGAAATAGTGTCAGACTTTATTTCTTTGGGCTCCAAAATCACTGCGGATGCTGATTGCAGCCATGAAATTAAAAGACGCTTCCTCCTTGGAAGGAAAGTTATGACCAACCTAGATAGCATATTCGGAGAAGGCAATGGCAAGCCACTCCAGTACTCTTGCCTAGAAAATCCCATGGATAGAGGAGCCTGGTAGGCTGCAGTCCATGGGGTCGCTAAGGGTCGGACACGACTGAACGACTTCACTGTCACTTTTCACTTTCACTCATTGGAGAAGGAAATGGCAACCCACTCCAGTGTTCTTGCCTGGAGAATCCCAGGGATGGGGGAGCCTGGTGGGCTTCCGTCTATGGGGTCACACAGAGTCGGACATGACTGAAGTGACTTAGCAGCAGCAGCAGCAGCAGATAGCATATTAAAAAGCAGAGACATTACTTTGCCAACAAAGGTTTGTCTAGTCAAGGCTATGGTTTTTCCAGTGGTCATGTATGGGTGTGAGAATTGGACTGTGAAGAAAGCTGATCGCGGAAGAATTGATGCTTTTGAACTATGTTGTTGGAAAAGACTCTTGAGAGTCCCTTGGACTGGACTGCAAGGAGATCCGACCAGTCCATTCTAAAGGAGATCAGTCCTGGGTGTTCATTGGAGGGACTGATGCTAAAGCTGAAGCTCCAATACTTTGGCCACCTCATGCGAAGAGTTGACTCACTGGAAAAGACTCTGATGCTGCGAGGGGTTGGGGGCGGGAGGGAGGAGAAGGGGACAACAGAGAATGAGATGGCTGGATGGCATCACCGACTCGATGGACATGAGTTTGAGTGAACTCCGGGAGTTGATGATGAACAGGGAGGCCTGGTGTGCTGTTATTCATGGGGTCGCAAAGAGTCGGACATGACTGAGCGACTGAACTGAACTGATGAGAAGTAATCTTTAAAGGGATAAAAAGGTATAAAATAGAGCAGTTATACCAGTTGTTGTACAGTAGTAGTTTTCTAGTGACTGAAGCAACAGAAAAATTATGAGAAAAATTTCAGTGACATAGAGAAACAAAATAGGACAATAGTGGAATGGGAAGCAAATTTGCAGTTAATATCATACTTTCGCAGGATCCCAGTAGAAGTGATAGAAATAAATATGAAGGACTTTTAGAGAGTAAGCCAACATGGGAAATTTTTCAGTCTTAAATAGTAATTAAACGTGGATGAAAGTTCTACAGTGGTATCAATATATTTGTAAAATGTCAGGAAAAATAATTTTTTTCTTTTATAAAATCCTGTGCTGGTAAGACTGTGAGGAAACCACTAAATTTATAGATGGTTTATAGCATTATGTAGTGTAAGTAATCCTTTTCTTTACCTTTTAGCAAGTATTTATCATGTACCTACTGTTTACTGGACATTTATTAGGTACTAGTTGAGATGAGAATTAAGAAGATAAATATAGCTCTTGAATGGAGGACCCATAAACTGGAAGGGTATTTTTTAAAAAATAAGTTGTTAATTCAGTAGTATGTGTGATGAATATTTGCAAAGGAAATTACCTGAGGAAGTAATTGGAAGACTAAAGATATATATATATATATATATAAAATTAAAAGGAAAAGTGAACAACTTAGAGCTTTAAATGTCCATCATTAAGTGAAATAATTGAATTTGGATATGTCAACTTGTTAAAATATGGTTCTATCAGTCATTAAAAATAACTATTTACATTTAATATCAAGGCAGATGTTTGTTAAGTTTTTAAAATAAACTAAAAAATCAAGGTATATATACACACTATGGTGACAAACTATGTAAAATATGTATGCAAAAACATACATATTTTGGAAGAGAATACTAGAAGTAAAGATAATGTTTATGTGATCAAGTTATGGATAAGCTTTGTTTTTCTTTTGGGATTCCAGTGAAGTAAAACTTCAAGATATTAAAAGCTTTTTAGAACTACTGACATTTGGTAATTATTGAAATTAATTGCATATTCACATGTCTATTAATCTGTGACAATATATACTGATTAGTATATTTTGCTTTTTAATGGATAATATAAACTTCTACCATTTGGAAATAGCATAATATAATTAATCAATACTTTTCCTCTATATAAATATATTTAGATTTTCCCCAGTATTTCAATATTTTAAACAGTGCTGCTGAAAATATCATTGACTAAACTTTTATGCATATACACAGTGATTTTTCCAGAATAAATCTTAAAAGAGTGGAAAAATTTTAAGTCAAGGAAAATAAAGATTTTGCTACCAACTTCCAAAATGCCTTCTAGAAAGCTAATGTCAGCTTGCATCTCCACCACTAGTGAATAAGAATTCCCTTTTTCTAAAATTTTAGTGGCTAGTAATGTGCTTTTTTATATATACATGTATATCTTTTAACTAAAATACACTGACAGTCTTGACTCCATATTAAGATTTTATGGGAAGTTTCTTATATTAACCTTTTAATTACTAGTTAGAAACTAAGTGAATGTAACTAGACAAATGCACTCCACGCATCCCCCATGGCCCACCCCCCAGAGAAAGCCCTTCTGGAGTACTGACTATGGAGTACTGTTGGGAATTGAGTTTTATCCAAAGTTAGGTTTCTGAGATGTTTCAGAAAGTAAAGATTTTGGAGAATGAAAGCCATGAAAACTTAATTACTTAAGATACTGACCTGAATGTTATGGTAATTTTATTCAGAGATAGTAGAAATAACTTAAGGATTGAAGAATATCTCTCAGTGACTATTTTTAGCTTAAGATTGGACATTAATAAAGTATGAGAGAAAGATTGTGCATATTGTTTGAGGGTGCTTCATCTTTTCCCCTTTTTCCTGGAATAAAGTATTTTCCCATTGGTCTTTAATGGGACTAATTTCTTATTTTGAAAGTTTTTCATTGGTAGGAGTGGAAATTTCTTCACTTCTGAAATCAAATATAGTAGGAATTGTAAAACTACACAATTTATTGTACAGTTCCATATGTTTGTCCCATACATGTACAGAAATAATTTTACTAGAAAACAGATCATATAGACTGTTGCTCAATTGCTTTGCCTTTAAATCAGTAGTCATTATATTATTTCATACTGGGAATTATTTCATATCAGAAATAATTATCTCAGTTTGGAATCTTGTCCTGCAGATAGCTTTTTAAAGAGGAAGAGTTTTTTTTTCTGTCATATATGATTGTTAGTGAAAAGTCAAATAAGACGGTAAGTGAAAATGACTCAAAGTTAATAAAAGCACAAACATTTTGTAAATGTGTGGTACTATTATGATACCTAGAGACTAATAATTTGAAAAAGGACTTCTACATGAAAAGTAGACACAGTGAGTCCACATACAGCTGGATGCATACATAGATGTAGACTCAAGTCTGGATTTTAAAGGTGTCTTCTAGAAAACAATATTTTGCAATTGAGTACTCAGTTGAAGGAAAATAAATATATTATCTGAGAACTTTTTCTTTTCATGTGTCGCAGAATGAAGAGAATATCTCTGGGATGACAAGCTTCCGTGAAGTTCTGGAGAAAATGCTGGTAATTGTGGTGCTCCCCGTCAGAAACAGTCTGAGGAGAGAAAATGAGCTCTTCTCCTCTCACCTGGTCTCCAACACCTGCGGATTGCTGGCCAGCATTGTCAGTGAACTGACAGCGTCTGCCCTGGGATCTGAGGTGAGGTTCTATTCTGATGGATAATGAGGACATGTTTCAATGCCCCACATGGTTTCTTTCTTTCTTTTTTTCATATATTTTGGCTTCATAGAAACTAAGTTTCGTCAAGAAAATATTTTCAAACTAGCTTGTCCTTTTTAATTTTTATTCCCCACCCCAACTTCCTTATACCTCTTCTCTGCTCTTACTTGCTTCCTCCCTCTCACCAGTTTACCCAGGTTGCTGCACTAATACAAAGTATACCTTTCCCCTTAACTGCCTCATTGCACAACCCACCACCATGTCCTAGAAAGCAGAAGTAGTTCTCGTTGCTGGGTAGGGAAGTAGAAGTAGGACTAATGATGAATATGTGGTGTGGAAAACGTGAAGAGGTGCAGACCTTAGCTCTGCTCACTTGATTAACCGTAGACAAATACATGCGTAAAATGGGAACAATAATAATTTTAGATTATCTTATATATTATTATGCAGGTTAAAAGAACCTGTATCACAAAGGTTTTTTTTTTTAATTGTAGTAAATTACATAACAAAAAATTTATCACTAGTCCTGTTTATGTGTGCAGTTCAGTGGTATTAAGTGGAGCTGCATTGTTGTACAGCCATTATTATCACAGACTTTTTAAAGGATCAGATGTTAATATGTTTGAGAAAACTACATTGCAACATCTTTAAAGTGCCTTTACTTTTTTTAAGTAATTATTTTTCACCATTTCACTGTCCTACTCACTTTTATAATTCATCTAAATGTTTTGACTGAATTTGGAGAGTGTTTCTATTTTATCTCTGAAAATGTAGACAGTAGACATTGGTTTTATGTCATAATGTGAAGTACGTTGTATCATTCAAATGAATGTTTAATAACCATTATGTACTCAGTGACCCCAAGTCTCTGGTTTCTTGCCAAGGAATGTCTTTTCTCTATTTTAATTTTATAATTCCTAGTCTTTACTTTTTCTTACTCTCAGATTTATTTAAGAGTCTATTTTCACTTGATCCATTCAGTCTACACTCATTACTGATTCAGAGTGAGAGGTAAGTCTTTAGGGTTTCTAAATGATTACACACATCAGAGCAGAGTTCAGTATCTCACCCTGGTCGAGGTGGTGAAGCCCTTGTCAGAACATTTTAATTTTCCTTTTTACTTGTTCATTCAGCCTGTAATATACTTCCCTCCTATATTATTATAGATCTTGGATGAAAGTTTATAGTGCTTTGGTCCCCAGAATACATTGGTTCCTCAGAAATTTACTATCTAGTAATCAGCCTCCTATGAAATTACTTTTTTAATAGGAAAGCCCAAAATTTCAAGTGCCTAATTCACAACCTTGGGAGTTTCTAAAGGTCCTGACTTAGATATCCATACTTTTTCTTTCTCAGAGGAGTTTGTAATGCTTGCTGGAATCTTAAATTTTTTCCTCTTGTAGCTCTTCCAAACTTCTGCAGCCAACTTTGAGCAGAAGAAGGCTCTATAAATAAAAATATAGTTTTGAACCAAAAATAAGTGCTTTGATTCTCCCTAATCAAAGTATGTAATTAATGATGTAGTACTTGTGTGTGTGTGTGTATTTTCCCATATTGACTACCAAGTTATTATGATATACATTAGTGATATTTAGACTTGAGGCATAGAACATTTCCTGCAATGGAGTCTAGCTTGAAACTCACAGATAAGAGGAAGGATGGATGGTCTGACTGAAAAGAGGAACCTCAGTCCACCTCTTTCTTGAATATTCATCTATCCTAGAGTTCTGTGCAGCATAGTTTGAAAACTGTTGGTCTGAAAAATATTGGTATCTCTTTACAAAGTGAGTGATAATTCATTCACATGTTATGACTGTGATAACTTACAAGTTTATAGTTCTGACATTGTAAATTAAGTGAAATGTATAATTTGACTAAAAAGACACTGTCAGATAATATTGATTTGTGAATTTAGAGTGATACAGCCTGATTTTATTCTTGGTTAATCTCTTAATGGAATATACCTTTAGGTTATTTTACTGAACTCCTTAGAAACTTTTGGATAGTTTTGTTAAAGGCATGTTAGTAACACTTAGGTTCGGACTACTAATATTTTTACTTTTGTCGTTTACAGGTTGATGGCCTTAATTCTCTCCACTCTGTTAAAGCCAGTGCTAACCGATTCACAAAGACAAGTCAGGGGAGAAGTTGGAACACCGGGAATGGGTCCCCAGATGCCATCTGTTTTTCGGTAGACAAGCCTGGAATAGTTGTGGTCGGTTTTTCTGTCTATGGAGGAGGTGGAATTCATGAATATGAATTAGAGGTGTTGGTTGATGATGTAAGTACCACTCTTAGTATGCATTTTGGTGTGTGGGTTGTGTGTCAGGGAATACATCATTATAATAGTGCATTGGTCCAAATCCACATAGTGCCGTTTAACAGATTAGTCATAGATGGGCAACATTAGAGAAATTAAAAGGGAGCTATTCTTCTTGATTGTTTATGTACCATTTGGAATGCTCCCGATTTGTCTTCTGCACTTCCAGGGAAGATTTTAAATGAAAATGAGAAATTATGTAACTAGGCCTCAGATTATAAATCTTGAGTAATTTTTTTTTTTTTTACTGTTATAATATTTCAGAAAACAGGAACAGTATTCAGACTGGTATTATTACCCCTATCAGTGATTGAGCAGTTTTGTCAAGAGTGCTAATGGAAGATTAATAGTAAAGAATATTGTTGGTTGAATTAGCTTTATCTTGCTGTATCCACTATAGATTTTTTAAAGCGCCTAAGTTTCGTAAAGTTTTATTAAAATGAGACAAGTAGCATGTTAATCATTTGCTAATAAATAAGTCTATCTGTATTTTGCTTCTCTTAAGCAATTAATTCAGTTAATTATTTTCTTAAGCTCTATGTTTAGATATAGCATTCTGATGAAGAAGGGGAAATCATTTTAAGACAGATGAAAAAAGCCTATGTATGATATAATTTGTAGATAGTTCAGGAAATAAATACAAATGAATAGAGGACCAAAAATGTTTTCTTTGGTATGCATGGATGAATGCTAATGGATAATAATTTTATATGCAAGAAAATAGACTGCTTGAAAACAGTAATTGATTGTAAGTCAAAATTGTTCATTTAATGAAATTAAGAATAAGTGTGGGCTGTGTTTTGTTTTAATTAGAGTGAGCATGCAGGGGATTCAACTCACTCTCACAGATGGACATCGCTAGAATTAGTCAAAGGAACTTACACAACAGATGATTCACCCAGTGATATAGCTGAAATCAGACTTGACAAAGTTGTTCCTTTAAAGGTAATTTTAACAATGTGTTTAGTTTGTAAATGGAATGTATTATTATGAGTTTACCTAAAAACAGTGGTAAAAAGGTTTTGTGGTCCTTTAATACAGTACTGACTGTATTCCTAACGTGCTACTGTATTATATTCTACTTTTGCAAAAGATTCTTAAAGTCTGATATAGTGGAAAGTAGCCACAGGTTTTGGAGTCAAATAAACCTAGCTTTCAGATACCTACTTTTCCCAATATTAGCTCTGAGATATTGGACCTGTCATCATTTGCCCACTCTGAGACTGATCTATAGGTTGGGAAGGATAATACCTCCATTGTAACATTGTTCAGATTAAATTAAAAAATAGAGGAGAGTACTTGTCTCAGTGTCTAGAACAATATAGAAACTCAATAAATATTAGTTCCTGTTTCTTCTCTTATTGTGCGAGAACTCATTTAAAGAACAAGTGGTCTTAACAAATAGTGTTAACCATTAAAGCTATTATTATTGTATATAACTTAATTGTCTAGCAGTAAATAACTATTAGGAAAACAAATTTTGCTTCATATTAAAGTAATAATAGAGTAATTCTGAATCCAACAATAATTTTCATTACACAGCAGAGTTTTGAAAGAGGTAACTTAATTAGTTACTTCATCAAAAATATATGTGATACTCAAAAAACAAAAAAAATCATTATGAAGTTTATGTCGTTGATTGTTAGGCACCAGTATCTATATCATGTTTTTTTATACAGATATCTGTTTTTCCTTACAGATATTTTTTCCTATGTTTGCCTGTCTCTTTCTGTCTCTGAATGTCTCTCTTAAAATAAAAATATAATGAACTCATTATTGTATTTTTCCTATATTTAAAACAAGCTTAAAAGTTAAACTTAGCAAAGGAAAATCTTAATTCATGTATTCAAAATCTTTTATTATGGCTTTATTCTTTACAGTGTGATTAAAAGCAGAAACTAGAGTTATACTGCCTGTATTTAAATCCTACTTCCATCACTATTTACTGGTTGTGTGCCTTTGGGCAAATTATTTAACTTCTCTGTACCACAGATTCCTCATCTGTAAAATAGAGGTAATAATGGTACTTAACCTTATGAGGCCATGTTAAGGATCAGCTTAAGTAAATCACAGAAAGTATTCTGTTAAATAACAAACATCAGTGTTAATTATTACCATGCTTGACTTACTAAAATCTCATTTAACCAAATTGTGTATAAATATGACATTCTTTATACAGTTGGCCCTTGAACAATGTGGGAATTAGAGGTGTTGACCCTTCTCACAGTGGAAAATCCAAGTATAACTTTCAGTCAGCCCTTTTTATACCTACCTATGCTGGGTCTGCCAAAGCTATGGTTTTTCCAGTAGTCATGGACAGATGTGAGAGTTGGGCCATAAAGAAGGCTGAGTGCCAAAGAATTGATGCTTTCAAACTGTGGTGCTGAAAAAGACTCTTGAGAGTCCCCTGGACAGCAAGGAGATCAAACCAGTCAATCCTAAGGGAAATCAACCCTGAATATTATCATTGGAAGGACTGATGTTGAAGCTGAAGCTTCAATATTTTGGCCACCTGATACGAAGAGCCGACTAGTTGGAAAAGACCCTGATGCTGGGCAAGATTGAAGGCAAGAGGAGAAGGGCACAGCAGAGGATGAGATGGTTGGATGGCATCATCGACTCGATGGACATGAATCTGAGCAAACTCCGAGAGATAGGAAGGACAGAGGAGCCTTCTGCAGTCCATGGCATTGCAAAGAGTCAGACGCAGCTTAGCAACTGAACAAAACAAAAACGCTAGTTCTGCGTGTTTCGCTTCAGCCAGCCTCAGGTCGCATAGTTCTGTGGTATTTATTGCTGAAAAATACTCTGTGTAAGTAGACCCATGCAGCTCACACCCGTGATGCTCAAGGGTCAGGTGTATTTGCCCAGATTACTACTAGAGTTCGTTTTATATTAATGTATCCTTGTACATTTTAAATAAGTATAAACATGCTTTACGTCTTTATCATGAAGGAAAATGTTAAATACGCCGTGCGCCTGCGGAACTATGGGAGCCGCACAGCCAATGGAGATGGAGGAATGACGACGGTTCAGTGCCCTGATGGCGTGACGTTCACGTTCAGTACATGCAGCTTGAGTAGTAATGGCACAAACCAAACCAGAGGACAGATTCCCCAGATACTGTACTACAGGTGGGTGTGTACAGAGATCGGGGAGCTAACTACTCGACAGCAGCAGGACGTGTGCGTTTTACTACCAGGGTACAAGAAGCTAAATGGGCAGTGATAATTAAATTGCACAGTGTATCTTTCTTGCACATGCTAATTTGTACAAAAAGGTCTCATTTTAATGTATAAATTCAGTGTTTACTTTAAAATGTTCTTTGTCATTATTTCCTTAATATCTTTGAAATGTTTATGTACAGAGTATATATGTTTTTTGTTGTTCCTTTTATAGTTTTGTGGTTTGCATTTGTGGCCAAATTTTAATGGAATTTATTTACTTTAAGTGCCAAAAGTTAATAAGGAAATCCACTCTGCCAAAGTGCTTTTGTTACCTTGATCCTGCTGTCCTTTCTGCGGAATGTTTTGGTGTCTGTGAATCTAGTCCTTGGAGCCCTAGAGTATATAATAATGTATTTCTAATAATATGTTTAACAAAAATCAGTCCTTTTGCAAACAGTGAAAAACAGAATTACGATAATTTTGAGTTTAAAAAAACTTTTAAATATACATTTCTCACTGAGTCTACGTTTTTCTTTTAACAGCTTAGCTGGAACCATAGGTAGTAGTGAGTAGCATTCACCACATTTGTCCACAATCTGACCTGACAGCAAATCACTGAAGTTGCCCATACGTTTCAGAGGCTTACTGCTTCCTTTTTCCTTCACAAACAATCTGGGGACACTGCCTTGGCAGTTTGGACACTTCTGTCCTAACTGCTTTCTGTCCTGAGGGTCTGCTTTCTTTCTCTGTGTAAAATAGAAATCAGTCAGTTCAGTTCAGTTCAGTCGCTCAGTCGTGTCCGACTCTCCGCGACCCCATGAATCACAGCACGCCAGGCCTCCCTGTCCATCACCAACTCCCGGAGTTCACTCAAACTCATGTCCACAGAGTCGGTGATGCCATCCAGCCATCTCATTCTCCGTCGTCCCCTTCTCCTCCCGCCCCCAACCTTTCCCAGCATCAGAGTCTTTTCCAGTGAGTCAACTCGTCGCATGAGGTGGCCAAAGTATTGCAGTTTCAGCTTTAGCATCAGTCTCTCCAATAGAAATAGTAGGCACAAATAGCTCTATAGTGGCATGTTGCTGCTGAGACACAAAAGCTTTCTAGTCCTTTCATCCTAATGAAAACCGTTTTCTGTTACGTAGCCTTACAACAAACAGTACATTTTTCTCCCTTTCAAAGTGTAGACTAGAAACCACGTCATGCGCTAAAGATAAAAAAGATGGAGAGTCCCTTAAAAGCATCTGCTATCCAGAGTTTATACCTTATGCAAAATTCAATGTTTATATTTTGGTATTTTCCACAAGGATTTAAGTATCCTTAGCTTTCACTTTTAATTAAGTTTTAAAAGATTAAAATCACTTAACTATGAAAGCCGTGTGTTATTCTGATGTCTGCCAAGTCTGCGTCTCTAGCTTCTAGCTCCCCTGAGCCCTGGAGTGAATATCCAGGCCCCTCTGAACTTCATCAGGGTGATGGCAAGGGAGATGGTGATTAGAGGTCCTGTGTCCCGAGCACTCCCTTTCTGCCATACGGTGTTCGGAGTGCTTGTCCTGTGTCAGTTCAGCCAGTCCCTGCAGGAACTCCATGGGGTGTACAGTTTCTTATCCCTCCTTTACAGATGAGGGAACTGAGGCCCGGAGTGACTCAGCGACTTGCTGCAGTCACACTTTCAGTAAGCTATAGTCCTGGGATTTGTAGCCAGGAGACTGGACTGCAGCTGACCTACCTTTAACCACCGAACCACATACACATCGTCTCTAAGGCTGGCTAACAGGCATCTTGGTGAAACTTGTCCCCATCCACAGGTCCCCGTCCAGTGCTCCTCCCCATCCACAGGTATAGCAGACACCTGGGGGGCATTCTTGACGTCCATCTTACCCTCACACTTTGCATCAGTAAGTCTTGGCCTAAATCTGAACTTTTCTACCACTCCTATAATTAACGTCGAGCCCAAGCCGTCTCCACCCCGACTTGAGTAACCACCTGGATAACTGGATTCTAGAGGAACTAACCTCTAAACCAGTCTCTCTCTTTTCACTGAGCTCTCTTACACTCTGTCCTCCACCATGCAGCCAGAGTGACCTCAGCGAAATATAAATCTGTCAAGTTTTGCCCTTGCTCACCTTCCCCTCATAGCTTCCCTTTCCCATTCCAGGATAAAGTGTGAAGTCTTTACTCGTGATCTAACTCTTGTTTGCTTTACCCACCTGTCGCCCTTCACTCTTCCTCCCTTCATTCTGGTCACACTTGTCTTCACTCTATTCCTTGATCTTACCCATCTCGTTCCTATCTGATCCTTTATCTTACTGTTCTTCTGGCCTGACTGCTCTTCTCCCAGCTCCTCCAGGTCTTTTTTTAGAAAACACAGTTCAGGCCTTTGCTTAAATAATTGTTCTGTCATGATGTTACTTACTTTAAAAAAAATAAAATAACTTTAAGCTCTTATGTGGCTTTTTCTTTGAAGCCCTATTATGCCTTGAAACTATATAGTTATAAGTTTACTATTTTTTAATTTTAACTTTTTAATCTTGTGATCCAGATGTGATTCCTAGAGTTAGATCATGTTTTACCCACTATGTAAAATGATGTCATGTGTTACTCATGTTACAGGAGTGAATTTGATGGAGATTTACAATCCCAACTTCTAAGTAAAGCCAATGAAGAAGATAAAAACTGTAGCAGAGCTCTCTCTGTGGTAAGCACTGTTGTTCGAGCTGCAAAAGACCTCTTGCACAGAGCTCTTGCTGTGGATGGTAAGATTTTTCTTTTACTTCCTTAACAGTCATATTTTAGATTCTTTATTCTCCAACTTACGTGCAGAGTTACTGAAGAAGAACTATCTTGTAAAATCCCTGAGTGATCCCTTATGGGTCTGCACATATACATATATTCATTTTGGATCAGCCATGCCCTCCATATACTAATGCAAAATTTGTTAGAATGTTCCAAAGCAGTTATTTTACACTGTGGTTTTCTGAGTTAGCCCATTAAGAGGAAAACTCTTGATTGAGTCTTTGCTTCTTTTAGTAGTTAAAAAAAATTGTATTCCACTTTAGACCTGGTTTTCTTTCTGTAATAGCATCACCATGCATCCAAAGGTCTGGGCAGCCCCAAACGTCTTTCCAGATTCACGTATCTAAATTGAGTTTTGCAAGTTCTTCCCCTGGAAACTCTCCAGTTTCTATTCTATCTGTTCTCCCATAGTTCAGGCTGCCATAGTTCAAGCACACATCCTCTTTTTCATGGGTGGATAACATCCTGATAATCTCCCTGCCACCTTTTCCCCACTGCCACACTGCAGAGTTAAATTTACAAAAACCTTACTGTTCACTATAACACTTTTTCCTAAATGTAGTTGCACGTCAAAATCATGTGAGAAAATTGCTGAAAATAGAGTATTTGGTCTATCCAAACCAGTAGCTTAGGCTGGACAAGGAAACTATATTTTTTACCTCAATGCCCAGCCTGTTCTAATGCAACAGCAGATGTAGAAAAAAATATCTAGAAATAATTGACCCTTAATAGAGAGGTCTTCGGAGAAGGCAATGGCAAGCCACTCCAGTACTCTTGCCTAGAAAATCCCATGGATGGAGGAGCCTGGTAGGCTGCAGTCCGTGGGGTTGCTAAGGGTCAGACACGACTGAGCAACTTCACTTTCACTTTTCACTTTCACACATTGGAGAAGGAAATGGCAACCCACTCCAGTGTTCTTGCCTGGAGAATCCCAGGGACGGGGGAGCCTGGTGGGCTTCCATCTATGGGGTTGCACAGAGTCGGACACTACTGAAGTGACTTAGCAGCAACAGTAGAGAGGTCTTCATAATGTGGACACAACTTATCTTCCTAGCACCATACTTATGGAAAAATAAAATGTCTATCAGCAAAGTGCTTTCCTTGGGAAACATAGAAGACAGTATAGCTAATAACAGCAAGCATTTTTGGAGTACTTACTATGTCTGCAGGCATTCTTTAAGCATTTTACAGGTGTTAACTCAGTGAATCATCACAACATCTGATGAGGGAAGTACGTTATCCTCCGCTACAGATGAGAACCTGCACACAAAGATTATGTTGTTTGCCTAGTTTCAGACGTGTGGCTATGTATGGCACCAAGAGTACTGGTTTAACATCATGACTGTAACCCTGAGTTCTAATTACGATTCTGTAATTTTACAGATGTATGATTTTCAATAAGATACTTAAACACTGTGTGTCTTGGTTTCCACCTCTAAAAAAGGGGCGATAATAAAGAACCTTATTGTAAGGATTAATGGAGATAATGTGTGTAGAGCCCTTAGAATAGTGCCAGGTCCTTGATAAACGCTTGGTCAATGTCAACTATAATTTTACTCAAGAAACTAGAATAGAGGTTTAGTACAGTTGTATATATGTTACAGCGAAATTGCTTTCTAACTGTAGTTTTAATGCCTTTTTTAGCTGATGACATTCCAGAACTGCTTAGCTCTTCCAGTCTGTTCTCCATGCTGCTTCCCCTTATTATAGCCTACATAGGACCAGTAGCTGCTGCTATTCCTAAGGTGTGTGATTCAATTCTCTAACTTTGAATCTTTTTTTGTAAATATAATTTTATTTAGACTTTGTGTCTTTCCTTAAAAAATCATCTTTCAGGCATCTGGGTTACAGGCAACAAGTAGATAGACATGTAAATGGTAGAAGTTATTAGTTAAATAACTAACTCTCTGATCTTAGTATCGCTTACTGGTTTACTTTGTAATAGTATTGTTTTGTGATAGTATTACTTTGTAATAGTATTATTTATTGGCTTTACATTTGAAGAACTTGGAAATAAATATATTTCAGAATGTGATGTGTAAGGAAAGCTTAAGTTAACTAAGACCTTTAAAATTTATAATATTGATGCCAAATCTCCATTTCATATAAAGATAGCAATGTAAAAAGGTTGTTAAATTGTGAAATATTCAAGACATGGAAGAAATTATAAACTACTGATCCTTTGGCGTAATAAATTTTGAGTAAAACCTAATTTACTGCAGATCACAGAAAGGCAGAAAGGTTTAAAAATGTAAACTTGGTTATATTCATTTAACACCTTAGACTTTTAAGCTAAATCTTTTTTTCCCATAGTACAAATTTCTCTTTGAGTGAAAACATAACTAGAAGAAACTCTAAATGGAAATTCTTAATAATAAAGATAATTAACAATTACAGTAATTGATAACTTTGAAGCAACTTTCACACTATCTCATTTCATCATTCTTTTTTATACTAGGTGGCTGTAGAAGTCTTTGGACTTGTCCAACAGTTACTTCCTTCAGTTGCCATTCTGAATCAGAAGTATGCACCCCCTGCCTTCAATCCTAATCAGTCAACAGATAGTACCACAGGAAATCAGCCTGAACAAGGCCTGTCTGCATGTACGACCTCTAATCACTATGCTGTCATAGAGAGCGAGCACCCCTATAAGCCTGCATGTGTCATGCACTACAAGGTGGGCACTGATTCCTAGGAATAGTTTAAACTTAAAACTTGATTTGATGTTCTGTATTGATATCTTACCTTTAAGATATCAATCTTACTTAATCTCTGTTCAGAAGTGTAACTTCTATGCATAAATACAGAGAATCAGCAGGTGGTTAGACACTGTCAAGCACACAAAAGGATTAAAGACCGAATTTTTACTGTTAAATAGTATACTTTTATGGGGTTTATGAAAGTCATTAACATATCTTTTGGTAAGTACAAGGCTGTGTGTAATACCCAACTGCATATTGTATATCATAATAGTGGATATAAGCATTAACATTTAAAAATCACATATTTGGGGACATTCCTGGTGGTCCAGCTATTGAGACTTCGCCTTCCAGTGCAGGATTGCGGGTTCGATACCTGATTGGGAAGCTAGGATCCCACATGCATCAGGGTCAGAAAAAAAAGGCATTAAAAAGCAGAAGGGATACTGTAACAAATTCAATAAAAACTTTAAAAAAACATAAATGAAAATCAATTTTTTTTGGACTGATATTATTTGTACCACAGCCTGATCTCTGAAAATTTATATACCCAGTGCAGGATTTATACTACACGTAATGTTAAAATGTACATATAAAATATTTATAATGTTTTTATAGAGTATTCAAAATCCTATTCCTTGCTTTCTAAATTGTATCATTTAAACTAAGGGGGAGAAAGAGAATTTGTCTTCTTAATTATAAGTTTACGTTTTGGTACTCAGTCACTCAGTCATGTCCAATTCTTTGTGACCCCAGGGACTGTAACCTGCCAGGCTCCTCTGCCCATGGAATTTTCCAGGCAAAAACACTGGAGTGGGTTGCCATTCCTACTCCAGGGGATCTTCCCAGCCCAGGGATTGAACCCACGTCTCTTGCATCTCCTGCGTTGGCAGGTGTATGCTTTACCATTTGTAAAATATTCAGCTCTTTGTTGTAGAACGTGGTAAGCATATGAAAAGATGCACGAGTATAGTTTAGCCCATTTGTGCATCATCCCACTAACCAGTTATCAACTATGGGTCGAATTCTTTTATTTATTCCCCACCCTCTTTGTTCCTTCTCATATTGTATTAAGGGCTTCTCAGGTGGTTCATTGGTAAAATATCTGCCTGCCAATGCAGGAGATGTGGGTTTGATCCCTGGGTCAGGAAGATCCCTTCGAGGAGGAAATGGCAACCCACTCCAGTATTCTTGCCTGGGAAATCTCATGTCCAGAGGGCTACAGTCCATTGGGTTGCAAAAGAGTCGCATGTGACTTAGTGACTAAACAACAACTATATAGTTTTAAAGCATATTCATGGATTTTTTTGTATCTCTAAAAATGTAAGGACCTGTAAAAAATAATGTCATGGTCACACTTTAAAAAAGCTAATAATTCCTTCATGTTATTGTATATGTACATTTTAAAATATTTGAATTAGAATCCAAATAAGGTTCATACATTATGATTGGTTGTGTCTCTTAAGTCTCTTTTAATCTATTGTTCTTCCTCCATGTCTCTGTTTTTTGTTTCCTTGAATTTTACTTAAGAAATTGGACTGTGTTTTTTTGATAGACTCTTCCTGAGTCCTTTAGACACACCCCCTGTAGTCATTCATAGCATCCTCACTGTCTGGTGTAAGATGTTACAGGCTCTGGTATAAGATGTTATAAGAGGCTTACACATTTCCTGCCTCAAGTCTGAAACCTGCCATTTTTTCGAAGTGCTGTGGTTTGAACATTTGCCATTTTTCCCATCGGTGTTCATAGAATTTTTTTAATCCTAGACTGGGCTTCCCTGGTGGCTCAGCAGTAAAGAATCTTCCAGCAGTGCAGGGGCCTCAAGAGATGCAGGCTCAATCCCTGGGTCAGGAAGATCCCCTGGAGAAGGAATTGGCAGCCCACTCCAGTGTTCTTGCTGGGAGAATCCCATGGACAGAGAAACCTGGTGGGCTACAGTACATGGGGTTGCAAAGAGTCGGACACAACGAAGTGACTTAGCACGCACACACAGGATCCTCTCAGGTTCAAACATGCATTTAGTTGTTAGGCCGTTTCTATCTTTTTAAATCTGAAATAGTTCCTCAACCTCTCTTCATCTTTTGTGATATTGGTGTTTTTGAAGAACACAGTCAGTGGTTTTGTAAAAAATATTTTATTTGGATTTCATTGTTTTTTGATGATTAGATTCATGTTGTGCATTTTGGGTGGCAACCTGTGGTGTTCCCCTCAGTGTATCCCATCAGGAAGTACTTAGTCACTTGATTAAGGTGACAGTTCCACCAAAAAAAAAATTTTGTTTTTTCCATTGAAAATGTCCATGGGTAAATATCCATGGGTTAGAGACTGTGTAAAAACTACTGTCTTTCAACAAATTTCAGCACCATTTGGTTATTCTAGGGCTTCCCTGGTGGCTCAGACAGTAAAGTGTCTGTAATGCAGGTGACCTGGATTCGATCCCTGGATTGGGAAGATCCTCTGGAGAAGGAAATGGCAGTCCACTCCAGTATTCTTGCCTGGAAAATCCCATGGACGGAGAAGCCTGGTGGGCTACTGTCCATGGGGTCGCAGAGAGTCAGGCACGACTGAGCGACTTCACTTTCACTTTGGTTATTCTTACCCAAATCATTTATTGCTATGGTGGTTGCAAGATGGCGGCTTTCTAATTCTGTTTTTCGTCCCAGCTGGTGTTCGGATGTGAAGGAGTTTCCCATCCCTTCCACTTTAAAGAGTGCATTCATTTATATATTTGTTCCATGTGTTTATACCAGTATGTACTCAGATCCTCTTTTTGCTCAGTGTTACAATCTTTTGCTGTCATTCAGTTTGATGCTCAAATTTCAGTTGATTTGGTCAGGGGAATCCTGTTCAAACTAGATTCTGCGTCCTTTTTCTGTGTTTTCATCAGTTTTTGAGCACTTCTTACTAATTCCAGTCAAAACTGCCGAGGTGTTTTCTTCATACCATTTTTGTTTATGTATGCCACTATAAAAATTAAAAATACTACATAAAATAGTTTCTTTGCAATGTTTTTGATATTAACCCTACTAACATTAATATAATCAAAGTACTTTATTCAGCAGTTGTTTGGAGTAGTTCATTTTATATATGTGTGTAGGTGGCTATATTAGTTTATTATAAAGTTAGTCTTGTTTATTTGTACTTAATTTTTATCAGTTTTTCCCATGCCCCACTTAGTTTAATTTTAGTTTTAAACTATGTGAAATACTAATATAGCTACAGAAATAAAATTACATAAAGCGACATACTCAGAATTATAAGTCCTTTTCCTTTTCTGCTTCTGCCTTACTCCAGTAAGTATCATGGTTTATCCTTACTGCATTCTTTTTTGGAAAAAAAGTCAGAAAGATTGATTTAGATGTAGTTTTATTTTCCTTCTTTGTTTAAAAAAGTGACACACTGTATATACTACTTTGTACTTTGCTTTTTAAAAGTAACACTGTGTGTAAAAATCTCTGCATATCCATTTACAGAGATCATCCTCATTCCTTTTTACAACTTCATAGTCCTCCACTGTTGTCAAGATGTATCATAGTCTTCTAGCCAGTCTGGTGTGTGACCCTCTGTGGTGTTTTTTGTTTTTTATTTTTTTTGCTATGATATGAATAAACTGTGCGTATGGTTGGGATTTTTTTGTTTGTTTTTGTTTCCATATTGTTAGAAGCATATCTTCAAACTAAACTTCTAGAAGTAGGATTGCTGGGTTAAGCAAAGAATGAGGAGCCTTGTGCTCGGTATATCTGGAATTGCTGATTCAGACGGTGAATGCATATGTAGTTTTGCTAGATGTTGACAGTTCCCTTCCGTTGAAGTTATGACTTTTTGTGTCCCACCAACAATATATGGGAATGCTTATTTTCTCACGACCTCCCCAGAAGTGTGTGTTTAAATTTGGGAGCTTTTGCCAATATAATGGGAAGAATGTTGGGAAAATGGTGCCTCAGTTTAGTTTTAATTTACATTTATGTTACTATGAACTAAATTGAGCTTTTTATTTAAGGATTATAAAAAATCCTTTACTAAATATAGTCTAAAGTAAAATTTTTTAGATTAATATCATACTTGGGAAATTTCTTAAGGTTTATGTCATGTCCTATAACCATTTAATAGTTTACTACTTGGCATGGTTCTGCTTAACTGTAATTTGACTACAATTACAGAATTCCTTCTGCTATGATGATGACAGAAACTTTAAAATGGCCTTAAAAATACATGTAATTATGTGCCATCGTAAACTCCTGCATACAGTAAAATTTTAGGATAGAAGACTATAAAAATCAAGGCTTTTATCAAGTGTATAAGTGTGTGTTTATATTCTCATAATATTTAAAATTGCAAAGTTTCTTTGGTTAAGGAGAAGAAGCATTTGTATTAGGTACTGTGAATGGTAAAAGTGACTGAAACCTTACATTTTAATGATTTATTCATTTTCATCAATGTATCTTTATATTTTACATATCCAGTTACATTGTCAGTTACCTACCTATATTCCTTAAATGCATACTGACTAAAATGGAAAATTTATTATTTAAATAAGCTCTTCCACAGGAAAATCAGATAGCTTATTTTTTTTCAGAAATTAAGCAGTTTTGTAATTGCTTTTTTAATGATATCAGTATTTACCTTAAACACAATGCAGTATCAACCACATATTAGATAGAAAACAATAGATATTACAATGGGAGAGCAGAGACAATTGATACTGACCATTAATACCTTGGTTTCTGATCACTTAATTCTTAAAATTTTACAGTATTAATTCCTTACCTAACATTTATGTTACAGTAAGTTGAAGGCATCATCTTTCCAGTATGATGTCCTATTTCTAAACTAGACCAGAAGCTAAAATCTGATTCTTCTTATGTGAGTGGCCTCTTGTCTGTTGACTTCAGGTGACATTCCCAGAGTGCGTGCGGTGGATGACACTCGAGTTTGACCCTCAGTGTGGCACTGCACAGTCGGAAGACGTCCTCCGTTTGTTGATCCCCATTAGAACTGTTCAGAATTCAGGATATGGACCAAAGTTGACAGCTGTTCATGAAAATCTGAATTCCTGGATAGAACTAAAGAAATTTTCAGGGTCATCTGGGTGGCCTACTATGGTTTTAGTGTTGCCAGGTGAGTTTTTTTTTTGGTCTTATTTTGTTTTATATGGTAAAATACATGCATTTATGAGAATTATGTTTAGTAAAGATACACCATTGAAAATGCTTATTTAATTTTTAGAAGAATGTCTTCAAGACCTACTCTGTATCTAGATTGCAGTTGATTAGTGAAGAAGACTTTCTGGGCAGTGGGCATAATAAGGTTTAGAAAAGAGACTGTTCTGAGGATCTTGTGAGAAAAGATTAGCTTGTCCAAAGAAAGTGTGTCAGTCACTCAGTTGTGTCCAACTCTTTGTGACCCCATAGACTGTAGCCCTCCAGGCTCCTCTGTCCATGGGTTTCTCTAGGGAAGAATACTGGAGTGGGTTGCCATGCCCTCTCCGGGGGATCATCCATACCCAGGGACTGAACCCAGGTCTCCTGCAATGCAGGCAGATTTTTTACTGTCTGAGCTGCCAGGGAAGCTTGACCAAAGCAGAGAGTTAATGCTGAGGCCAAACTATAGAAAAAGTTGGATTAGGTGTTTATTTTCCCAGTAAGTGTTGAATTTTAAAAATTTGCTGAGGACTTCTTTGTTTCAAGAGAGCTAGTGACCCATGGAGCCCACAGAGTTACGTAAAGCTTTGTTTTCAAGCTTGAAGATTATTTGTGGCCAGGTGGGTGCCACACATTTGTTATTGTAGTCTGTTGTTTTTTTAACCACTTAACCGTAAGTTAAGTGATCTTGTGATTTTTCAAACTGTTTTTTTAACCGCTTAACCATAAGTGATCTTGTGATCTTGCAAACTGAGAGCCAGTTTGAATTCAGAAACTTCTTTCTTCTGATCTGACCTGCCGTGTTTGTTTGTGAAGAGATCAAAGCCAGATTCGTGCTTAGAAAAAAGGCTAACCCAGGTCCCCTCAGTTGGAGAAGGAAATGGCAACCCATTCCAGTATTCTTGCTAGGAAAATCCCATGGACAGAGGTGCCTGGTGGGCTACAGTCTGTGGGGTCTCAAAGAGTTGGACGTGACTGAGCTACTTACACACACAGGTCACTTCAGTAATTGACAGATAATTGACAATGATTGCTTATGTAACTTAGACATGTGATTAAGGATAATTAAATCATAAAGAAAAATAACAACCTGGTATGGTTTTATTGTTTCTAGTGTTGTTTTTAGCACAGTTTTATTCAAGTAAATGTAGAAACCCCAAAACCGGATACATTATTTAGTGCGTGTGTGTTCAAGTCATGTCCAACTCTTTTGCGACCCCATGGACTGTAGTCTAACAGGCTTCTCTGTCCATGGGATTTTCCAGGCAAGAATACTGGAGTGGGTTGCCATTTCCTTCTCCAGGAGATCTTCCCTACCCAGGGATCAAACCCACATCTCCTACAGCTCCTGCATTAGTACTGCACCACCCAGGAAGCCTGATTTGTATTGTTACCTATCTTGAGATGGGTAAAAGTAAGGAGATTTTAATAAAGTTGTTTCAGATTTTGAACTCAGTGTTAGTTTTTTTTCTTAGGGAATGAGGCCCTTTTTTCATTGGAGACTGCATCAGATTATGTGAAAGATGACAAAGCTTCTTTCTATGGTTTCAAATGTTTTGCAATTGGATATGAGTTTAGCCCTGGACCTGATGAGGTGAGAATGAATTATCTTCTTATTCTGTTAAGGACGATTGTGTTGCTAAGGGCTACTGTTGCCTTGGATTGTGTTTGCTGTCTATATTCAAGAAGCCTGAAATTTTATTTTAAGCTAGGATGTATAATCTATTTTGTAGTTTAATTTTGTACAAATTAATTGTGTCTGGTATTGCTGCTTTTAATATAACGTGAAGAGGTCAGAGTCTGTGCAGCATGACCCAGCCTTTAAAGACATAGTGTAATCGTGCCTGTTCCAAACCTGGTTGGTGACAGTACCTTTCTGAGTGATTTTTGTAAGCTAATTTCACAATGGCACTAACTTAATATCTGTCGTAAAGATTTCAGATAGTACTGTTTCAAAAAAAAGTCAAGGTGAAACAGTGATCATGTTCCTTCAAAGTCTTAAATGAAAAATCCTTTGGACTATGAGCTGTTGGTCTAAAACTTGTTGGTCTGAAACAATATAACCAATGTGAGACATAATATTGACTGTCTTACACTCTTAATTGACCATTAGCTGCTAACACATGCTTCCTTTTCGTTTCAAACATTATGCTGGAATGCAAGTCACATTTTTTTGATAATCCGCATCATCTCTCAAAAATTTCATCTTCCAAACAGTTTTTACAGCATCTGATTTTTTCAATTTTCCAGGGAGTCATTCAGCTGGAAAAAGAACTAGCTAATCTCGGTGGGGTTTGTGCAGCAGCTTTGATGAAAAAGGATCTAGCACTTCCTATTGGTAAGTGTCATCTTGTACTAGGTATTTATGATTTTTTAAAAAGTTACAAAATTACGAATAGAATGTTTATTGAAAAACATCCTGAAAATAGTTTAGCAAAATGAATTTAACAGTCACATATATTCATGGGCAGCTGCTTACTATACTGGAGACAATGAGACATTTGTGTTCTATTCCTATGAGGGAAATTGGTACAACCTCTTTGAAGGAAATTTGTCAATAGCTAGCTATTCAAATTTTATATAAATATACCTTTTGATATAGCATTTTTATACATATTTATACAAATACTCAAAAACATACATTATAAGATAGATTAATATATCATTACTGTGGTTATAAAACCTAGGAGCAACCAAAATGTTTGTTAGTTGGAAACTGTTCAATCAGCGATGGTGTATCTATACAAAACAAATGTAAGTAGCTGTTAAAATACAGTAACAACAAAGTAAACCTATATGTCCAGGCCAAGAAAGATGTCCAGATGATATAATTATATGATGTTCATTTTTTTGAACATCATATTATATATATATGTGTAAATATATGTGTATGTTCCCGTGTGTGTAGGTTGATACATACATACATACAATTATTACTTGCATACAAAGTGTTTAGAACAATACATAGGAAACTGTTGATACTCTTTATCTTTGAAAGGGGGTGGTGGCAGAATTTTTCTTTCTACACTTCTGTATAATTCAAATATTTCCCTTTGAACATGTATCACTTTAGTTATAATATTTTATAAGTTCATTAAGCTATCAGAGAAAATTCAATAAATGTTCTGCATCAAGCAGTAAAGCAGAAAATGGTTAGAGAATACAGTCACTATCTTGGGCTTTCCTGTCAGTAACTGTTGTTTACTAAAGGTGACATTCTTCTCTAATTTAACTGAAAAAGACTCAGGTTCTGAATAATCAGTTTCCTCTTTTTTTTCTTAGACAAAAGGTAAATACACTAAAGTAAAAATATACATTTGTGTATATAAATGTCATATATATCTTTTGATACACTTGACGGGTGCTTTTTTTAGTATTGTCTTGAGAATTACAGCTTATATCCACACTGAAAATAAGTGTTTTAAAATTTAAGCCACTGAGATTTATCCAGAATGATAATAGTTCTTTTCAATTTGGTATATCAAATTTTTGGAGAGCGGGTAATGAATGCAGAAGACTAGAAAGTTAAATGAAGCATTGATATATTTTGGTAAACCTTTTCATTTACATACCAGGTAATGAATTAGAGGAGGATCTTGAAATTCTTGAAGAGGCTGCTTTACAGGTATTGTCCTCAATAATTATAAGGATAAACTTTGTACATTAATTTTAAGCCAAATTTTCACTCAAATCAACCTTGTTTTTCTTGAGCATAGCACTCATTCATTGAGTATTTCATTCCACAATTGGCAGTTATAAAGATTAATAACTCATAATCGCTCCCCTCGTTGGAATCAACCCCTATATGAGCCCTTACTGAACTGCATGATGGGTGTTGACTGGAGTGAGATGTAAGCCCTGTGGAGGAAGAAGAGCTACCAAGGGCCAAGGGCCCAGGGGAGGGTTTTGTCCAGTGGTGGACATTTAAATTAGATCTTGAAAGAAGTTTTATTTACCAGTTAGAAAAAAGATGTTAGTAATAGTAATGGAAATAATATCTATAGAGCAACTTAATAGTTTACCATATACTGTACTGATGTGTTCAATTGTGGCTGACTCTGTGACCCCATGGACTGTGTAGCCCACCAGGATCCTCTGTCCAAGGAATTTTCCAGGCAAGAATATTGGAGTGGGTTGCCATTTCCTTCTCCAGTAGTTTGCCATATCTTTGACATTATCTATTTCTGCACTTAAACTTTTAAATCACTATTTTCTCTTGTATCTGACAATTGTAACTTCAGAGAAGTTTTGATTTATCTAAGAATTCAGCCAACTGGGAGATCGAGGCTGGTATCCAGGTCTTCTCATACTTAAAGTTAGTCGTTTACATGTTATTTATTTTCTGAAATGATTACAGTAGTAATAATAAAAGCAAACATTTATTTGATCTTTAACTTTATCAGTTACTATTCCAAACAGTTTTATATTTTTAAATCATTTAGTCCTTACAACAATCCTATGAAGTAGGAACTCCTAACTATAGATGAAGAAACTGAGATACAAAGAACTTAAGTAACTGGCTCAGAATCACACAGCTGGTGAGCAACTGGTCTAGATTTTGACCTTTGGCAGTTTGGTGACAAAGTCCTTGATCTTGATCACTGTGCTCTAATTGTAGGGAGCCAAACTTATGGTTTTTAAAATCCCACCAGCTTTTGTTTTTCCTTTTAGAAAAGTTAAATCTCTGTATCTCAACAAAAATAAAAATTAATTCAAAAAATGTTTAATGAACATGCTATATGTCATATAGCATTCTAGCTAAGGAAATCCATCAAGTAGCTCATCATCCCAGGTATTATGGCTTATAGAATGTTATTTGGCCAGATGTGAGGAGATCTTTATTGTGCCCCTGTAAAAAAAAAAAAGTGATGTCCCAAATTACACACCTTTTTGGCACGTAAGGTAGTCGTTGTGATGGTCTAACATACATTAAACACCCGTTGCTTGTTAGGCAGGTAGTGAGCCTTTAAATGTGTGTGTATACTTAGTTGCATAGTCATGCCAATTCTTTACCTCATGGACTGCAGCCCACCAGGCTCCTCTGTCCATGGAATTTTCCAGGCAAGAATACTGGAGCAGATTGCCATTTCTTCCTCCAGGGATCTTCCTGATGCAGGGATCGAACCTACACCTCTTTGCATCTCCTGCATTGGCAGGCGGATTCTTTACCACTGCGTCACCTATGAAGCCCCATTTAAATGAGTTATTTAAATTGTATAATAACTCCAAGAGATCATTTGGTCACCAGTTTATACCTTTCACTGATTCTGGAATGTTCTGTAACTTGTTAGCTCAAGAGGACATAGCAATAACTTATCCAAAGTCTGAATTTGAGCTCGTCTGTTTGATATTAAAGATTATGATTTTGAAATTGCATGGTTCAGAAAATGCAGAAGTTACTGTTGTAGACATTGAAAGAACTGGAAATATCATTTTCCATGAAAAATATTTTGTTTTGAAATTCATTATACAGTCATTAAGATTTTTCTAGAGCTTTAGCACTTTCAGCAAATTTTTCTAAAATGTAAGGTGTGCTTCTCATCTAGTTGAGAGCTAAAATTTCTGTTTTATCTGCCCTTTTTCCTTAACTTTAATAAGGCTTACACAGGCTAATGCAGTGCTGCCACAGTCAGGCATCCATCAACTTTTTGCCTGAGTCAAGACCTTGGTACCTACCTGCCCAAGAGCACAGACACAGCCTACCCAAGAGAGCCACCAATAATGGAGACACAGAAAGCGGGCAACCTCTACAGCTGTCTTTAGAGGGGAGCCCTGGCCCTGATGGGGATGTGACACATGTAGAGAAACATGTGGAGAGCTTGAGTGGGAGGAGATGCAGCATTAGCTCTAACCTGCAAAACTCAGATAACTCACTCCCTTTTGTGAGATGAATGAAACTGGAAGTATTATCCCAAGTTTTTCCCTGCTGGAAGTTTTCTACTGTACAGAGTAAAGGAGCACTGGGACCCGGGGAGAGAATGGTTTCCCCAAAAAAGGCCTATCTAAAATTGGTTGCAAGTCCAAAACAGTCATGTGATTACAGTTTTATATTTTAAAATGTAAATGTTCTCTTTTACCCAACAGGTGTGCAAAACCCATTCTGGTATTCTTGGAAAGGGTTTAGCTCTTTCTCATTCACCAACTATATTGGAGGCACTAGAAGGAAACTTACCACTCCAAATCCAGAGCAATGAACAATCCTTTCTGGACGATTTTATTGCTTGTGTTCCAGGATCAAGTGGTGGAAGGCTTGCGAGGTAATGCACTCTTAAGTCCTACAGTGATTTTCCTCCAGGGCTTACCTTAGGTTTCATTTCTGAAGAGAAAGGAGCAGAATCATTAGGATGTCACAGTGCTACCTAAAATAATGTAGTTTATGTGTTTTGGACTTTCTGAAATATAAAGTAGTAGTTAATATTTCAGTATATTTTAAAAATATATAATAATTGTTAAAAATATATAGACTACATGGTAAAATAGAGAAGTCCGTGAATTTGATGGTAATAGTTAATATCTGTACTGAACTCCTAAATTTGTCAACTATATTTATCTTCATATGAGGATTTTTTCCAAATCTGCAGTTAATGCAGATATAAATTAAGAATTTAAATCAGATAATTTAAGATTGTAGAGTTCTCATTTATTTTGTTGCTATTTGCTTTTTTTGAAGGTGAACAAATATGCTGACTTGAGTATTTCACTAGTGAATATGCCTCAGAGAGTAAAGAATCCACCTTCTATGTGGGAGACCTGGGTTCAATCCCTGGGTTGGGAAGATCCCCAGAGGAGGGCTTGGCAACCCAGTCCAGTATTCTTGCCTGGAGAATCACATGGACCAGAGGAGCCTGGCAGGCTAGTCCACGGGGTCGCAAAGAGCCAGACACGACTCAGCGACTAAGTACACGGCACACATTCGTAAATACAGAAATATGACCCTCTTTTTGGCTTTAATTTTAAAAATACAGAGGTTAATCTTCAGTTTTTAAAAAACCAAAGTGGTGACTGGAGAAGAATAGAAAACATCTTTTAAGTCAGCCTCACTGCCTTCTTCATGGACCTTTTTGTGTAGTATACATCACAGAATTTACTCATCAATCATCTCACAGGACGACTTGAATGTGGATCATGCAATGAATTCAGGCATGGATATCACAAAAAATAGAATTTGCATGGAAGGAATGGTAGTGAGGGAAAATCATTACTAAGCTGTGTAAATAGAAGGTAGTGCATTTCTAACCTTCTGCTCCCCAGCAAGCAAAATGTCACTTCTGTTTCTGTTTTGACAGAAGTGCTGCTCTTTCCCAGGTCTTGAGGTTGGCAATTAGGCAGACTTTCCTTAAATAGTGTTATTTGGGACTTCAAAGCATATACAACCTAAATTCATTTTCTTGGTTATTTTAAATCAGCCATAGTTAAAATTTCACACTTTCTCATTTTACAGTTGTTTCTGTTTTATTTGTAATCATCAAAAATCTCATATGCTTTAGCATATTTGTTCAATGAATTTGTCATTAATAATTTTCAAGGAAGTTATTAATACTTGTAGTCCTTATTATGCGTGTTTGCTAAGTCATTTCAGTCGTGTCTGACTCTCTGCGACCCTATGGATTGTAGCCCACCAGGCTTCTCTGTCCATGGGGATTCTCCAGGCGAGAATACTAGAGTGGGTTGCCATACCCTCCTCTAAGGGATCTTCCTGACCCAGGGATCGAACACTTATCTCTTAGGTCTCCTGCATTGGCCAGCAGGTTCTTTACCACTGGCACCATCTGGGAAGCCCATGGTCCTTATTACTGAGTTGGAAATAATAATTCTTTTAGCACTTTGTTTAGTATAGTTTTATTCATTTGGCCTAGTTTCATTTTAATCACTGAAGATATTGATTAATGTTTGTTTTTTTTGTTTACTTGTTTTTTCATTCCTGTTAGGTGGCTTCAGCCAGATTCCTATGCTGATCCTCAGAAAACGTCTTTGATTCTGAATAAGGATGATATTCGGTGTGGTTGGCCTACCACCATCACAGTGCAGACGAAAGACCAGTATGGGGATGTGGTACACGTTCCCAACATGAAGGTGATTGTGTTGAGATTAAATTAGTAACCATCTATGCCCTATTGTAACTCATAAAATTTTAGAAATGACAAGAGCTTAGAGTTTGCGCTGCTTACTTGTATGCAATGAAGGAAGCTGAAAATTTTTTAAATGATTTGTTCACATTAATTAGTACTCAGTTATCTAAGTTATATACTTTTTGGGTTTTGCTTCACATATGCTGGATGCTATGGTGATTCCAAGGGAGGATAAGAAAGTGTCCATAAAAAGAGTGCTAAGCATACAGAGGGAAGACCATCATATATATTAGTCATTGAATAAATAAATGAAAAATTTTAAATTTAAAAATTTTATGTATGTTTTTAAAATACTTAAATATGTTTTGCATTTGGTACTACTGAAGCAACCTTTAAAATATAATATTGATACTTATTAATTAAAAAGAAATACCTAAATTTGGATTGTAAAAGAGTGAGGAATGGAGCTACTTATGTGCTATACTGAAGAATATACTTCTCTGAATATCTCTTCCCTGAGACATTAATTAATAATGACATTTTAGAGCATATTATAATAAAGGCATAAAATTAAGTCCTCTGTGTTATATATTAATTAAATATCTTATTTAAAACTTTTATTAGATTTCTGGAAACAGTGAATATCAAACAAAAGTTTGTATAGGAAATCCCTAGCTACGCTGGCCCCTCAAAGTTGTATTTACAAAGTGATTAGGTTATTTGGAGTTGATTAGGCCTCAAAATATTTTTTACTCCAGAGAAGCTGATTTTACCTCAATATACTAGCACTTTTTCAACTAGTTGGTACATTATTTCATTTGTACCATGGAGAAGCACAATACCACTGGCACCTCTTACTTGATTCATAGTTTTAAAAAAAAAACGAAGACAATAGTTTATATGTCTTAAGACCAGTAAGTAAAACTGCATGGAAAAGCATTTGGCCCTGATACTAAAGAAAAGTCAGGCTTTACTAGTGGCTTTCAATGTTTTGGCCATGACCCCCCCGCAAGAGTTTCATCGTGACCCAAACAAACATATAAAGGATGGAAGAGTATGTACTCTTTTAATTACATACAGTATACATAATACATATCCATACAGTATGCTTCACTCTTCTAGCTTACCTTTTTAAGGAAGATCATACCCCATCAAAGTGATTTCATGCTCACTAAGAATTAACTCTTTAGAATGTAAAAAGCATCACAAATTGTAAGAAAAAAATGGAGTAGAGAGTAAAGTAATTCTGATAGTGATAACAAAAAATGACTCTACCCAAGGACAGAATTTTTATCACAATACAGTATGCTTTAATGTGTTGAAGGGTTTTGTGTATTCATTGATGTAGTTCTGATTTCAAAGTGTATTTGTGAATTGTTAAATCCCATCTTTGAGCCCACAGTACCTTATTTGTGTGACTGTATTGTAGTGACCGTTTTCCAGGTCAGCATAACATTTCACTTCTTTTTAACGTTTATACTTACCATTGTGCTTATGGTACATCTTTAGTTGCATTTTCTTATGTTTCATCTTTTGTACCTTTTATTGTCTCTTGCTGCATTTTAGTATCTGGGCTGTTTACATCTCATATTTCAGAGTCAGACTTTATGCTTTATCTTTTTTGTTCTCCTCTTTGGGTTCTTTTTTAGCCACGTGAACTCTCTCTCTCCCCCATTTCCTTTCTTTTTTATTTATTTGTGTTTGTTTTTGTCTGTGCTGTGTGGCTTGTGGGATCTTAGATCCCAGGTTCAGGTCTTGAACCCAGGCCCGTGGTAGTGAAAGCACTGATTCTTAACCACTGGACCACAGGGAATTCCTTCTCTTTCATTACTTCTCTTTTTTTATGCCCGTATAGTCTGCTTCTTGAGGACAAGAATCCTGAAGCCTCTTAATATACTCAGATTCATATCAGATTTATCTATAATATAGAAAGCATATTCTAGGAAACTCCAATAAATACTATTTAGGAAAAGTGATTTGCATGCCTATTGATGTTAAATTTATTGATACCACATTATCATATTAGCTGAAAACAAAATTCAGTATGTTTCATTTTCAGCCTGTCAGCGCATGAAATTTTCAGGATATTTTAGACTTATCAGAAACTCCTGAATTATCCTGATAGAGTAGTAATCAATTATTTGGAACCTTAAAGTTGGTTTACAGATAATATTTTTTGAGATCCAAATTGCTTTTTTAAAACAGAAACTGTTACTGATATTTTTTAACTTATAAAAATGATAAGGAAATTGTGCTTAGTAAAAAGAGAAAATTGCATAAGAAATAAAAGAATAACAGATTTTACAAAGAAGACAGTTTATAAAAGAAAGCAGAATGGTTATCATTTTTTATCTCAGTACTCATAGAGTATGAAATTATTTATTGATTTATTTCCAAGTTGGTGGTATATAGACAGATGTACTACTACTGTTAATTTCCTGAGGGTAAATATAGTTGTTTGAAGAAGTATTAAATCAAAATAATATATATGAAAGTAGTAGCCATAATTTAAAATAAAATTCTTAAAATTTGGAAGCATTTACTTTTTTTTCCCTTTGTTACATTTAAGTTTAAAGCTTTTAATGGTGGCAGTGTATATGAGCTGAACAATTTTACTATTTATCTTTAAACTTCTGTGTTTTAAAAAAGTCAGATGGGTTTTTAATATTTCCAGAGCATGATGTCAATCCAAATACTGATTTCTTGTAACTCCAACTAAGGATTGTGGTTATTTAGTGAAGCATGTTTGCTTCTTGCACTTTATGTAGACAGTGAGGGTCTCAGAACTATTTATAATGACACTACTTATAATGACACTGATAAGAACAATCCACGTTCCTGGGATGTCTCTCAATTACTTAAGTAATATTATCACTGTCATTTATGCATTTCTTTCTATTTCTGTGAAGATCCTCTTGTTGAATTACCTGTTCTTGCCAGCCACAGAAATAGTATCTGAAAAGAACAGAAGAAACTTTGGGTGACCCTCAGATTGATGAAGAGCTAAAATGGTCTTTAAATCGTTGGTAACTTTGGTTGCCTAGGGACCAAGTGTTTTTTGCCAGTGCATAGCAAATAACAATGTAATGTTTTGTTATAATTCTTGGAAGGTACTTCTGAGTATTGTTTATGAGGCAGTTTGTGCTTTCAGTGTTTTCACACGCCTTAGGAATTCTGTTCTTTGCATCTCTACAGTAAAGCAGATAAAAGATAGCCCATTTTATTGTTGAAGAAACTGAGTTGGAAAGTTTAATTAGATTGCTTGGCCCTCATAGTTCATGTTGGTGACAGAACTACCTAATAGTACTCTTTCTGCAAAGTAAATAAACATCTTTAAGTTTCAGGTATAAAAGTTGCTTTATTATCTGTTAATTTGTAAGACATCTGTCAGTGGAGTACTTTTTCTTTGCAGAACAGTGTAGCTAAAGTTGAATTTAGTGCTTTAAAATATGTGAAGGTTACTGGAAAGTAATCCCAGCAAGAATGTAGATACATTTTGCTATCCTTTCCTAGATGTTATTAATGGTGGCACATGTTTTTATTTTGTTTTGATATTTGTGATTATTTATTCCCCAAAACAAAGCCTCTCTTTTGCACTGTGTTCAGGAACCCTGTTGAGACGCATTTTTCATAATCATTTGGCACTGTTAAATAGTCTTTAAAAGGAATGTCCAAGAGGGACAAGTGGTAACATAAAACTTACAGAATTGCCAGTTTAAAGTTGTAAATTGCTTCTTTTGATGTGTCATGGACAGTTATATAGTAATGGCATTTGGTTTTTTATAATATCTTGGTTAGGTGGAAGTGAAAGCTGTTCCTGTTTCTCAGAAAAAAACATCTTTACAACAAGAGCAAGTGAAGAAACCTCAGAGGATTCCTGGCAGTCCTGCAGTACCACCTGCATCTTCTAATACTGACATGACCTTTGGCGGACTGGCATCCCCAAAGCTGGATGTTTCGTATGAACCCATGATAGTGAAGGAGGCTCGATATATTGCCATAACAATGATGAAGGTAATTTATTTTACTTCCCAGAAAAGTTTTATTTTTTACCATTCATTTATGTAGCAAACATTTCAGTTCCTGTGAAAATGCTTGTGTATTTTCAAATTACCATTATTCCTAGGCCATAGCCCTTCAGGACCCTGAGCTTATTATTGAGGCCCCCTTCAGCTTTGGGTTCTTCCAAATGTTAGGCTTATCTCTTTGGGTTTCTTCCCTCTTTGGACTTGAGGCTTTTAGACAGATTTTTTAAAATTTTTGTCTCATTTTTTTAGTTAACCTTTAGAGGCAGTGCTAATCTAAATTATCAGGGTGGTCATTATTTGAAATCAAAGTTAGGAATTATGCTATTTTCAGAGAGCAGTGTGAGCCATTGTGGGCTCTCATTTGAAGGAATGACATAATTTTTGGTTTTATAAAGATTATGGTGGAATATGGAGAATGTAATTGGGTGGGTAATCAAGAGACATGGTTTGGTTTAAGTCTGTTTAGGAGACTGCTGACTTAATCTGGTGAGATATGCTCATCCCTTGGACTAGTGAGTTGTCAGTCAGTATAGATTCTGGAGATTTTTAGGATAAGTAAGACTTGGTGGCTAATGGGGATGCTGAAAAGAGAAAGAGGAAGGAAATAAAAACTGAAGTTCACATTTTGAGCTTGAGTAGTAAGAGTGATAATATTGGAGAAGGGGCAGTTTTTGGTTGAGGAGGGTAATAGATTCAGCGTTGGATGTGGTTTTAGATACTGCTGAAATATCCATCTGAAGATAGATAAAAAGAAGCTGAAACTACAAACCCGACGTGATCACAGTCTTACCTCATGAAAAGAATTGGAGAATCATGAGTACTTGAATTACTCATAAATTATGGAAGTAGACGATGTCTATCTAACGTGGTGAGAAGAGAGAAGTTCCAGGACAGGGTCCTGAGAAACATCAGTAATGATGATGCTCAAACTTCTGTCCACATCAGAATCACCAGGAGCACTTACTTAAAAAGGAGATTTTCCTATCATCCGAAGATTTAGATTCAGAAGGTCTAAAAAAGAGGTTCCAAAATTTGTATGTATAAAACGTATGCAGAATGATTCATATTCAAAAGCTACACTTTGAGAAATGTTGACTTACTAGATTAAAAAAAAATGGAGACGGGAAACAAAATAGTTGCAAGAACACCAGCCGGGGGGCTAGTATAAACTAGGACGCCGATTCTTACCTTTGGCCCTTTTACCACTACGGTGCATATGGTGACTCATTTAAGTCTCATAACAACCCAGTACATCGCTGGTTTTTTTTTCCCATTTTACATATGAGGAAACCGAAGCAGAGAGAGGTTGAGTAAGTTGTGAAAGGGCACCCAAATGCCAGGGAGTCGGTTCCAGATTTAATCTCCTAACTACTACCCCAACTGCCTTATGCCATGGCTTGTAAGTCACAGAAAACGTATAAAGGAGGATTGATGATGTTTTGCTGCAGAAGTGAAGTTTTGAAAAGGATCTAACAGTGATCTTGACAGGAGCAGCTTTAGAGAGATAGTTGGTTAATTAAATTGCAGTGAAGAGAAGGTGAAAATAGTATCAATCTAGAGGGGTGAGATGGGAAGGGAGATGGGAGGGATGTTCAAGAGGGAGGGGACATATGTATACCTATCACTGATTCATGTTGGGATTTGACAGAAAACAACAAAATTCTGTAAAGCAATTATCCTTCAATTAAAAAATAAATTTTTAAAAAATTTTAAAAAGAGGTGAGAATAGCTAAAGACAAAATGAGTGTACATTAGTCTTTCAAGATGTTTGGCTATAAAAAGAGACAGGAAAGAGAATTGACATAAGGCTTTAGAGTCTTGAGATTGAATATAGAAAGACATCTTTTAGTACTGATTAGGAGACGTTTGAGAAGGGACAATGAAGATACTCCAAGAGATAAAAATAGTTCTGTAGCTTAGGTGGAGGGATTGGCTGTAAATAAGAGAACTATTACCTCTTTCACTGTACCAGGAGAGGGAAAATAAAATAATCAATTGCGAATAAGTTTGTAGGTTGTGTGGCCATGGGACTGTTTATGATAGCAATTATATGTCTTAGATTGGAGATGGGAGTGATGAATCTTAGGATCAAGATTTTCAAACAAAGGGGGAAAAATGAAATAGTTATTGTACAGAATGAGGAAAAAGTGATCAGAAAAGATTTATCAGCCCTCCTTGGAGAATCAGTTGAAACTGAAGATCCTATATTAGCAATGTAGTATGAGTCTTATGAACATGAAAAAAAAATGATCATAATCATTTAGATTGATTCGGCATGGATGTTGTCCCAGATAATTCAACAAAGAAACAGTGACTAAGAAGGGAGTTGAGCATCTGGTGGTTAAAGAAAGGTCAGTGGAATCCAGCTCATTTGGAAAGGAAAATAAAAGTGGATTCAGAGAGAACTCTGCGGAGGTGAGAAGGACTAGAAGTCTAAGAATAGAAACAGGAGTTACAGAGGCGGAAAACTGAGCAAGTAATGTCACAGGTCCGTGACTTTCAGTGCAGGTGACTAAAACAAAGTAGAATTTGAGATGATTGAGGTTGCAGAAATAAAGGGACTAAAAATCTAATAGTTTTGACTATTAAAGAATTTGAAGTTAAACATTCTCATTCAACTTTTTAAAGAATTTAACTTCTTGCCTCCTTACCTCTCTGGGCATTCCTTTAGTTTCCTGGTAGCATACTTAGGTTTGTATAATTTCTTTTGAAAATCTAGTTACCAGGACTGAATTCAGTATTTTAGGAATGTTCTGAGAAGCCCAGGATAGGGAAGTTACAGAATACCATTCCCAAACTGTCTCTTTGAGATATTCTTATTTCAGGAAAGGGGATTTTCTTATATCAAACATTCACAAATAACTGTCTATACTCCCTTTTGTACACGAACAAGAGTTTCTCTAAGATACATATCTAGAAGTAGAGTTACTGGATTGTAGAACATACTTGTCTTCAACTCTATTAAATATTGCAAAAATTTATAGGCCCATGAGCTGTGTGTCAAAATGTTAGGTGCTTCATGTTCTCACCAGCATCTGGTTCTCACCAACACAATTTGATGACTGTGATACGATTATCTTGTTTTCATTTTCATCTCCTTGATTCTTGGTTCAGTTGAATAACTTTTTAAGTGTTTATTGGCCTTTCAGATTTCCTCTTCAGTGACTTGACTTACTTACCTTTCTCTTGTGTTGTTTCTCTCTTTTATATTAATTTGTTCTCTATGTATTATGACTTTGTATACCATTTTGGTTAAATGAATCACAAATCCCTTTCAGGTGAAGGCTGATATTTGCCATTTCTTTATGGTGTCCTTGGATAAATTTAAAATTTTAATGTGCTCAAAACATATCCTTTTCTTCTTCTGAATTTGTTGATGTTTCGTTTGTTACATGTAGGTCTTTAACACACTTGGAATTTATTTTTGTAGATGGTGTGATATAGTTAATTGAGTTTTTTTCTTTTTCTCCTGTGTGGATAACCAGTTGTCTCAGTACCATTTATTGAGTGTTCTGTTACTGCATTAGTTAAGAATGTTTCTAATGATTTTGTGATTCTTGATGGTCTCTTTCTTAAAGGTTTATGAAAATTACTCATTTGAAGAACTGCGTTTTGCATCACCAACTCCTAAGAGGTGAGGATCATTTCCTCAAAGCTTAGCCAAGACATGTCAGCTGCTTATAACTAAGATCACCATGCATTCCAACTTTCTTGTATATTAAGGAAATATTTTATAGAATTTTAGAATTCCCAGTAGAGATTTACAACAGGTTTTATAATGTGTAGATTTGCAGGAAGCATGTATTTATATTGAATTGTAAATACTGCCAATATGTTATGTAATACTAAGGTAATACAGGAATAACTAATATCTAAAAGTATGTAAATTGGCTTGTTTTTTCTGTTTTTATTTCCTTCTCTCCATCACCTAATGAAGTGGCAGAGTGATTTTAATATATGTTGCACTTGTTATGAAACTTGGTTATGAGAACTCTGTTTTAAGCTGTGAGTAATTCTGTTAACTCCAAATTGAAGCATGTTTTTTGGCCAACTGTTTTATTTGCTCATTAGGGGATATTCCCAGGGCAACGGGAAATACTAGTTTGAAATTCAGAAGAGAAATAAATTTTTGATCATCTTCATAGATATGGTATTTAAAATTGATGAATGATCAACCGCAGAGATGATGCTGAAAGAAAATAGGAGACCTAGACCTAAATCCCGGGGCAGTCCAAGTTGTCAGAAAAGAGAGAGCCAACAGAACACTTAGAAAGAGTGCCCAGTGAGATACAAGAAAAATCAGAAGAATGTTGCAGAAGCAAAGAGGCTTTTCAAAAAAGTAGGAGTTGTAAATTATCAAATGCCACTGAGAGATTGCTGAAGATGAAGAAAGAGCCACTGAATTTGGGGACATGGTGGACATTGGTGACTGTGACACAATTGCAAGGAAGTATAGGGAGCAAAAGCATAGTTAAGATAAGCGTTGGAAGAGAATGGGAAGTGAGGAAATGGAGAGTGGTTGTTGGCAACTGTTTAGGTAAGTTTTGCTGTCAATGGGGAAAGAGACATGAGACTGTATTAGGGAAAGGGATAGTATCAAGGGGAGGTGTTTAAGATGGGACATTCTGAAGTTTTTATAGAAGTGAAACAAATGATCCAGTAAAGTGGGAGAAGTTAATGATGAACAAAAGAGAGCAAGATAATTATGTCACTGAAGTGTTGAGTGAATGAGACCCATAGCACAAATGGAGGGGCTGGCATTGGACAAGACCCAGAGCATTCCTTCCATTATACCAGGAGGTAGAGGAAAGTAGATTTAATGTAATTGCAACCTTAAGGTTGTATCTGATTGCTTATGTTTTTCAATGGAAGAAACTGATGAGGTCATAATCAGCTGAGAGTCAGAAAGAGGGGTGCTGGAGGTTTGTGGTGAGGAAGAAAGAGTGAATTTAATCATGGAGAGTAGGAAAACATACTATGACAGGGCAGTAAGATTGCTATTCATTGTGATAATATAATCAGAAATTTAATGTTTGCTGATACATGTTCATGATGTCAGCTGTTTAACCGAAGTAAATATTCCAGTATCCATCTTGTTCCCTTTCAGACCCAGTGAGAATATGCTGATTCGTGTCAATAATGATGGCACTTACTGTGCCAACTGGACTCCAGGGGCTATTGGGCTCTACACTATTCATGTTACCATCGATGGCATTGAAATAGGTATTTTTCTAAAGTTGTGAGTTACTCAGTGTAAAGAACCAGAATCAGAATCCTCTTTCTGTTCTAGCTTGCCCTTGTCCATGTATCACAGACATGGACTTCCTAACTTGTAGGGAGCATCCTGTCCTCCTTAATAATGAGTACTTAATATGTGCATTTGTAAGGTCTTAACATTTTGTAATAATTTATGGGTCACTGTAGCCCTCATGACTGCCTTCCTGCGTTCCCTAATGTGCCTAGTCAGGTTCCATCTCCTCCGTGCTGCCCTGTAACCACATGCACGCCTCGTCTCCCCGTCATGGTACGTCTTCCTCTCCTGGCTGTGAGCAGGCCTCTTTCATCTTTGGATCTCCCAGTGTGGTTCGGTGCCTGGAACACAGTGGGTGCTCAGTAAATACTTGTTGAAAGAATGAGTTTCTTTACCTTCCACTAACTTTGAAAAATATGTTACCTTTCCCTTGGGTATTAATATTTCTCTACTCTTTATTTTTAAATTATCCATATACTTGGACAGCAGTTGGACAAGAAAGCTCTAAAAAGTTTATCAATATGGATTCCTTATAACACTTACGTTTTCTAATGCTCCTCAAGCAGATGGGTTCCTGTGATCAGGTAGATTTAGAGTGCCCCATATACTGTAGTCTCATCTTAGATATTCGTGCAACTCATATTATCATATTTGGAATTTTAAGACTTCCTGAAATTAAAAATCCTCTCAATTCATTTAATAACTTATCATGAAACCCTTTCATGTAGAGAAGAGAGAGAGAGAGGGTAGAGATAAAAGTAATACTGTTCTAACATTCCACCAAAATACCCTTTGGGAAACTTTAGTTTTTACAGGGAAGATAAAGAGGGGCTTTACCTTGATGTAACTGTAGATGTATAGAATATACATTAAACGTAGTGTAACTGTAGGATTGGGGCTTCCCAGGTAACAAAGTGGTAAAGAATCCATCTGCCAGTGCAGGAGAGATGGGTTTGATCCCCTGGAGTAGGAAGTGGCAACCCACTTCAGTATTCTTGCCTGAGAAATCCCATGGACAGAGACACCTGGCATTCTACAGTCCATTGGGTTGCCAAAGAGCCAGGCCCAACTTAGCAACTAAAGAACAACCGTAGGATTAGATATATCAGATTCATCTGTACCATCCTAGACACCTTTAGCAGCAGCCTTTTGCTGTACTCTTTTATCTCAGAGTATCCTTAAAGCCTTTAGTTCAGCAAACTTCTGTTGGTTCTAAGTGAAACATTGTTCTAGATAAGACAGTTGCTGTCAAGTGAACAGCTTACTGATGATTGCAAGATAAAGGGGGCAAACAAAATCACAGGAAGTAAAATGTAAGTAGTGACGTGCAAGGGATACAAATTACAGAAGTTCAGAAGTGGAGACAGTCAAGAACGGTTTAATCTTTGCTAATAGTGGGTAAAGAAAACTAACATAAATAAGAAAAATCCACTTATATTCATATGTATTTTCTGGAACGACATTGAAGAAAAAGATTCCTAGTCACTTAGAACCATTCATTTTCTTCCCTAACTTCTTAACTCAACTTTCCCCAGAGGTGACCAAACTGATAGTAGGCTAGGACCTTGCTTGACTGTAGGCAAGGACAAGTTTCATTAGAATAATGATGATGATAATAGCTAACATTCATTGAGTATTTAATATATATCAAAATTTTTATACAATCTTATATAGTCTATATTTTTAAAATCATTTCATTCTCACATTTCACAGCTCAGTGAAATAGGTGCTGTTCTTAAAGAGTCAGACAGTTAATGACAGAATTAGGAACGATCAAGTCTAACATGAGAGTCCCAGCTTGTAAACGAAGCTGTGCTGCCTGTTACTCATGAGATGACTGGTATAGATGATGACTGGTATATCTCATTACGAGATAATGTTCAATCACACGAGGGTTCCTTTTTTTGTTATTTTAAAATTTTCAGTATTATTTAATATAGTCTATAGCCCCTCCTCTTTTCCTGAATCCCTGAGACTCCCCTTTGGAATCTCACAGTCGTTTTTCCAAGTACTCGTCTATTTTTTAGCTGTTAAATATTAATTACCTTGAAGGACAGAATTCAGATATTTTAATTGTCTAAAACAGCCTGTGAATGTATATGAAGTTAGTTTAAAGGTCTTCCCTCCCTTATATATTCTCAAATGTTACAGTTCCCTTCCTTTTACAGATGCTGGCCTAGAAGTCAAAGTAAAAGACCCACCAAAAGGAATGATACCACCAGGAACTCAGCTGGTCAAACCAAAGACTGAGCCTCAACCAAATAAGGTTAGGGGAGAATGAAATCAGAACATGAATCAGTCTGAAATTTATTAATTTTCTTCATTGATGCTTCAAGGTGGCCATCCAACGTCTAATACTTTCCTTATTTCAATATTTGAATTCTAAGTATTCCTAAATAAACTTCAAGACTAGTTCATGGTAATTCAAGTATACAACTGTACTTTTTGGTTTCTTTGTATAATGCTATAGTAATTTATAGACCCTGTGTACTTCCTGTTATTGAAAGTTTACAATTAACGAAACGTCTATTGACATTAAAGTGTGTAAGTTGTCAAGATTAAAGTATCCTGTGCTGTTAAATTCATTTCCTAACATCTAAAGAGTAAGTGCTGTAGGAATTTTAGTAAACTACTTACTTATTTTAAAAAAGAGAGATGGGTAATAGAATTTATATCATACCTTCCTAAAAGGAAAAAAAAAGGCTCTTTTTTCCTTTTTATCATATGTCTTCAAAGTTTAGAAAAGAACTTATCAATATACAAATAATTTTCTATTTTTTTTCAATAATTTACAGTTTTATACTTAAAAATGTTCTCTTATTGTTACAAATAAGCCATTGTTATTTGCACAAGAAGACCAGCTACAAATAATTTTGGAAGCTTTCTCAGAATCATACTTTCAACTCTGTTTATCTCTTACCACTTATAAGGTCTCCCTTCCATGATTTCCCTGTTTCATCTGTCTGTCTTTGCCTTTCTCAGGTTCGAAAATTTGTGGCCAAGGACAGTGCAGGGCTCCGTATCCGTAGCCACCCTTCCCTTCAGAGTGAGCAGATAGGCATAGTGAAGGTCAATGGAACCATCACTTTCATTGATGAGGTAATTTGTAAAGAAACACTCGGTAATAAATTTTGGATGAAAAATTTTGCACTGTTTGCATGATATAAGGTTACTGAATTTTTTGTGAGAATGTTTTAAGCAGTTTGGGTAGTGTTTGGAAAATTGTTTCACAGAATTTCAAAATTCTGTTCATTGAGTTTCAAACATTGCATTTATTTTTCTTTATCAATAAACAACTAAAATTATATTTTTAGCATAAAAGTTAACATGCTAGTCAGACCTAGTATGAGAATTCAGTGAAAACGAATAGTTTTTCTTGAACTTTTAAAACGTTATTTGTTTTTGTATGTGTTTATTGTATCACTTAACTTTGGACAGGACATTTTTCTAATAATACAATCACATAACTTCTGATTATTAAAATCTAAATTAAGGGGAAGAAAGGCTTGTGTTCTTTTGGGAAACATCTACTTTTATTATTGAAGTGTTTATCTCAAAGTGTGACTTCTTTGTGCTTTTACTTCTAAGTGACAATGTGTTTTACACTCTCACCACGTGAATTATCATATTGCTTGGCTTGCTGTTTTTTTTCCTTAAAGGTTCTCTCACACTTAACTTATGCAAAAACTAGATTTTTTTGCATGTCCACCATTATTTGCCTGCTTTGAGCCTTTCAGAACTTTGCTGCTTTCCTCGGGGTGACAGGCGGGCACGGCTTGTTCTGTTGCTTGTATCCCGTAGATCCACAATGATGACGGTGCGTGGCTGAGGCTCAATGACGAGACGATAAAGAAGTACGTTCCTAACATGAACGGTTATACTGAAGCCTGGTGCCTCTCTTTTAATCAGCATCTTGGGAAAAGTCTTCTGGTCCCTGTTGACGTAAGTAAAAGGTGGTGTTAAAGAGGACTATAGGTGTACCCTGTCCTCATTACAGGGCTTTCTTTAATTAAGGCTTCTCAGTTCTGAGGTAAACCACAACTAAATAACTTCAGGTGCTTGAATTCTGAGAGCTTCTGTTTAATAAAGGTGGCCTTTAATACTTATATAGTCACAGGAGGAAGCAGTAAATTATAACTGGGCCTACTGATTTCTTTCCAGGGAGACAGGGAATGAGAGTGGCTATGAGAGTAGTTAACATTTTTTTTCCTTTCTTATTCACACTGCTGTTTGGAATGAACTCCACACTAAAATTTAAGCATTCAGTATTACTATTCATTTCAGAAACATGTATAATGTATTTTTTTATGGTGGCGTTTTGTAATTTTGTGTGTCGTCTAAAGTTTGAATCTTTTCTTTCTTGGTGTATGATACTACCACGTTAAAACAAGGTGGATTTTTAGACTTGCGGTGCTGTAGTGCTCTAGTTGAAGCTCAGTCTCAAGAGTCTGCGAGAATTCTATTAGTCTCTTTGACAGATGCAGTGGAGTCCTAGAGCCAGTGCTCAAAAGTTTGCTGTGTCACTAACTCTGATAGGAACCCATGGCTCTCTTTATAATTTGAGCAGAAATGTGTGATTTTTTTTTTTCCTTTTCATCTCAACCAAATATATGACTTTACTGGAGATAGAACGCAAAAGGAAGTAGCTCTTCGTATTTTCTAGTTTGACTTTATGTTGAAGAATGACATTAATGACACAACACTGCTAATAAATAGTACAGATAAATTTTTACTTTAAAAATAACCTTAGTATTTTAAACAGTCGAATTTCTTTAAAAAGAATCAGTGCAAAAAGCTCACTCTATCAAATCAGTCACTATGTTGTTTGTTTTTCTCCTTGATAGTCCAGAGTAATGTTCTCCAAAAGGGTGGTTATACAAAATGATGCTTTTGAAAAGAACATAATAGAACTTCTTTTTGGATTTATTAATCACATTCTTTTTTCTATTCCTTTGTATTTGTTTTATATTACAATGGGGAAAGAAGCTGTCTGTATATTTTTAACTAATAGATGCATGATAAAGTATAGAGAGTTTTGGTCTACTGCCTTTTTTTTTTCCCCTCATCTGGGGCTAGAATCTTTCCCTTGAATGGTTTTAATCCATCTCTCATTGTAGTAACCAAATATTCTTCAGGATAATGAAGATGATATTTCAAAGCAGTAATTACAGTAGCCATTGTGTTTATTTTGTTAAAGTTTATATTTTAAATTTTGACCAATATAGGGTTTTGTGTATTTTAAGACCCTAATAAGGCATTACGTTAGATTAAATTATCTTTAGGATGTCCTCTGCTTCAAAAAATTTTTTTCCTAATTCCTTTGTGGCTCATTTGAAGAGGTACTTCTGGAGGAGGAGGATATTCATACAGATAAAACAAGAGAATAAACAAAGGTATCAAGGATGAGCAGGAAGTATTCTGAATCCCATGGCTTCATTTTGGAATCCTCATGTTCTGTTACTTGATGCTTTTAAACTCTAGCCAAGAGACGTTTTTAGCAGACAATCTTGAGGTCAGAGAGAGAGGAGGTTAATGGAGTGAGCCATACAAATACTTGATGGCTTTTCACTGCTGTGTGAATGAAAGGGTTATCTCTGACTTTATTGGAGACAGAAAGCAAAAGGAAGTAACTTTTGGTATTTTATAGTTTGTCTTTATGTTGAAACATGACATGAATTCTCTTTCGATGTAAGTAACTCATCAGAGTATCTGGTATCACTAAGAAAGCTGAGATTTTTCTGGTTCCTTAATTTTAAGGATGATAGTGACTTGAGATCCTTATGAATTAAAAGATGCCGGTAGAAAAGGTGGGCATCAAAGATACAGAAAAGGAATCTGAAGGCTGAAAAAGGAGGAGAAAATGGAATTGAGGGCACACTGGTGAATTGTTTCTGTGAATGAGGAGATGGTATGTGTGGCAGGAGGTAAGTTTTTAGGAATGAGGGAGAAAGAAGAGGTGAAAGAAACCATGATTTCCATAGAGAAGAGAGAAAAGCCATTAGCTGAGACTAAAACAATTGAGTTATATTAGAGTGTTTAGAAAAGCCATAAGAATTTGTAGTAATATTTGAGAGAAATAGCACGATCTGACAAAGAAAACTACTTGTTTGGGGATTGTGGTGCCACGAAGGACCCAGTGAGACTACTGGATAGATCCATTCTGGAGTCACCCTTCTTCCCCCATGGCCCTGAGTCTCCAGAATTAAAAGAGCCAGGAAAGCAGACAGTAGTGCTGGCCAGAACTGCCTGGGCTGCTGTGACAGGAAAATAGGGACAAAAGGGAATTTCAGATGCTGATGAAAGAGCGATTGAGAGCACCAGCTGTGGGTTGCATCTTCAATTAGAAATGTGAAAGGATTAGTGGAGGGTCCAAGGAACTTGGAGGACTTAATAAAATGCAATAGTATAGTGAATGCACTGTACTAAAAGAGCTGGAAGGAGACAGGCAATTTGTGTGATAATGTAGCATATTTGAAATTGATTTCATACTTAGAGCGTTTCATTGAATGAAATGGATCGTTAATGTGGCCACATCCACATATATAGGTGCTGGCAACACTCTGACCTGGGAGGTTTGAAAGCGAGTTTGTTTACCATCGGAGAAATGGTCCCATTAGGTACAGTATTAAGTTATGGGGCAAATGGGAATAATTAGCTCTTGGATCAGGAAGAAGCCTAGCACAGTTCTGGTATAAAAATAAGAGGACAGGTAGATGACCTCAGTAAGGATTTGCATTGTATGTTTGTGACCAAAGAGGACAGAGGGTATGTGTGACAGCTGGCATGGGGCTTCAGACAGAATTGGTATAAAGTTGCTTCAGTGTGGGTGTTAGATAAAAACTGGAGTCAGAGCCTGGCATAGGCAGGAACAGGCTGATTTCCCAGGGTTTTGATTTTCAGGACCAGGACAGGACTCTGACAGTCAGTAAGCTTTTCATGAGTACCTTACTCTGCAGGACAGAGCATATGATTCCATCTCATCCCCTCAGGAAACTAATACAGCTAAAGAAATGTACTTTGCTGCTGCTTCCTTTGCGTCTCTTACTTCTTTTACTACTGGAGAAATAACTTGCCACCTACTCTGCCTTTTTATACTTCATTGGTGAATGAATCAGCTGTCAATTATAGATAACAATTGTAAAAACTATTCAGTTAAACAGAAAGCTGGCAGATTTGAAATAAAATTAGAGATTATCAAGGACTGATGCCACTCACTTAAAAAGATGCAAAAGTACCAAAAAGTTGCCTTGAGCAATCTTTACGTCAACGTGTTCAACTTTCTCCAGTTAAAACAATTTTGTGTTCACATGAATGCATGTGCCATATTTGGATCCTGATCCAAGCAAACTGATGGGGAGAATAGGGGTAGGGATTAGAAACTGAACACTGAATATTTGATGATCTGTTTTTTAAAAAGATTACCATAAACAGCCATATTTAGAATAAACTTTAAAGTGATTTTGTTACCCTGTCCTGTTTCTGTACTCATATTGCAGAACCCTGGTTTTCATTGTAGATACGTTCTTTAGCCATATTTTGGCCTTACTGGCAGTAGTTCTGTTTATATGTCATTGAAAGTAAAAGTGTTAGTCGCTCAGTCCTGTCTGACTCTTTGTGACCCCATGGACTGTAGTCCGCCAGGCTCCTCTGACCATGGGGTTCTCCAGGCAAGAATACTGGAGTGGGTTGCCTTTCCCTTCTCCAGGGTATCTTCCCAACCCAGGGATCAAACCCTGGTCTCCTTCATTGCAGACAGATTCTTTACTGTCTTAGCCACCAGGGAAGCCCTTATATGTCATTTAAAAAATAATGACATCCTAACTTGGTTCAAATATGACTTTAGTAATGGTCTTGTTTAGAGATTAAATAGCATTAGACATGCATATTATGAGTGTTCTTTCTAAAACCATTTTTAAATCAGTGGAAAGAATCAGGATAACTGTGAAGAATACAGATACTTTCTTGTGAGGTCTGTTAGAACTTATTGCCCCTTTTAGAATGCACTGTTTAACATTACATTTTAGTCTCCGTTTATGTTATTTCATTTGTCTAAAATGCTTTTGCTTCCTTTCCCCCTCCCCCCAGCTTTTCTGATACTTTCCTAATTGGCCAGGCTCAAAAATTTCTGTTGACATTGTTCATCCGTTGTAGTTAGTTATCACTTCACCAATTGTTCACTCAACATATGAGTCCCTACTATGTACCAGACACTAAGCTGGGAAGAAGGTGTTGGGTGGAAAGGTAGAGGGGAGGGGATACAAAATAATTAAGAGTGTAATTCTTGTTCTTAGAGTGCTCGCTGTGTAATGGGATAGATGTACTGTATTCACAAAGTTAAGTTGCGTTGTGATGAGTTACAGAGTGGCTTCACTTAGGAGGTGACATTTGAGGAGGTTTCAAAGAAAAATTGCCAGAACAGAGTGAAGGAATTTCACATTAGAGAATCAAATGTCCAAAGTTGTGAAGGCATGCTGCGTTTGGTAACTAATAAATAGTTAAATAAGGGTGAAGCATGAATTGAGGACAGAAAGATTCTACATACTGGGGAAATTAACTTTCTCCCTTCCTGCTCAGGTAGCACTTTGTCTGTAAACGCAGAAAAGTCTTATATCTTTCTCTAGCTACTCATAATGCTTAGTTTGTTTTCCTTCTCTTTAGCCCATTTGTATTTATATACCTCTTATTTCTGTTTCTAAGCTCATTAAGGGTTAGGACTCACTTAAGATCCCCTCTTACTCCTATTTGTTTCTTCCAAAGAGTTATATATTTTATTTAGTTTGTGGCAGACTTTCAACATTGTTGAATGCTAAATTTTAGCATTTGGTATAATCATACTGCTTAAAATAATGTCTGACTGTCTTATGCTCCTTACCTTTATTCTCTCATTTAATTTTCAGTATATCCATTTGATAAGTTTGTATCATTCTCATTTTTTCAATTAGAGAAGAGAACTATTCTTCCAAGACCATAAGTAGTAAGTAGTGGAGCTAGTTCTAAAACTCCAGTCCATATAATTCCAAAGCCCATGCTTGTGTGTTCAGTCTACCTGCATCTAGTGAGGACATAAGGGTAAATACAGTTATAAGCTGCTACTGCTGAGTCACTTCAGTCGTGTCCGACTCTCTGTGACCCCATAGACGGAAGCCCACCAGGCTCCCCCGTCCCTGGGATTCTCCAGGCAAGAACACTGGAGTGGGTTGCCATTTCCTTCTCCACAGTTATAAGAGGATAAAGTAAATATAGCTATAAAAATCATATTATTTTGGCTAGAGTTCACAATTAAATAAATACAAATTCTCATAAAATTAAATGAGAATGAATACTGTGATGTATGTTCAAGGATACCTGGGGAAAGCTGATTTTAAATTAAAATTTTTAAGATTTGGAAACTGCACATTAAGCTAGTAGAATGTTTCATACACCAGGGAAAACATAAGTTTAAAAAGAGAGGAAAAATAGTTTATGCACATGACATGGGAAACATTTGAATGCCTGTGATAGAGCCTAAATTTTTTGGAAAGCAAGTTTACTTCTATTATAAAAATAGATACTAGTGATTTGAAATTTATAGGCACACTTTATTGTCTGCTGCTGCTGCTAAGTCACTTCAGTCGTGTCCAACTCTGTGTGACCCCATAGATGCAAGACCACCAGGCTCCCCCTTCCCTGGGATTCTCCAGGCAAGAACACTGGAGTGGGTGTCTACTTTGTCAAAAATGAGGTCTTTTAACATTGTGAGGTTGAGTGATAAAGTTTATATCAAGGAAAGTAAATGATACCTCATTAGAAATATTCAAAGATATATTTACAATGCTAATATTAATCAAATTCTTACAGAAGCAACTTGAGTCACCATGCAATTATACAAACCACTTTCTACCTACTTAGGCTGATTGATGTTCACATATAGAAAGTAGATTGATTTTTCTAAATTTGGGGACTGAAGATTTGCAGGAGAGAAAGAATCTCTCATATAACATTACTCAGAGTACTTGGTAAAACTAGCATATATTTCATGCATTTTATGTCCAATTTAATTCTTTTGGGATACCTAATGATGCATGGTAGTCACAGCTTTAATATACCCCAGATTTCTTAGGTTTGTTTTCTTAACAAATTTGCATGTATGTGTATGCATAGACCTGTTTTTCAGTCTTAGTAAATACTAAATATTTACTTAATATACCATTAATAAATATGTTGTCCTTAGATGGGTGTCAAAACTTCATTTCATTCTTAAGCTTGACATTTAAGTTTCCTAAACAGAATGGAATTGAGGCCTTTAAAATAACACTTTAATTCTTCTGAGATACTTATCTTTTTCACTTTAAAAATAGCAGTTCCTAACTCTGTGCTCAAGCATTGGGCATGTTTGGTCATGTATTTCACCATAAAAATTATTCTTTTATTTTGTCTCTTCTATGCCTTGAAGCTTATTGTGTTAGAGCTGCAATTTGGTTCTCATCAATTTAGTTAGATTTTTAGCATACTTTAGTTTTCTAATTTTATTTGGCAGAACTTTTTTGCCTTCAGAATAGTCTTTGAGGATAAGATGACTTAGATTATTATAGATATGTTTTGTATTTGTGTATGTATATATACATACAT